>NW_011494720.1:1002707-1011072 GCF_000754665.1 Bison bison bison
CACACAGGGCTCAGTAGCTGTGGTGCACGGGCTTAGCTGCTCCACATCAGGTGGGATCTTCCCCGACCAGGGATCGAACTCACGTCCCCTGCAATTGGCACGTGGCTTCTCAACCGCTTGGCCTACCAGGGAAGCCCCTTTTGAAGTGATTTTTAAGCAGTTCCCTTCTGCTGCTGCTTTTCCTCTGCCATTTAAAGTTGCTTTTTCTGTTTTTGAAAATGGTTTTGAAAAAAAATAATCTTGCAAACCTATATTCCAAGGACTTTAGTCCCGAGACTTCTTTCCTTACCTGCTTCCACTAGGCAAGTCACCAATTCATTAAAAAATAAAAAGGAGGGGGACAAAAGCATCCTGAGCGCAGATATGGGAGAGCTTCACTCCCACTAAAGGATGTGTACTCCAGGTGTTGCCGGGAACACTGCAGTTCTCCCCTCATATGGGCTTGTTTTAACTCCTCAAGATGTCATAACTCATGTCCCGATGGATTGTTTTCTTTCGTGCACTAACCCTACTAGGATACACTCCTGCTGAGTGATAAGCAGTCTCCACTGAGAAGAAAGGTCTTTGGCAGGTTAATTAATGGGCTTCTCATCTCATGGTGACTCAAGGCATTCACGGGCGGGAGAAGATGTTATTTTAGAAAAGAGCTAGTTGCCTACCAGCTCTTCTGAGGCCCAGGCATGATAGAAAATTAAAAAATCACATGACTTTTGGCATGGTGGCATTTAGAAACCTTTGCAAGAAGGGTAGACCCTGATTTCTCTCTGCCTCTGTAACTGAAATCTAAGAAACTGTTAACAGGCCAGAAATGTGAGAGCCCTGGTGACCCACCGTGGTGCACAGACATGTGGCCTTGCTCCCTCTCTGCTCAGCATCCTGAAGTAACACCTGCAAAGGTTAAGACCCGACCAGAAGGATCCTCTGAAAGCTGACAGAGGAACACACTATAGAGATTAACAAAAAGCAGGGGAGAGGTAACTGGGAACTCAGAAATGTAGCAGCAAGGTTATTAGCCAGCCCATTCATTTAGTCATTGCAGGCTTTTCTTTGCCATCTGAGCCACCTGGGAAGCCCCTAGGAAAGGCCACATCCACATATTTGCATGTTACTTTTGTGGCTCAGATGGTAAAGAATCTGCCTGCAACTCAGGAGGCCCAGGTTCAATCCCTGGGTCAGGAAGATCCCCTGGAGATGGGAATGGCAACCCACTCCAGTATTCTTGCCTAGAGAATGCCATGGACAGAGGAGCCTGGCAGGCTACCATCACAAAGAGTTGGACATGACTGAGTGACTTAACACTTTCACTTTTGTATAAACGTATATGTACAAGGGAGTAAAAAGTAAGCACAAACCTATAATCCACATTTACCGACAAAGTCAAGCATTGTTGTGGGATAGTTTATCAGTAATCAGATCTTCATGATTGCTTGAAATCTAGCATAGCCATGGATAGAGAGTCAAAAAAGCTCAGTGGGCGTGTGAAGGCACTTCAGTCGTCTCCAACTCTTTGCAACCCTATGGACTGCAGCCCACCAGGCTTCTCCGTCCATGAGATTCTCCAGGCAAGATTACTGGAGTGGTTGCTACGCCATCCTCAGGGCATCAAACCCACGTCTCTTACATTCCTGCATTAGCAAGCAGGCTCTTTACCACTAGTACCACCTGGGAAGCCCAAAAAAGCCCTGATAGCTACACTTGAAACAAAGGAGAGTGCTGAGGTTCAGGAGTCTGTGAACTTGGATGGGGAAAACATGCATGTTTGTTTGTATTCACTAACCTCTAACTGTACTGTAGCATTTCCTTTGATTGTGAATGTCGGCAGCAAACCACAGCGGTGTTCACAGTCCTTGTGACTGTCTCAGTAGAAATCACTAATGTTCTACTATTACAGTTTCTGCAGATACTCACAGTAGCATTTAGACCCATCACAGCAGCACATCATGAACATGACTGTGATTACTCATGCCACTATCCTGTTATTTCACGTGTGAAGAGTTACATATATTGCTGTGATCAAATTTGATTACCTTTTCAATATTTTAATAATTGCATTTCTGTTGGTCTGCATTCTAATCATGTGGCGTTTAAACATATTCTGAGACAAGATACACAGATGTCATCTGACTGTTTAAGGGATCCATGGCACCAGAAAGCTGATGACTCCCGGAGACCAGATGAAATTCTGGGGCCTGCTCTGCTGCTCTAGGATGTGACTACGTCTGCATCTGTGCTCCGGGCCATTCCTAAGGGTCCTTGCTCCAAGGCTCCTGATCTGCTTCTGAGATTCTTGTTCAGGGAGTAGCCCAGCAGCACCTGTCACTGGATCCCTCCCCGGTCTAACTCGGATGAGACCCACAGAGCTCTGGAAACTGTAGAGTGCTGTGTCAGTGTACAGCCTGGTTAGCAGCCCCACCCCCTGGGCCAGCTCCTGAGCGTCTACGCTTGCCCTTCTTTGGGATCAAACTCCCCTACGTGGCTTTAGATGCTGCCCCTGACCACCAAGGCTCCCCCTGACCTGGTCCTCCCACAGTGCACACGGCCTCAGCTTGTAGCCTAGTTCTGGGGACTAGTGACTAAGTGAAAGTGAAAGTGAAATCGCTCAGTCGTGTCCGACTCTTTGCAACCCCATGGACTGTAGCCTACCAGGCTCCTCTGTCCATGGGGTTTTCCAGGCAATAGTACTGGCGTGGATTGCCATTTCAAGGTAGCCATTAATGCCACTTCCATGAAAGTACAGGTTTTTCTGTATGGTTTTCCTAAAACAGTGGTAATGATAAGTGGTGTTACTCAACTCATTGGTAAGTGACCAAACTTCATTCATGTAGCACCATTGTGCCCAGCATGATGCTTAACACCTGGAAGGTGCTAAGCAAGGACCCGTTGAGAGGATGAGCACACATTTCTTAGTCCGTCTCCTGGCCTGTGGCAGCCCCACCCGTGTGTTTTGTGTCCCCTGACAGCCCTCTCAATTCCCGATACCCCTTTAGAGCCAAGGAGTTAGTTTTGTTTTTTCGTGGCATCTCTCTCCTCCCTTCCTCAGTTGTGGCTTCTCTAGGTTTCTAAGCTCCCCCACATTTAATCCTTAAACCATCTCAGGAACCACAGATCTCTTAGGAAGATTCAGTGGACAATGAAGAAATATCTGAAGCTGATCAAATTCAGGATCTTTCGTCCCACACTCATGTCTAATAATCCAGGATAGATTGATTGCCTACCCAGGCGAGGCCTCACACTAGACTCCTGGATTAACAAGGATGATCCAAGTGGGAGGGATGCCATCGAAATGGTGCCAGAAGCTATTAGAAGGATCCCAGAGGGAGGGGCCAACTATGGGGGATGGCTTTCCACCATCTGTCAAGGGGAGTTTATACTCATGCTTTTGAGTTTGTTTTTATAAAATCTCACTCAGTGGTAAGACTGCCTTTCTCTTTAGCACCCCAGGTCTGTATTTAAGCCTCCTGAAATGCTTTAAAAAAATACAAATGTACAGATACATTGTCAATCACATTTTGTCCCAAGGTTAGAAGGAGATTCAACCCTTGCCTTCTCTGTTTTGGCAAGGCAGAACTCAGAGGAGAGCAATGTAATTGCCCAGACTGAGTTTGAGGTTAGAGTGTTTATGTAACAAATCCGCTAAACTTAAATATTTCTCGTGGTGTGGTCAGGGCCGCAAACCTTTGCCCGGGCTCACCACGGTGAATGTCATCTGTTTACTCAAGCCTGTGTGGGCATCTCTGTTTATGTGAAAGGACCCTGCTAGTTTAAAGCCAGTTAATATGTTCAATCATACATCATGTTGCTTACGTATTTCACAATAAGGATTGCAAAGACAATTTTTCAAAGCAATCAGACCGGTTAACATTTGTGTGTGTGCTGATGAGCTGACATATTGAATAAATGCTCACTTGGCAAAGTCTTACAATTAAGGAATTTTTCTTCCCCAGATAATTACATGAGCCCTGACAGTGTTCCTCCAAGCCAGCCTCCTGATTACCTTCCCCCTTGATAGAGACAACATGTACCAGACAAACAGCTGAGACAGACACCCCGAAGGGACTGGAAAGGCTCTCCTGGGGGCAGAACTAGCCAACTGCATGAGAAGTGATGCTTTCCAACTTCATCACGGAACCAGGAGCCAAAAGATGTTTCAGGGGCCAGGGGAAAAGATGCTGAAGGACGCCCTCACTCCTTCCAAGGCATTTTATACTGTGGCTTCATTACTGAGTTTGAGATGTGAATTCTCAGAATATCAGACATCCCCAAACTCAAATGTGAATACAGAAAGGCATTCCAAAGCCAAATGTGAATTATCTTTCAATTATTCATGCCACCTAGATTGCCATTAGAACAGATAATTGAACTAACTGTAAATATGTATAAACAGAAGTGACAGAAACAGAAACATCGACAACAAACTGCAGATGAACAGAAAAATCTACTCAAGTGCTAAATAATTAGGGAGGAGGGAAGCCAAGGGAGGTGGGAGGCCATAGTTGTGGAGTGATGAGTGATTTGGGACTCAACTGGAGAGAGCCAGCGAGATGGGAGCTGGCTTGAAGAAGAAGGTTGGGACTTGGCAGAGAGGAAGGGGGGAGTGGTGAGGGCTGAGGAGTTAACCTTGTGCAGGGAAAGACAAGTCTGTGCTGGGTTCTGGTTTCTGACAAACCTGAGCTCAGCAAGGCAAAAGTGACAGATGGAGCCCCAGCCAACAGGGAAAAAAGAAAGTATTCTGTGAGATGTTTGAGGTCCTCCTGGAACCTCTGGACTCAGCACATGGAAATAACATTCCATCTGCAGCATTCCACCCCAGGACTGGCCCCCTTCTCTGCAGAGAGAGCTGGGGGTAAAAATGCTCTTAAAAGCAGTACTCTGCTGTAGCGAGTTGCAGTTGATTTGGCAGCCAGAATGTGTTACCTGGCAAATGGTTTGAGGCTCCCTATTTCTAAAAATTCAGAGGGTTCAGAAATACCCTGGTGATCCAGTGGGTAGGACTGTGCACTTTCATTGCTGAAGGTGTGGTTTCAATCCCTGGTCAGGGAATTATCATCCCGCAATCTGTGCAGCATCAAAACTAAATAGGGACTTCTGTGATGGTCCAGTGGTTAAGAGTCCGCCTTTCCGATGCAGGGAAGGCAGGTTCGATCTCTGGTCAAGGAACTAAGATCGAGTATCCAGCCAGGCAATTAAGGCCTCACCTCAGCCACTGAGCCCAGGCGCCTCAACTAGGGAGAAGCCCAGGCACGGCAAAGAAAAGTCCTACATGCCACAACTAAGATCTAATGCAGACAAATAAACAAAATATTTTTTAAACTAAATAATAATTTTTTTTAACTTATAGAAGGTGGCTTGTAGAATTGGTCAATCAAAATACTTAAAAATTCAAGGGATTCAAAGCAGCTAGAGAGAACACACAGGTTTTAAGGATAAAGAAATGTGATGCTGTCCCCTAAAAGGCCCCCATTCACTGCCATGAGGTGTCCCAGTGCGCACACAGGAAGATAAACAAGAGAGAAACTGTCTTCAAACCCTAATGAAGTCAGCAAACTGCCTGAGAAGGAAAGCTCAGAATTAGCTAGCGATATTGATCATTCCTAAAGGAGAAATCAAGCATGAAAAATTCTGTTCTAGCAGATTCTGAAACAGGAGCAGGGACCTGGGCAAATGTCCTTCTTCCATTGCTGGCAGGTCCCAGGTCCCAGGCTAAGCCAGGTCAACTGCCCCAAGAGGACTGAGAGTGAAGGAGACCAGCCCCGTGTGGAGGGTAAGGAACAGTCTAGAAGAAGGGTAACAGCAACCTGGATAACAACAGGCACAGGAAATAAATAAGCAAAGGCCAGGTCTATCTAAGTGCCAGAGAGGCTGTCTCCAATGTGTGTAAGAAGACAGTAACTTTAGCATGGAGTTTGTCACTAGCTCACACGGCCACCAACCTCTCCACACCAGGGCTTTCCCCTCAATATCCCCAAAATGGGCAATTGTCCTAGTAGGCAAAGCTTTCTCTGTACCCTGTGGCCAGCACCCCCACACGGAGGTTGCAAGTGCAGGGGATCCTCATTTGTGCAAACCCACCGATTCCACGTGAACTCCAAATAGACATGACAGGTGCTGACACTGGCCCTAGACCTGAGTGATAGGATCAAAGCAGAGAAATTAATGGCAAAACTGGTGATATTTCTTCCCAGATATTCTTAGGAGAATCCTGTTTCAACTTCTGTATTCTTAAGAATTGTCTGAATCTCTTTACCTTGAGATGAATAGCATCTTTTATCGGATATTCAATTAAACTTCAGAAATGTTTTCCTGTGTTAAGTACTTACCTGTGCTCAATACCAGACCAGGCTCTAGACAAATGCAACCCGGATGGATAAGGACTTTACATAGCACAGGTAGGCAAGTCTGTGGCAGAAATGTCATGCACAACAAAAGGTTTCCTGATCATTATTACTGTTAGTATTGTTTCTATTTCTGCTGTCAAAAATCCAGAAGCAGCTAAACTTAAACCATCAGATCGATAAATGGACTGTAGCCCACCAGACTCCTCTGGTCATGGAATTCTCCAGGCGAAAATATTGAAGTGAATTGCCATTCCCTCCTCCAGGAGATCTTCCCAACCTAGGGATCGAACCTGAGTCTCTTGCATTGCAGGCAGATTCTTTACCATCTGAGCCACCAGGAAAATCTCAAAATAGTAATTAGTAAGAGTTCATTGTGCACTTCAGAGCAGTTCACGAGCTGGGAACTTTCAAACCAACAGTGGAATGAAGATCAGAAGTATGTATTATACAGCACAGCTCATGAGGTGAACATTTGGAGGCTGTTTAATTTTTTACAATGATTGGTTATAGCATTGAAGTTTTTCCTAATGTTTCAGGGTTGGTTAAAAGCAATTATCTTATGTCAATTTTGGAAAATAGTTTTAAGTTTCACTTATGATTTTCAAAGGCATTTACGAGAAATGACCCAAACTAATGTCACTTGTGTTGCAGGAAAAGCTTACTTAGTTTCACTTACATGGCTTAACTGGTTTTATCTGCTCAGGGAACTTTTAAGTCTAGTCTCTATTTTATATTTTACTTTATCACCGCTCAGGAGCCCATAGGAGGACTTGCTCAAAATTTTTTTCCATTAAATGAATGAATGAGCCAATTCACTATCAACATTAACATGACAATTGCCTAATGGCAGCAAGAAATGGGACAGTGAGAAAACCCCTGAGTCAGCTTCACTGGGAAAATTGCAGACTTGGCCTGGAAGTCAGTAGAAAATGGCGGTAAAGTTTGAACACATTCACCTCCAGGGGTCAATAGTAATGCAAAGTAAATAATTCACAAAGTAAGAGGAATAAGACTTTTCCTTAAAGACCTGTCGTATCTGCTTAAATGCAGCTGACCTTTGAACCACATGGATTTGAACTGTATGGATCCACTTATGTGTGGGTTTTTTTTCAATAGTAAATACTACAGTACTACCTGCTCAGAGGCTGGTTGAATCCATAGATGCAGAACAATGTATCTGAAGGGTGAATTGCAAGTTATCTGGGATTTTTACTGCCCAGCAGGTTCACACCCCGAGTCCCTGCTCCATTGTTCAAGGGTCAACTGTACTGTATGTAGGTTGAGATTTGCAAGCTTGAGGGACAGAATCCAGTAATGTGCTGGGGTCTGAATAATGGGAAAAAGGAGCTGGAGCAAGCCCTGCAAAGGGTCTGCCTGCTCTGGGGTCCCCACAGAGGTTGCCAGGAGCTATCAGTGCCGGTGTCACCAGGACCTACAAGGGCTGCAAAACTCCCACACATGAAGCCAACCCCTGAGGAAAGGGTCCTACCTGCTCCCTCAGAGGCCGCATATTTTTTAAAATTTGTTTAAAATTAATTAATTTATTTATTTGTTGCACTGAGTGTCTTGTGGGATTTTAGTTCCCAGGCAAGAGATCAAACCTATGCTCCCTGCAGTGGAAGAGTGCAGTACTAACCTTACTGGATGGCCAGGGAATTCCCTGAGGTCTCACCTTTTAAATGTGAAGCCCACAGCCTAGGACCAATGGGAAGGCCAGGCCTGGACCTCCAGGAATGCTGATGATGACACCCTCCCCTGCGGCAGCCACTCTAGAATGATCTCATCCTCATCTGTCATCCATGGCTCCCTTAGAAAAGGAATGGAGAGAAAACGCACTCCCTGGTGGGCTTTATGAACGAATTTAATCTGGTGTCACTTTGTTACCCATCTGCCGAGGGGGTTTCCGTTTTCACTGGTTAGAGCTACACAGGTCAATAGTGATGCCTCGGCATGGCCAGAGTTACAGCTGTGTCCCCAGAGACTTGGCCCCCCACCCACACACTGAGTCATTGCAGGCAGAAAAAGTGCTT
>NW_011494720.1:1011172-1015301 GCF_000754665.1 Bison bison bison
GTGCTTTGAACTGAGCGAAAGAACAAAGCTCTGCTGTGACATTTCTGAGGCAACAGAGGAATTTGAGGAGCCATCAGCCTTCAGAGTTTGGCCAGGACTGCTCTTAGGTGCCTTCAGCAATGACAGCCAGGGTTTCCTAACAACTCTGATCTGTATAGTCAAAGCTATGGTTTTTCCAATAGTCACGTATGGATGTGAGAATTGGACTATAAATAAGGCTGAGCACTGAAGAATTGATCCCGTTGAACTGTGATGCTGGAGAAGACTCTTGAGAGTCCCTTGGACTGCAAGGAGATCAAACCAGTCAATCCTAAAGGAAATCAACCCTGAATATTCACTGGAAGGACTGATGCTCCAATACTTTGGCCACCTGATGCAAAGAACCAACTCACTGGAAAAGACCCTGATGCTGGGAAAGATTGAAGGCAGGAGGACAAGGGGGAGACAGAGGATGAGATGGTTGGATGGCATCATCGACTCAAAGAACCCGAGTCTGAGCAAACTCCAGGAGACAGCGAAGGACAGGGAAGCCTGCTGTGCTGCAGGCCATGGGGTGGCAGAGTCAGACACGATTTAGTGATTGGACAACAGCTGCTTCCTCGGATTCCAGATCACTTGCTGCTCTGAACTGTCATCTTTAATTCACTTGCAGCCTTTGGGTGGCCAGGGAGTAACTGCGGACAGAAGTCAGTGTTCTTGCTCCCCACCAGCCTCCACCAGAGTCAGGATCTTAAAGTGTCCCTTCCTTCCACCTGCTCAGAACTGTGCCCTTGGCATGGACCCAATCTCCTAGGTTTAAAGTCCCTCCCCAGGCCCAGCGTCTCTCTACAAAACTTCTAGGTAAGCAGGGCCAGTTCTTCCAGCCTGTCTTTCAAACATCCTCAAGAACAGAGAGACTCTACCCTTGGAATACAACCATAGGTTCATTCTAATCATGCTGAATTTTAAATATAGTTTTTCATAACAATCCAATTACTTCTTAACTTTGTGTTATCAAATGAAAAATATATTGTCAAGAATATCCTTGCCTTTCTAAACTACAATTGGAATTGTTTTGTTTGGTTTTTAATCATAGCAATGAAATTTACTCTGTGCAGTTGCAGTGTATCTTCTTTTTTAAATCTACCTATTTCCATAACAAAAAAGAATCTGTTGTAAAGTTAAATATAGAATTACCATATGACTCAGAGATTCTACCCCTAGGTTTAGGTATATGCCCAAAGAATTGAAAACAGGGATCAAAAACAGGGATCACATTCATAGCAAATAGGTGGAAACAACCCAACAAAATAAATGGATAAACAAAGTGCAGAATATACAAACAAACGGACGAAATTCTGAAACATGCTACAATACGGACAGATCTTAAAAACAACATGCAGAGTGAAATAAGCCCGATATAATAGAATGATAGTGTATGATTCCACTTGGATGAAATACACAGAATAGGCAAAAGTGGGTTGGAGATTAACAGGAAGTGAATGTCGCTCAGTCATGTCCAACCCCGTGGACTATACAGCCTGCCAGGCTAGGCCAGAATACTGGAGTGGGTTGCCATTCCCTTCCCCAGGGGATCTTCCCAACCCAGGGATCGAACTCAGGTCTCCTGCTTTACAGGCAGATTCTTTACCATCTGAGCCACCAGGAAAGCCCAAGAATACTTGAGTGGGTAGCTTCTCTCTTCTCCAGGGGATCTTCCCAACCCAGGAATTGAACTGGGGTCTCCTGCATTGCAGGCGGATTCTTTACCAGCTGAGCTACCAGGGAAGCCCATTAACTTCATCGGTTCAGATTTTATGTTTGACTGATGAGAATGCTTGGAATGAGATAGTGATGATGATGACCCAACACTGGGCATGTAATTAACACCATTGAATTGTACACTTTAAAGTTGTTAAAGTAATAAATATGTGTATTTTAGCACAAAATTTTTTAAATCAGGCTTTTTTATTAGTATGACAGTTTTTGGCTACTACAGCAATTAATTATACATCTTAGTTTTCAGTGACTTTAGAACTTTGCCAACATGACCAGTGTGACCAGTGCACACTAGAAATGCGCTTCTCAGTCATGTGGGTCCGGAAGGAGTGGCAGACCTGGAGAAGCCTGGCCTTGCATCCAGCTCTCTGCTTCCTGCCTCTGTGACCTTGCAAGTCACTTATGCCTGTTCCCACATAGTTGCCCCACGGCGTGTGGGATCTCACATGAAAGTGAAAGTGTTATTTGCTCAGTCCCATCCGACTCTTTAAAGTGTACAATTCAATGGTATGGAATGGAGAGGCAGGAGGAGACCAGGCTGGGTCATTCTCAGGGACTCCTTGGCCCGAGCCCCTGGAAGCCTCTGCGAATCACAGCTGTGGACAAATGGACCGAGAGTCCCTTTTGTTGTGAGAATTATGTTTGCTCTGATCACAGACACTCTGTCGGTTTATGCGCCTGGGACAAGTCGCCAGTTCTGCCGGTTCAAGCAACTTAAACTTCTGTTTCCTTCAGCTCTCAGCCTCCTAGCAACCTTCTCACTCCAGACCCCAGCAACATACAGGGAGGTGTCCGAAATGGCCACTGGGATACTCTTGGTCTGGATCAACATCCACTTTGAAGGTGTCGGGCCTGATATGAAACTTTTCCAGGGAGGAAGGGAGCCTGTGGGCAGGGGAACCACACATCTCACATAAACAGACCCTTCAGCCTCGGCAGCTTTGGATTCCCAGGGGCTCAGCAGGTGGCAGGGGTTTGATTACGAGATGTAAAGAGTTAGCTTGAACAGTTGGGCGGCCACTGAGTCCTGGCTACTTTCCTCTGTGTGAGTTGCCACTGCTGGTTGGGGGCTTTTATTTTCTCTGTGTGTCGTGGAGGATTCGGCCCTTTTCTGGGAAGAGAGAGCACATTCCTTGTTTCCCTTGATCACTACTTTGGCCTCACGAGGCGGGGCACTCCAGATGGGGGCCCAGAGTGCCAGAAGCATCCTGGAGAGGAGGGGGGTAGTGGCTGGAAGCAGGAATACACACTGTAAAGACCAGACCCTTCAAGAGTTTGGGGCTCCCCGCTAGCCCCCAAGGCAGAGCAAGTGCAACCCAGGGACAGGGAGCAGAAAGCATCTGCAGCCTGAAAATGAATGAAGTATTATTAAGAAAAGATGACCCCAAGTAATGTGATCCTCCACTAACAGCTGAAGGGCAAGAGAACGTGTGAGGGAGGGGCTTTTTAAAACAAAAAATTTATGGGAGTATAGTTGTTTTACAAAGTTATTTTAGTTTCTACTGTACAACAAAGTAATTCAACTATAGGTATACATATATCCCCTCTTTTTTGGGTTTCCTTCCCATTTAGGTCACCACAGAGCACTGAGTAGAGTTCCCTCTGCCATACAGTAGACTCTAATTAGTTATCAATTTTATACACAGTAGTGTGTATATATGTCAATCCCAATCTCCCAATTCATCCCACCCCCTTTCTCCCTTGGTATCCATACGTTTGTACTCTATTTCTGTGTGTCTATTTCTGCTTTGCAAATAAGATCATCTATACCACTTTTTCTAGATTCCACATATATGTATTAACAGATGATATTTGTTTTTCTCTTTCTTACTTCACCCTCTAGTATATCTAGTATGACAATCTCTAGGTCCATCCACCTCTTAAGTCATAACTCTATGCTAGGAACCCTGGAAGTTTATCTTCCCAATTCAAAATATTTTTTTCTGACTCAAAAGTATGTTGACGAACATTTCATGAACCAGTAAAGCTGATGTGCTATGAAATGAGAATCTGATACAGCTGGAGTGAATAAGCAAACAAACAACAACAGCAAAAAAAATCCCATAGAACTTAATTTTTTAAAATATGTATATAATTTTTTCAATGGAAATTAATGATTGTTTAATGGATACAGAATTTCAGTTTGGGAAGAATGAAAAAAATCTCTGGAGATGGAGGGTGGTGGTGGTTGCAAAGCAGTGTAATTGTACTTAATACCACAGAAGTCTATACCTCAGTTCAGTTCAGTTCAGTTACTCAGTCATGTCCGACTCTTTGTGACCCCATGAACCCCAGCCTGCCAGGCCTCCCTGTCCATCACCAACTCCCAGAGTCCACCCAAACCCATGTCCATTGAGTCAGTGATGCCATC
>NW_011494720.1:1015454-1021775 GCF_000754665.1 Bison bison bison
ACCACAGATCAAAAGCATCAATTCTTCGGTGCTCAGCTTTCTTTATAGTCCAACTCTCACATCCATACATGACCACTGGAAAAACCATGGCCTTTAGACTCCAAACCTACAAAAGGTTAAAATGGTAAATTTCATGTTATGTATATTCTGCCATGGGCTTCCCAAGTGACTCAGTCATAAAGACTCCATCTGCCAATGCAGGAGACACTGTAGACTCAGGTTCGATCCCTGGGTTGGGAAGATCCCCTGGAGAAGGAAATAGCAACCCATTCCAGTATTCTTGCCTGGGAAATCCCATGGACAGAGGAGTTTGATGGGCTAAAATCCACAGGGACACAAAAGAGTTAGACACGACTTAGCAACTAAACAACCACAACAAATACTTTGCCACACTGCAAACAATTGCAATGTACTTTCATTCATTTGGTACAAATGTGTCTTCTCACTTGCATCCATTTAATCTCTGGGGTTTAGGTAATCTCTGGGGTTTAGGTTATGATTACCAGAGTCTACTCTTAACTACTTACGTGACCTCGAACAAGCCCTCTCACCTTTCTGGTCTTCAGCTGCCTCACTTATAATAGGAGAAATTTGCAAACAGTTGCCTGTTAGAGCTCTGGTAGCCGAGGATTAGTATTTCTTGAGGGCATGCCATGTACCAGGCTCTCTGCTACACATTTTATCAGCATGACCTATTTAATCCTCACAAGGATCCCGTGAGACTGGTATAATTAGCCTCATGAGAGACAGAGAGGACTCAGAGGCTTGGAAGGTTTGGTGACTTGTCCACATAGAGCAATTGAGTGGGTGGAGTGGGATTTGAGCTTAGGTCTGTGGGACCCCCGAGCAGGCTCTCCGCTGCTCTTCAATCCTGCAGCAGGGAAGAATGTCAGAGCCAAATCACCACAGAGCTTTCTCCCTGGAAAAACTATTAGCCTGGAAAATAAGACCCATGTCCAGCCAGGAGCCAGTTCTGCAGTGCTTTCTTACTCCACTGGTGATGATGTCACAGCCCCCTCAAGACTGGAGGCTGCAGGACGGGCAAGCTGGCCAGATTACTGGCTCCTGCAAAGTCAGGTCTTCACAGTTAAGTTTCATTATTTTTCCCTGAAATAATTAAATCTGCCCAAATTAGATGCATCTTATTTCAACATAATTAAAATACATATGAGAAAACAGGACTTATTTTTAGATTATCCTCCACCACTAATACAATCAAGAGTTGGTCATAGACTTGCCTGGTGGTCCAGTGGTGGACACCTGCTAGTGCAGGGGATTCAACCCTTAGTCTGGGAGGATTTGGCACCACGGAGAAATTAAGGCCAATGTGCCACAACTACTGAAGCCCACGTGCCCTGTGCTCTGCAGCAAGAGAAACCATCTCAGTGAGAAACTCGTGAACCACAACTAGAGAAAGATGGCATGCAGCAACAAAGATCTAGGGCAGCCAATAAAGTAAAAGACATAAGTAATTTTTTTTTTTTAAAGAGTTGGTTGCCTAAGAATCAGGACCCTGAAGCAGACACCAGCTAACTCTCAGCTGGGCAATGAAGAGTCACTGACCTTCAAATATTCTCTAAGTCTGTTTTAACCATCATCTTTTCTGTCCCTTTTACCACAGCACTGATTAGGGCTCTTGGCAAGAAGCACATGGGGCATGTCTGTGTGTTACCAGTGACCCTCGGACAGAGGAACAGAAAAAAAAAAGCAAGAAAATCCAGCAAAAGTGCAACTGAATATTGGCTGTCCGGGGGGTGTTGCCCAACCATGGCGTATTTGCATTTGTTGACTAAAATCATTGCAAATCAACCTAGGGATTATATAAAAACAACAACAAATCACAGGAACATCCGCATGATGACATCTATGTAGACATTGAGTCAGATCTCTAGCGGAGCAAATCACTGTCCAAATTAATGCATGAAGCTTTGGAAGTTGAAGCCAAGTTGAGCAATCATCCTTGTGGACATGGAGACAGATCTGAAAACAGTCATGAGATCCTTAAACAAGAAGCAACCAAAAACTCAACAAACAGCCTGCGGAAAGAGTCTCAGGGATACACTACAGAAGCAGCTTGGGTGCAAACAGCAGGAATCTAAACCCAAGCGTACCTTTCTCCGCAACACCACAGGGACTAAAGCGCCTTACCAGAGCTCAGGGAAGGCTTCCCCAGTGGCTCAGTTGTGAAGAATCCACCTGCAATGCATGAGATGCGCAGGGTTCGATCCTTGGGTTGGGAAGATCCCTTGGAGAAGGAAATGACGGCCCACTCCAGTATTCTTGCCTAGCACATCTCATGGACAGAGGAGCCTGGCAGGCTACAGACCAAGAGTTTGGAAAAGTTGGATACGACTAAGCAACTTAACAGCAATGAAGGGCTCAGTGAAGAGGAACTGAAGGCTGTAATTAGAACTCCACTGATCAGCATTTGTTCTGTTATATTTATTTGTGATTCAGACACTAAACATACACACACATCCTTCCCATTTCTTGGTATTCAAATATTCTCTTTTTTTTTTTTCTATAAAGTCCGTAATTCTAGGCCCTTTGGTATATCTTTATATAGAAATTTCTACACTGGATAGGATACCAATTACCAATAACCAAAATCTGTTACTTGGTGTGGGTAGAACCCAGTAAGCAGCACTGCATTGGTTATGGTCACATAAATTAATCCAAACCTTTGTGACTTAAAGCAACAATTATGTGTTATCTCTCACAGTTTCTGTGGGTCAGACATGTGCGTCATGGAGGAATACAGACTTATCTTGCTCTGCAAGGACTGGGCCTCAGCTGGAAGGCTTTTGGGTGAAAGCTGGAGTCATCTGAGGGTTTGTTCACTCGCATATGTGATAATTAATGCTGGCTGCCAGCTGAGGGCCTGAAACTGGGGCTGTTGGTTAGAACCTCCCCATGTGGTCTCTCCATGTGGACTGGACTTCCTCACAATATAGCAGCTGGGATTCAGACAAGCATCCAACAAGAAAGAAACAAACAGAAGCTGTGTCTGTGTTAGGACCTAGCCTGGAAGTCACACAGCTTTGCTTCCACTGTACTCCATTGACCAAGGTGGTCACAAACTTTCAGCCAAACTCAAGGGTAAAGAACACAGACACACATCTCAATGGGATGGATGTCAGCCACACAGTAAGAGGAGCATACAGATGAGATACATGCGTAGGGGTGGCCATCTTTGGAAGATACAATCTGCGCATAGAGAATTCTGTTTAAAGTTAATTTCTGTAGGACAGTGCTCTACAATATAAGCATGTGATTTCATGAACGAGAGAGTCTTAGGTGGGTTCTAACAGATAACTGGGGAATACTTGGTGTTTGGTGACATAGTGGGTGATAGGATTAGAAAGGTATGTTAGGGTCAAATTTCAGAAAGTCCTAAATGACATATTGAAAGTGTGGTCTTGGGACTTCCCTGGTTGTCCAGGGATTGAGAATCTACCTTCTAATGCAGGGGCCGTGGGTTCAATCTCTGGTCAGGGAACTAACATCCCACATGCCTCGGTGCACCTAAGCCCCCACCACAGCTGGAAAGCCTGTGCCTCGCAACTAGAGAGAAGCCCCAGGCCACAGTGAAGAGCCTGAGCATCACAGAGAAGGATCCATGTGCTGCAACGGAGACCTGGGGCCTGCTGCTCAGTCATAAATCATGTCCAACTCTCTGCAACCCCTGGCAGGACTGTAGCCTGCCATGCTCCTCTGTCCATGGGGAGTCTCCAGGTAAGAATACTGGAGTGGGTTGCCATGCCCTTCTCCAGGGGATCTTCCCAATCCAGGGATCAATTCCATGTCTTTCACATTGGCAGGTAGATTCTTTACCACTGAGTCACCAGGGAAGCCAAACTGAGACCCAACACAGCCAAAAATAATAAATATTTTTTAAATGAATAAAATTAAAGCATGGTCTTTATTGCAGGGTCTCCGTGGAGGCACAGAAGTATTTTCAGCAAAGATTTCCCTTAAGGCCCTGGAGAGAATGGATTAGAGAACAGGAGAGGCAAGACCAATTGGGAGTTAATTAAAGTGGTCCAAGTGAGGTATGTCAGAAGGTTGGACAATGACATTTACCTGCATCTTTGAGCCACCAGCCTGTACCATCTGTCCATTTTACTCCTCTTCAATTATACATTCAGGGAGGACCTCAAATAGTTTCACATCTATAAAAATTTTAATAGATTATAGATCTTAAAGACATACATTTGATAGATTTGTAAACATTCACACAGCATAAAGCAAGTTGCCTTAAAATTACACTTCACTTCTTACATGGCTGTGAAGTAGTATAAAGCATTGATTTTGCTTATAAACCCCCACAAACTTCCACCTACACCTTCATCCTGGACTTATTTTTACTGCCCTACTTAAATATATTACTCAGGTTCCTCTGTCCTCCTTTCCTGACTTTGCTTAATCCTTAACATAAACCAAAATCACTGAGCAAACCATGGTTCTCTTTGTTGTCGTTCAGTCACTTAGTCAAGTCTGACTCTTTGTGACTCCATGGACTGCAGCATGCCAGGCTTCCCTGTCCTTCACCATCTCCCGGAGTTCACCCAAACTCATGTCCATTAAGTCGGTGATGCCATCCAACCATCTCATCTTCTGTTGTCCCCTTCTCCTCCTGCCCTCAATCTTTCCCAGCATCAGGGCTTTTCAAATGAGTCAGTTCTTCATATCAGGTGGCCAAAGTATTGGAGTTTCTTCACCATCAGTCCTTCCAATGAACACCCAGGACTGATCTCCTTTAGGATGGACTGGTTGAATCTCCTTGCAGTCCAAGGGACTCTCAAGAGTCTTCTCCAACACCACAGTTCAAAAGCATCAATTCTTCAATGCTCAGCTTTCTCTATAGTCCAACTCTCACATCCATACATGACTACTGGAAAAACCGTAGCCTTGACTAGATGGACCTTTGTTGACAAAGTAATGTCTCTGCTTTTTAATATGCTGTCTAGGTTGGTCATGACTTTCCTTCCAAGGAGTAAGTGTCTTTTAATTTCATGGCTGCAATCACCATCTGCAGTGATTTTGTAGCCCAGTAAAATAAAGTCAGCCACTGCTTCCACTGTTTCCCCATCTATTTGCCATGAAGTGATGGGACCAGATGCCATGATCTTAGTTTTCTGAATTTACTTAGCTTTAAGCCAACATTTTCACTCTCCTCTTTCACTTACTGCCATAAGGGTGGTGTCATCTGCATATCTGAGGTTATTGATATTTCTCCTGGCAATCTTGATTCCAGCTTGTGCTTCTTCCAGTCCAGCGTTTCTCATGATGTACTCTGCATATAAGTTAAATAAACAGGGTGACAATATACAGCCTTGACGTACTCCTTTTCCTATTTGGAACCAGTCTGTTGTTCCATGTCCAGTTCTAACTGTTGCTTCCTGACCTGCATACAGGTTTCTCAAGAGACAGATGAGGTGGTCTGGTATTCCCATCTCTTTCAGAATTTTCCAGTTTATTGTGATCCACACAGTCAAAGGCTTTGGCATAGTCAATAAAGCAGAAACAGATGTTTTTCTGGGACTGTCTTGCTTTTTTGATGATCCAGCAGATGTTGGCAATTTGATCTCTGGTTCCTCTGCCTTTTCTAAAACCAGCTTGAACATCAGGAAGTTCACTGTTCACATATTGCTGAAGCCTGGCTTGGAGAATTTTGAGCATTACTTTACTAGCGTGTGAGATGACTGCAATTGTGCGGTAGTTTGAGCATTCTTTGGCATTGCCTTTCTTTGGGATTGGAATGAAAACTGACCTTTTCCAGTCCTGTGGCCACTGCTGAGTTTTCCAAATTTGCTGGCATATTGAGTGCAGCACTTTCACAGTATCATCTTTCAGGATTTGAAATAGCTCCACTGGAATTCCATCATCTCCACTAGCTTTGTTCGTAGTGATGCTTTCTAAGGCCCACTTGACTTCACATTCCAGGATGTCAGGCTCTAGGTGAGTGATCACACCATCGTGATTATCTGGGTCATGAAGATCTTTTTTGTACAGTTCTTCTGTGTATTCTTGCCACCTCTTCTTGATATCTTCTGCTTCTGTTAGGTCCTTACCATTTCTGTCCTTTATTGAGCCCATCTTTGCATGAAATGTTCCCTTGGTATCTAATTTTCTTGAAGAGATGTCTAGTCTTTCCCATTCTATTGTTTTCCTCTCTTTCTTTGCATTGATCGCTAAGGAAGGCTTTCTTATCTCTCCTTGCTATTCTTTGGATCTCTGCATTCACATGGGTATATCTTTCCTTTTCTCCTTTGCTTTTCGCTTCTCTTCTTTTCACAGAAGAACTGTACAAAAAAGATC
>NW_011494720.1:1021875-1057229 GCF_000754665.1 Bison bison bison
TTTTGCTTTTTTGCATTTCTTTTCTATGGGGATGGTCTTGATCCCTGTCTCCTGTACAATGTCACAAACCTCCATCCATAGTTCATCAGGCACTCTGCCTATCAGATCTAGGCCCTTAAATCTATTTCTCACTTCCATTGTATAATCATAAGGGATTTGATTTAGGTCATACCTGAATGGTTTAGTGGTTTTCTCCACTTTCTTCAATTTAAGTCTGAATTTAGCAGTAAGGAGTTCATGATCTGAGCCACAGTCCGTTCCTGGTCTTGTTTTAGCTGACTGCCTTAATGATGGCTGAACTACGTTCAGGACTTCTAGGTAATCTGTGGGATAGGGGAGGGACAGGAGCACACCACAGACATCTCTAGAAATTTGATGAAAATTCACAGGGAGTGGGGGCATCCCCAAGTGAACTTGTCAATAGGAAGCAGCTTTAGCGTACTGGTCTGAATCAACAGGCGCCTGTGAATCAGCTGGCAGTCACCACCTGGATGAGGTCAGAGTGCTCATGGGAATTCTGGACCCTGAAATGAGGGCTCTGTCTGACTTGAGGCTGTTCCTCATCTCTTTGAACTTCAGTGTCTCCAGATGAAAATGGTAATGAAGACACTTACCCCTGGAAGCAGTGTCCTGACATGCTGACCATCTGCTTGGAAATCTGTGTTCGCTTATGAGCACCATCAAGGCAAATATAACCTGTCCCCTCAGCCAGCTCTGCCAAGGTTGCTTGTACAGTGATGACTGGTAGTTTGGTTTACTGTTCAATTGCTTTATTTAAACTTGAATCTAGTTATATAAACACACCTCAGCACAATTTATAGGCTGGCTATTCTTCCTAGCATAGCTGGCTTGTTTTTCTTCTTGAAACAAACTCTTGAGTCTAGACTTTGTCAGGTTGATCCATGAGTGTGGGGACTGTTTATACCGAAACTGTATACACATTCCAGACACGTGCCTTGTTCCTGATCTGACATAAAGATGATGAGCCCTTGACTTGTAAAGAAACACTCAAGATATCGTTTGAAGTGCAAACTCTTATCTGTTACTAAAAAGAGACATAAAGGGTCCCTCAAAATTTGCTTTGCTGCGTTAGAAGAGGCAGGCGTTAGGGAGACAGTAACCTCAGACCAACATGGGAGAGGACTTTCTCATGATACAGGCTCTTCCATAATAAGAGGGGCAGAGAATCTCTAACTAGAGACTTTCTTTATAGGGAAAATGCTTAAACAGAACTAACTGGGACTTCCCTGGTGGTCCAGTGGTTAGGAATCCACCTGGCAATGCAGGGGGTGAGAGTCCATCCCTGATCGGGGAACTAAGATCACATATGTCACAGGGCAATTAAGCCTCAAACTACTGAGCCCAACTATGAACTGCAACTACGGAAGCCCACACACCCTAGAGCCTTTGCTCACGTCAAAAGAACCCACTACAGCTAGAGAGAAGGCCCCACTCGCTGCAACTAGAGAAAACTCACACACAGCAACAAAGACCCTGTGCACTGCATCAAAGACACAGCAGAGACAAAAATAAATAAATAACTCATTGACCTTACCACAATCCATGGGGTTGCAAAGAGTCAGACATGACTGAGCAACTGAACTGACCATCTTCAAGAAATGATAAGAAAGGGTTCAAATCAACCAGATGGATTTGGAGGTACCTTTCCATTCAAATATCCAGTTTAAGATTTCTCCATAAGCCTAAAAGCATGAGGATAGGACTGTGCTAATGACTCAGTCCTACAAACAGATCTTTGCAGACAGTGCATGTGTAGATCTTGCTGTGGGCAACATGTTGGGGTGAGGATGTGTGTGCATGTGTGCAGTGCAATGCTGGGTGTTTTAGGCCAAGGGTATAGCCCAAAGCTCACATTTCTAAGCTTTCAAAATACAGATAAGTTGTGCTCAGTAAGTCAGTGTCTGGTGGCTGAGACTGCTGACTTTCTCATTTCTAGGGCTGAGAAAACAAACCTGGAAATAGCAGTTTACTTTGCCAGCCTGTCAAAGACATCAGATTGTAGGGAAGGCGATTCCAGTGAAGGACAGACCTCAAACAGTGAGGGGGTAAAGAAAGGTTTTGGTCCTTCAGAAGTGAAGACCTTCACTGTGCGCTGACTGTCTGACTAGTGCTAAGGTGCATGAGATGGAAGTCAGTCCCTGAAGCTCAGTGGGATGGTACAGATTCATGACAGATAAGCCTGAAGGTCATTAGTTGGTCTCTTTAGAACCTCCCGTGGATCAGCACGTGAAGACTGATAAAGTTCAGAATCTGTGTCTTCTCATATAAAGGGCAACATACACATATATGTGTGTATATATATATATAAATATGTGTGCATGAATATATGAGTGAGTATAAATGTACATATGTGAATGTGTACATATGTATGAATAGGTATCATATAATGTATATATATTTACATTAAAATTAATTTCTTCTCCCTGCACTGCTGCTGCTGCTAAGTCACTTCAGTCGTGTCCGACTCTGTGCGACCCCATAGACGGCAGCCCACCAGGCTCCCCGGTCCCTGGGATTCTCCAGGCAAGAACACTGGAGTGGGTTGCCATTTCCTTCTCCAATGCATGAAAGTGAAAAGTGAAAGTGAAGTCGCTCAGTCATATCTGACTCTTTGCAACCCCATGGACTGTAACCCACCAGGCTCCTCCATCCATGGGATTCTCCAGGCAAGAACACTGGAGTGGGTTGCCATTTCCTTCTCCAATGCATGAAAGTGAAAAGTGAAAGTGAAGTCGCTCACTCATGTCCGACTCTTAGCGACCCCATGGACTGCAGCCTACCAGGCTCCTCTGAGAAGCGCAGAGATGGAAGTGTGTTCTCATTACTTCCTTCTATTTATTGTCAATGGCACCCCACTCCAGTACTCTTGCCTGGAAAATCCCATGGACGGAGGAGCCTGGTGGGCTGCCATGTATGGGGTCGCACAGAGTTGGACACGACTGAAGCGACTTAGCAGCAGCAGCAGTGCAAGGAGAAGAAATTAATTTTAATGTAAATATATATACATTATATGATACCTATTCATACATATGTACACATTCACATATGTACATTTATACTCATATATTCATGCACATATATTTATATATATATATAAAAATATATGTATTTATATACATATATCCTCTTAGCATAGCATAGCATTTATTGTCAATTCACCTCCTAGTACATGGCGGACAGATTTTGCTTTCACCTGCCCAGTATCCAATCCCCTATTTCAAAAAACAATACCTTCTTTTCCTTTAGGAAACCACATATCTCCACTCTGGAGGGACAAACCCCATCTGCAGTTCCAAGTATGAGCTAGTGACCCAAGTTTGCTAGTTACTAGGATTGGAAATGTGACCTAAATTAGGCTTTTGACAGCCAATTCTAAGACTTTGGGAAGTGGGGTCTCTGAAGGAACAAAATAAAGTATTAGTTTTTCCACTGAGTTTACCAGGTTGGTAGGAAGTAAGCCTGGAGCTGCCAGGGTAGCACTTAGAGGCTGACATCTTGAGATGAAACCAACAGAAAAGAAAGGAGAGTGAAAGAGACAGAAACCATTTCTTGGTGGCATCCTGGATTCAATTATGACTAAAAGAAAGTGAAAGTGAAGTTGCTCAGTCATATCTGACTCTTTGCAACCCCATGGACTGTAACCCACCAGGCTCCTCCATCCATGGGATTCTCCAGGCAAGAGTACTGGATTGGGCTGCCATTTCCTTCTCCAGGGGATCTTCTCAACCCAGGGATTGAAGCCGGGTCTCCCACATTGTAGGCAGACATTTTACCCTCTGAGCCACCAGGGAAGTCCATCATGACTAAAGCTGTTCAGTTACTGAGCCAATAAAAACACTCTCTATATTATACCAATGTGAGTTAAATTTCTATCACTTGCCATCTCAAGAAACTTAATAAACCAGAGTGAAAGTCAAGCTGCAATTGTACCCTATGAGGAGTTCAACTCTATCCCACCACACCCCACCCTAAGTGGTATGTGCTATGGTGTCTGGTTGGGATGCCTTGAACAGGCCTAATGAGGAAGATTCAACTTGGTGATAATGTTGAAACTTTTCAATTCACATCTTAAACCTTTATTGTCTGAGCTTCAGAAATAATACTGCATTTTTAAAAAGTATTATTTGCTTTCCCGTAAGGAAAGCTCATGAATCACTTGAGTCTGTGTGATGACTGTGGAAACATAAGTGGTTCAGCAAGTGACTCCCAATGCATCCTTGAGGATTAACGTTTTTTAAGAAGCATTTTAAAAATATGCTCATTTTAACTTGTTTTTGCATTTGCTGAAGCAAAGCAGATTTGTGTGATTTCACATGAATGGTTTTGGGGCCTGGGCTATCCGTTTCTTTATCCTGTGATAGCTCATGTTCTTTGTTCTCAATTTATGAATAAGTGTGGAAAACAAAATCATCTCATGCTAAGGTCTAAGGGAAGCAGTTGGCTATACTGAACACTTTGAAGTTGGTTTCCTCTGAGTAATTGTGGAGTTTCCAAGTTCACTTTACTAAATATAACTATTTAATTTGCATCCAATTAGAGGAAAGAGCTGGATAGAACCTGGAGCTTGGGATATTCATTCATTAATGCAAAGATCTGAGTGGGAAGTTGTGCACAACCATCACCCAGATGAATGCATTTAAACTGCTTTAATCTGCAAATTGGAGCCAGTGCTCTGTAGTTTGCTCTGAAAGTTTGCAAATGTTTCCTTTACAACATATTTCCTGCAACACTCAGGATGACAGGCTAATGCAGTCCCATTTTGTAGAAGCATGCTTTTTTTTTTTCCTTTGCCACATCACGCAGCTTGTGGGATCTTAGTTTCCTGACCAGGGATTGAACCCTCGGCAGTGAGAGCGCAGAGTCTTAACCACTGGTCCACCAAGCAGTTCCCTAGACATATTCTTTTTAAACAGATATTCTTTTTAAGTAATATGATCGGTTTTCTGTTTCTGAAAGATTGCTTTGATGCTGCTCAGAGGATGAGCTAGAGGAGAGCAGCTGGAGAAAGAAGGGCAGTTTTAGGACAGCACAGTCAGAACAAGACAGGCAGGTGGCCCAGGAGAGTTGGAAATTTCACTTAGTAGGGTGCAGTTAGGGGTTTGAATAGCACCCCTTCTCCCCAAAAAAGATATGTCTACCTAGACCTGTGAATGTGACCTTATTCGGGTAAAAGGTCTTTGCAGATGGGTTAAGGATCTCAAATGACATCACCCTGGATTAGCCAGGTATATCTGTCTATTTGACATCCATTCATTACAAGGGAAATGACATTAACTATATTTTCTTATTTTCTGCTTTCTTGATGGTCTGGTATTTGGAGGCCTTATTGACCCAGGAGAGACTGCCCTCCCTCCTAGACAAAGCTAATTTCCAAAGATGATGATTACCTGCTCAGGACACACCTTTCACAGGCAAACCAACCAATCCTGGTCTATAGCCCCAACCACCTCCTTATTTGACTTTCACACACCAACCCAGATTTCCACTGCTCTGCATCATCCCAGTGCCAGGTACCAGGCAACTGGAGACCATCTCTATAGCCCAAAGCCTATAGGAATTATTCAAACTAGACCATCTTTTTATTGTTTATTTATTTCCCTGCACTAGGTTGAGCATGTGGGCCCTTCTATCTTCACTGTGGCATGCGGAATCTTTAGTTATGGCATGCAAACTCTTAGATGTGGCATGAGGGATCTAGTTTCCTGACCAGGGATCAAACCCAGGCCCCCTGAGTTAAGAGCATGGGGTTTAGCCACTGAACCACCAAGGAAGCCCCTAAACTAGCCAGTCTTATAACATTCACCCTGTCTTGCTGGGCCTTTCCCACAGAAATTGGGACCTCACTGATGATCCTATTTGTAGGGCAGCAAAGGAGATGCAGACATAAAGGGTAAACTTTTGGATACAGGGAAGGAGAAGGATGGGGTGATTTGAGAGAGTAGCATTGAAACATATACATTCAGTTCAGTTCAGTCATTTAGTTGTGTCCGACTCTGCAACCCCATGAACTGTAGCACACCAGGCCTCTCTGTCCATTACCAACTCCCGGACCCAAACCCATGTCCATTGAGTCGGTGATGCCATAAGCCCACGCTCAGTAAATCCTGTGCTCTGCAACAAGAAAAGCAGTGATAGCTGGAGCACCACAGCTAGAGAGTAGCCCCTGCTTACCGCAACTAGAAAAAGCCTGTGCAGCAATGAAGACCCCCACAGCCAAAAATAAACAAATAAATACAAATTTTAAAGTGACTCTTCTTTTAGGATTAGAAAGGGGTGGGGGCACAGTTATTAGGAAAAATAGGAGGGTTGGGGATGGTGGACAATGTGCAGGTCCAGCTGAGGCTTAAAAATCTTTTTTGGCGGTAATAATACCTAAAATTCATTGAACTGCTACTACATGCTAAACATTATGCTAATCACTTTTTGGCATTATCTCATTCCATCCTTCCAGTAATCTTACAAGTCATATTACTGTCGTTGTGTTACAGACGAGAAGCATGAGGGGATACCTGAATATCCTGTTGAATCGATTTTCCAGCTGTGTGACTCAGGCAGGTGTATGAATGAAAACAGGTAGAAGGTAGGATTGATTCACAGCTGTGCAGCTGCTGGTTGGAAGGAAGGAAAACACCAGGAAGTAAAAAAAAAAAACTTAAGGGTTTTCATTTCATTTACTCAACAAATTGCATAAACTTGTTCAAAATTGAAAAAAACAATTCAAAGGACATCTCAGGAGATCTAGAATGGTGCTGTCCATCGATCTTTCGGCTGTGATGCAAATATTCTAGAATTCCCACTGTTTAATCCAGTAGCCATTAGCCACCTCTGCTACTGTGCACTTGAGATGTGGTTAGCATGACTAAGAAACTGAATTTTAAACTTTATTGAAATTTGAATAACCATATGTGGCTCGTAGCTTACTGCATTGAATAGCAAGATCTGTGGCATGCTGGAAAAGAAACAGCTGGAGAGATGGGTAGAGGGAGGGACCAGAGGGGTTGTCAGCAGATTTGATGGGCATGTGGAGTGAGGGAGCTGAAAGGACCTGGGAGAGTGGTGTCAGAGAGAGAGATACTGGCTTTTGAGATTTCAGAGGAGCATCGAGCTTTTATGTGGTTGCCAAACTCCAAACTGCATCCAGGGGGCAGATCAAAGAGCTAAAGAGACACAGAGGTGATGATCTTGGCTTCAGAGGATGTCAAAGATGTGATGGGTTTGGGTGTGAAATGGGCTGTCCACACTCTGCGGAAATCATCCAGTATGATCCAAATGGACATGGAGAGGAAATCTGAGGGGGACTGTCAAAGCCCGGTGTACAGGAGGCAGTGATCCCTGTAGACAGAGCAAGAAGAGAAGAGCTGATGGCAGGGGTAGGGTGACCAAGAGGACATGAGCAGAAGATTAGAAAATTCAACAAGTGGATGGTGGGATGTAGGGTATGTTTTGGGTAGAATCGTGTCCCCCAGCATTCACGTGCTGAAGCACTAACAGCCACTCCCCTACACCTCAGAATGTGACCCTATTTGAAGACGAGCCTTCAGAGAGGTAATCAAGTTAAAAAGTGGTCCTGAAGGTGGACTCTAATCCAATAAGACTAGTGTCCCTATGAAATGGGATTATTTGGAGACAGATGTGTGCAAAGGAAACCAACGTGAAGAGACGCAGGAAGAAGACACCTATCCACAAGCCCAGGAGAGGCACCTGAAACAGATCCTTCTCTCCCAGCTTCAGAAGGAACCAGACCTGCCAACAGCTTCATCTCAGGCTTCCAGCCTCCAGAACTGTGAGACCATACATTTCTGCTGCTAAAGTTGCCCGTTTATGACAATTTGCCAAGGTAGCCCCAGCAAACTAATACAGAGAACCACAGAGCACTCTTCTGTCTACCCTGGGATTCTCCCAGAAGCTTGGGGCTCCTACCAGGGTTAAAAGAATTAGCTTGATCTCCCAATTGGAGATTGGAATTGATGTATACACACTACTCTATATAAAATACAAAACTAATAAGAACTTACTATTGAGCACAGAGAACTCTACTCAATACTCTGTAGTGGCTTATACGGGAAAAGAATCTTAAAAAGAGTGGATATATGTATGTGTATCCCTGATTCATTTTGCTGTACACCTGAAACTAACACAAAATTCTAGATCCACTACACAAGTGTTAAAAAACAGAGAATTAGTTTGAGGGGAGAAATTGATCAGTTCTCACACTGAGATCTTTTCCTCTTTTACTCCTCCTGGGAAATAAAGGCTTGTTTGCAACCAGCCAGCCTTTCACCAATGAAGGGAGTGGGGAGAGGAGACATCAAAGTGGCAAACCACACGCTGTCTTATTTGAGTGACAAGCGGTGTGTATCAATCCTACCCTCCCGAGGGCCAGAGAAGTACATGGCCCCCAGTTGTCTTTGGAGAGGGTTGAGTACATAAATTGGGGAGGATTTATCCATTTGGTCAAGGAGCACCCTGAATACCAGTGTCTAGGCAGATGCCTCTGGAGTTTTTATTCCTGTAACCTCAACTGCTTCACCAGGTTTCAAGTATGAGGATTTCCTCCCACTCTTGGCTCCCTCCACTTTCACCCACCACCGTAGCCTACCCCAAGTCAGCCATGCTTTGTCTGGATCGCGGGCAAAGCAAGTGAAGAAGGCCCAGATCTGGGGCAAAACTCCTCGTTTCTGTTTGCCTTCCCTCACTCCCTCCCAGCCTTGCACTTCTCTCTTCCAGCCTTTTGCATCTCCACTTTAAAGGAGGGCTCCTGAGAGCTTAGAGACCACTTTCAGATCCCAGAGGAGGACATCATAACAGCAAAGGATATTAGAACTCAATTCAATCACCTATCAGAGAAAATTGGAAGATTTAAAATCTGCATCAATGTGGCACCAGAAAACAGATTTCAGATGAATAGATCACTGCTTAGCATCTTAGACCATTATTTTTTCATTGATTTTTCTGTAGTTAACATAACAGACCTCAAGGAGTTATTGGAAAATTGATAAAGGGGATTAAAATGCACTTGGAAAATACAAAGTTCTATATAAATTACAATCATCCTTCTTAGCTGAGGTTGCTCTTTCATATCGGCTTTTATCCTCCATGTCTTTCATCATTTTTCATTATCTTTCATTGAATGCAGCTGACTATTCAATTCTGTGTTCTCTCTATCAACTTTTAAAGCATGGATACTATGACTGTACAGCTGAGTAAGTTTGTTTTGCAAAAGACTTACAGAACCTTTGGGAGTTCCTCTACTTCCTTGGAACCCTTTGTGGGATGAGGGAGGAAATAGATAGATATTAATATGATGATGGGTAGTTGGTCAGTCATGTTCTACTCTTTGCGACCCTATGGATTATAGCTGATGGAATTTTCCAGGCAAGAATACTGGAGTGGGTTGCCATTCCCTTCTCCAGGGGATCTTCCTGACCCAGGAATCAAACCTGGGTCTCCAGCATTGCAGGCAGATACTTTACCATCTGAGCCATCAGGGAAGCCCAGATACGGATATATGGCCCAATAATTTTTTTATTTATGGAGACCTCGATTAAATAGTCAGGAGACCAGAAGGGAGCGCTCTCACATTCTGTGACAGTAGCAGAGCCCAGCAGGAAGAGGAAATATTCCTTTCCTTTCCTAGCAAGGACTCAGGCAATTAAGAACCATGGGTCTTTGTTTACTCCAGCCCTTTCAACTTCCTGTCCCCTCTATAAAAGGTTTCTCCTTCCCTTATCTTCGGTAACTTGCCCGTGGCTTACCATGGCTACAGATCCTGAATTGCAATTGTCTTGCTGAACCTGCACAAACCCACTTTTGCTGGAGAAATACCTGGCAGTTATTTGTTTTGGGTCAACAATATAAAAATATCAATATAGACCAAGGCACAGCAAACTTCTTCTCTAAATGTAAGCTTTGCAAGCCACATTCTCTGCCACATATTTTCGTTCTTATTAAAACTCTCATAAACGTAGTAACCATTCTGAGCTCTCAGCCCCAAATAGTCTATAGGCCATAGTGTGCCAATCCTTGATCTAGGACACCCAGATTTAAAAATTTCCTTGTATTTGGAGTTTCATAGAAAATGTTACCAATGTAAACATGTGTCGTGAGTAAGAAACAGGAAAATAGGAGTGTTTAAAATGTGATGCATAATAATAATCATGATTAATCTGATATGAGCATCTTAGGGCCAATTTTTTTTAAAGCAAATGCTTTAAGTATTAAATGTTTAATATTTAGATATTCCAAAGTTCACTTTTAGCCTAGGGGGGAAAACACTTTACTTGGCTTTTCTCATGTCGAATTGGAATTTTTGCTTTCTTGTTTTCAAATGTATCTGTCATTTTCAAATATAAAAATGGTCTTCATTGAAATTTCTTTCGTGATTGACCAAGTTGAATCAATGAAGGACTATGATTCATCAATACTTGTTTATTCAAAGTGGAAAGACTCAAAGCCCAGTGGTAGCAAGGATATTTGAGTTCTGACCAGCCGATTACTATCCCCATAAACTTGATACATGTATGTGTTCGGCTTAGTCCTTTTGCTGTCCACCTGATACTGTCACAACATTGTTAACTGGCTACGTTCCAATAGAAAATAAAAAGTTTTTTTAAAAGAAAGCTGATTTCTTTGAAGCTTAGCTTCTCTCTCAAGAGTATGTGGGGATCAGATTAGATCATATGCAAAAGGGATTTATGAGTGTTAAAAACAGATATACATGTAAGTTATTACCTTTTCATTTTTCCAATCTTCATGCCTAAACATGTCAGTGGTCAAAAAGATTTCCAAAAATCTGTTCAGACCTGAAGGAAATATTCTTTTTCATCCATATACCTTTTCTTTAACATATACCAAGACCCAGCTACTGTAGCTGATAAGAAACCAGACTTTCTAAAGACAGAAAACCCTCCCCTCAGGAGTTGTTGCAATCATGACTCAAAGAGAAGGGGAAGCAGTACTAGGGCTGAATACCTGGTTTTTGATGTTGTGTTTTGCTTTAGGGATTTTGCATCTTCTATAATTAAATAAGGTTAATACTCATCAAATAGGCATGGAGTGACTAGTGAGTGGCTAGTAATGCATTTAATAACCAACATTCAAAAGATACGAAAGAGGCAAAGGTAACTATATTCAATATCCTGTTATAAGCCATAATGGAAAAGATTATGAAAAAGAATGTATGTAACTGAATCACTGCTGTACAGCAGAAACACAACATTGTAAATCAACTATACTTCAAAAAAATTTTTTTGAAAAAAAAAAAGATATGAAAGAACCAGCAATCAAAAGATACAGTGCTGGGTCACAACAGTCGAAAGTCAAATAGGGTCCCCCTGGCCCGGATTCATGTCCACCTGGAACACAGTTGTGTGACTTTATTTGGAAATACGGTCTTTCCTGATGCAACCAAGTTAAAATGGGACTGTGCTGATGAGAGAGGTCTTTAATCCAATATGACTGCTGTACAAACACATAGGGAGAATACCTCATAACAACAAAGACAAAGAGTGGATTGGAGTAATGCATCTGCAGGCCAAGGAATGCCAAGGACTGCCAGCTAGGAAGACGCAAAGAAGGATCCTCCCCTAAAACCTTCAGAGAGATGCTGGCCCCACTGACACACTGATATCTGGAGGCTAGAAGTCTGGAATCAAGGTGTGGCAAGTCACGCTCTCTCTCTCTCCCTCTCTCTTAGACTCTGGGGTGGGATTCCCTCCAGCTTCTGCATAGTCAGTCATTCTTAATGTTCCTGGGCTTGAAGCCACATAACTGCAATCTCTACCTTCGCTGTCACATAATGTTCTCCCTGTGTGTCTGTCTCTCCTCCCTCTTAGAGGACCCATACTACTCCTGTATGATGTCATCTTAACTAATTAAAGCAACAACAACCCTCTTTCAAAATTAGGCTCCATCCTGAGGCTGCAGGAAGGAGTGACTTCAGGGGCGACACTCTTCCACCCAGTACAGGTGGCAAATGTTACACGCAAGGAGAGTTCTGCAAAGGAGAGCGCGGAGAGTAAGAACCAGTGTACACACAGAACTGTGGGAAACTCTTCCGTGGAAGGGGAGGAAGGAGGATGTGGAGCCTACCCAGAGACCCAAGGAAGGGCTATCAGAGAGGCAGGAGGAGAAACAGGAAAGAGGGGTGGGTGTTCTGGAAACCAGAGATATGGAGGGATGGGGAAGGGTTGACTTCAGTGAGAGCAGCTCTGTCAAGTGATGGGGCCAGAAACCAGAGCACAGTGGGTTGAAACGCAAATAAAAGGTCTTCTAGCTCCAATTGTGTTCGTGTGGTTGATATCCTGTCATCTGTTTTTCTTTGTATGAAATTGTTCCTATAATACGGTGCTAATAGTACTCACAGCAGGGATTTAAGAGCTGTCCAGGATGTGTTTTCCCACATTACTGGCTGAGAGGTTAAGTGAACCTGGTCCCTCCTCTTCCCTGCACTCCATTCCCATAAAGCAACCTGACTCTTAATGCCTTGGGTATCACAAACACCAGGCCTATAAATGTGACCCGGGCAGAAAACGCTAAAAGTAAGAAAAAGTGAATCTGGCCAGAGCTTCTATGTGGCAGGTGGAACTTCTACCCCTGAGCTACCACTTTGATTTACGAGAGTTTTAATCAAGTTCCTTTAACTCTATACTCAGATACAAAAAAATTTTTTTGCAATTTATAACACATGCTGAATTTTTATAGATATTTTACAAATATCTTGTTTGACCCTCAACACACATTTATTAATCCCTAGTATTATCTTCATCTAAAAGCTGAAAAATTGAAACTCCAGAGATAATGTGAAATTGCTCAAAGAGAAATGGCAGATCATTGGGGGAACTGAGATAAAAGCCTAGATCTTTGAAGCCAACCTGTGTTCTTGAAAGAGCCAAGGCTGTTCAATGGTAGCTCTATGATCATGTGTAAAGTAAATGGAGTCCCAGTTTCGTCTCTTATCTTTGGTCCTTACCTCTTCTTCTTCCTCCTCCTTTCCATGGAATATACCATGTTGTGGAGCATGTGGAATCTTAGTTCCCAAGCAGGGATTGAACCTGGGCCCCTTGCATTGGAAGCACAGAGTCTTAATCAGTGGACTGCCAGGGAAGTCCTGATATTTGATGAGAACTGATATTTGATGAGTGACTGTAATTGGAATATTTGATGAGTGACTGTAAGGGATTTCCTGGTGGCTTAGATGGTAAAGAATCTGCCTGCAATGCAGAAAACCTGAGTTCGATCCCTGGGTCAGGAAGATCCCCTGGAGAAGAAAATGGCAACCCACTCCAGTATTCTTGCCTGAAAAATCCCATGGACAGAGGAGCCTGGGGCACTATAGTCCATGGGGTCGCAAAGAGTAAGACATGACTGAGAAACTTCACTTTCTTTTACTTTCTTGTAATAGAGAAGGCCTGTGTTAATCTGGAGATACAGTGGTGACCATGCCAGGCACTCTTTCCTGCCTCATGGATGTCAGGATGCCTGCAGATGGGCAGGAAGCTGGCAGAGCACAGTGTGCTCAGGATTGCATGGGGTGGGGGCGAGCATGGGGTACCAACATGGCACCAGATGGGCATGCAACCAACCCAGACCTGGATGGGCTGAAAAGGCTTCCATGTGTAGTCACATCTGGTCTGAAAGGTAAACAGTGAGGTGTGTCAGCCCCAGACACACACACACTCCTGGGTCCCACACCTTCCAAGTCAGGAGGGGTGGACAGAATCCCTGTGAGTGGTGCACTGGCCTCTTCCTCTGGCAGCTCCCTTCTTCCAGGAGAAGCAGAAGCCAGGTTGGTAATACCTATGTGGCTGTTATTTAATCCTCATCTCTCCCTGACTCAGAAGGAGAGGAACAAGAGGGCTGGGAGAGGCCTCACCTTGTTCAGAGCTGTACCACCGATGCCCAGGACAGGGCCTGGCAGAGATGGCATTCAAACCCTCTGGAGGGAAAAACAAATTGGACTGCTGCCCCTCCATTCAAAATCGACTGCTTTGCTCATGGCAAGGAGGCCGGGGTAAGAGAAGCTCCCACATCATGGGGACTGAAAAGTCAGAACTACACCCTGTGGGACTTCCCTAGTGGTCCAGTGGTTAAGAATCCACCTGTCAATGCCGGGAACACGGTTCAATCCCTGGTCCAGGAAGTTCCCAAATGACAAAGAACAGAGCCCAGGCTCCGCAACAGAGAAGCGATGAGAAGCTCACACACTGCAATGAAGAGTAGATGCTTTTAATCAATTAGAGAAAGCCCAGGTACAGCAATGAAGACCCAGAGCAACCAAAAACTTAATTAATTCATCATTTAAAAAGTAATACACCCTGTGACTGCTCGGGGTCTGCTGTCTGTGTTTGATCACCAGTCCTCATCTGGTGATACCGGGTGAATGCTCCTTCCAGACTGGCAAGTTCCTCCCCAGTAGAAGAGATTGAGTTAAACCCAGCTGACAGTAAATGGGGGCATTTGGTGAAATTCAACTCCAACAGCAATTTTCTCTATTTTCCTCATCCACTAAATGGAGCTCCTCTTGTCAAAATTATTCTTGCTCTGCCCTCTTAGGCTGGTTAGGGCAGAGAGTGGGCTGGAGGTACACACAGCAGGCGCTCCCCTGATGCCAAGTGCAGTCTAGAACAGTCGGCTAGGACCTCAGTCACTTTTTCTCTTCTGCTCTTCCTACCCTCACTGTAGTTTATGGCCCGTGCCCACTGGGTGAGCCAGGCTTTGTGTTATGTGTGTGTGTGTGTTAGTTGCTCAGTCGTGTCCAGCTCTTTGCGACCCCATGGGCTGTAGCCCACCAGGCTCTGCTGTCCATGAGATTCTCCAGGCAAGAATACTGGAGTAGGTAGCCAGTCCCCTCTCCAGGGGATCTTTCCTACCCAGGGATCAAAGCCAGGTCTCCTGCACTGCAGGCGGATTATTTACCATCTGAACCACTGTGTGCCTATACTGAGCTTTTTCTCGTTATGGCCTAGGGGTGGGAGGGGGTGGATTTCCATTGACAAGAGGGAGATGCCTATGGCTTCCTTGACGTGGAACCATTCACTGTGGTCCTGAATGTCGGTTATTGAATAATCACAGATTGGTGCCATTCCCCAAAAGTTATCCTTGCTCTGTGCACCAAGCGCTACTAACTGACCAGTCTGACACTAGTCAGTTAGTCTGACATTAGACACTAGTCTTGACTGACAGTGACAAGCAGGTGATATCAAGAGCCCTAAAGGAACTTTTAACCAAGAGTCCTTTCATCTTTGGGAAGATCTCACTTGGAGAGGGTCCCCTGTGTTCCTTGCTCTCCCCATGATGCCCAGCTGCTCCTGCCGCATTTGCGTTTATCTTGTCCCAGGTTGAGTGCCAAGATTGCTCTGGTTGAAACAGAACTGGAGAGTGGCTGATGTCCAAGCCTAAAGCTGTTTCCAGCTGGCCCTGACCCTCCAGATGTTCTCTACAACAGCTGAGCAGAGATGGGGAGTGGCCGGCATGCTGGGCTGCTGCTTCCTGATGACCCTGACTGTCCCATTCACGTGTTTCTGACCCTACTGTGTGCGTCCTTGGTTAGAGATGCAGCCCTTGGACCACACCATCTATTGGTGGTGATATTTAAGGAGCACTTATTATGTGCCTGCTGCTGCTACTGCTGCTAAGTCACTTCAGTCATGTCCGACTCTGTGTGACCCCATAGACGGCAGCCCACCAGGCTCCCCCGTCCCTGGGATTCTCTAGGAAAGAACACTGGAGTGGGTTACCATTTCCTTCTCCAATGAATGAAAGTGAAAGTGAAGTCGTTCAGTTGTGTCCGACTCTTTGCGACCCCATGGACTGCAACCTACCAGGCTCCTCCATCCATGGGATTTTCCAGGCAAGAGTACTGGAGTGGGGTGCCATTGCCTTCTCCGTACTATGTGCCAGGCACAGTTATTCATCCCCATTTTACTGATGTGGAAACTGAAACACGGAGAGTGTGAGTAACTCGTCCAGAAGGTTCAGGGCCCAGCCTTGGCAGCCCTCAGGGAGCAGCAACACCATGTTTATCTTTTCTGTTGTGCCCGTTTTGTTTAGCCAGCATGGAAAAAAATGATTCACACTTTAAAAAGGTCTAAAGTGACTCTGTTACAGTAAGTCCCCTACATGCAAACCAGTGTCATTCCGAGAGTGCATTCATCTAAAGTTCAGTTTGTTCGTAAGTCCGACAAACTTAGCCTAGGGACCCAGCTAACACAATCGGATATATAATACTGTCCTGTAATAGACTTTCAAACTGTGGTGCTGGAGAAGTCTCTTGAGAGTCCCTTGGACAGCAAGGAGATCAACCAGTCAATCCTAAAGGAAATTATCCCTCAATACTCATTGGAAGGTTTGATGCTGAAGCTGAAGCTCCAATACTTTGGCTTCCTGATGTGAAGAGCCTACTCATTGGAAAAGACTGCAATGCTGGGAAATATTGAAGGCAGAAGCAGAGGGCGATTGAGGATGAAATGGTTGGATGGCATCATCGGTTCAATGAACATGAACTTGGACAAATTCTAAGAGATGTTGAGCGACAGGCAGGACTAGCGTGCTGCAATCCATGGAGTTGCAAACAGTCATGCAAGACATGACTTGGCAACTGAACAACAACAAATGGGTTTATAATACTTTTCACACAAATAATACATTTTTAAAAAACATTAAAAATAAAATATTTTTAATCTTACAGTACAGTATCTCAAAAAGTAGTACAGCACAACAGCTGGTATACAGGGGCTGGGATCCAGTGAATAGGAAGAAGAGTTACTGCCTGGGGGGAGAGGAGGTGGGAGATGAGGCTCATCTGCAATAGGAGACGGAGGGCAAGCTGCAATGCCACTCACGCATGATGTTGATAGAACAAGTTTGCTGGAACCAGATGTACATTTTTATCATTGAAAGTGCCCAATATGAAGGTTCATACGTAGGGGGTTCATATGTAGGGGGCTTACTACACTCCCTTTAATTTAGAAATTAAAAATGGAGAAACTCTGATGAAGACAGAAGCTGCACAGAAACTCCTTTAAAATGCCAGTGTGTTTGAGAGGAATGATTCTGGCCTGGAGAGGGAGCTGGATGAGAACAGGGAGCTTCTTTATCTGCATGCCCAACACTCAGCAGGATACCCAGTACTGTGTGCCCAGTAAGTGCTGGTTGAATCCGGAGGAGAAATAAGTAGTGTTGTGTACTTTGTTTTCTGGGACAAACTTCTTGAGTAATTGTCTTGTTCTCCTACTAGACAAGCAGTGTCCACTGCGTGCCTGCTCAGTCTGACTCTTTGTAACTTCATGGACTGTAGCCCTCCAGGCTCCTCTGTCCATGGGATTCTCCAGGCAAGAAGACTGGAATGGGATCTTCCCAACCCAGGAATCAAACCCATGTCTCTTGTCTCTGACATCAGCAGGAGAGTTCTTTACCACTGAGTCACCTGGAAGCCCCCTACTACACAAGTTAGGCCTTACATGCAGTAAAGAACAAAATCTAGTCCCTGGTTAAAGGAGCTTCCAGCCTTCTAGGAGGATAGGTAGACGGGTACAGACAATTACGGAAAATAGGGCCACAGACTGCAGAGCGTCGCACTATGGGGGCATGTAGGGGTGCTCTAACCCAAGCTTGGGGGAGAGGGCAGGGGTCAGGGAAGATTTCACAAGGATGTAATGACTAAGCTAAGGCCCGAAGGAGGGGACCTGGCCATGTGAAGATGGCAGAAAGCAGCCTGATCGAGGCCCTGCAGGTAAGAGAGCGAGCGGGGAAGGCGCATTAAGGAATTTCAAGTAGTACAGGGAGCCTGTTGTCCATGGCAGTGGGACAAGCTGGGGGCCCAGGAGGGGAGTCTTCAGAGGAGGCCAGAGAGGGGCCAGGTCACGGAGGGCCTGCCGGCATTCAGCTTGGTCTTGCCTATTTCTCAGCATAATTATCAGTAGCGTCCCCCTCACTCTCCAAAGTATCCTTGTTTGGACAGTCGATTATTCAGACATCCTGTTACTTCCTACAGACTAAGGATTTGGCCTCTATCCATCCAGTTGCATTGGAAATGAAGAGAAGAGGACATACTTGAGAAACATTAAGTAAATGATAATATGAATAGGATTTCGATTAGACCTGGGTGGAGGAGAAGAGTGAAGAGTCCAGCTGTGCCCATGTGCAGCTGACGACCTGCTGTCGGTAGATCCCCGTCACAAATCACTTGGGCTTTGTTTTGTTTTAATAAGTACAGATGCACTTTAACCTGGACCCCCCTTCATCACAGTCTCTGGGGGAGCAGCCAGGAAATTTCAGGGTTAACAAGATACCCAGGGACTTCCCTGGTGGTCCAGTGGCTAAGACTACACACTTGCAAGGCAGGGGGCCCAGGGTTCAGTCCTTGGACAGGGAACTAGATCCCACATACCGCAACGAAGAGTTTGCAGGTCCACAGCTAAAGATCCTGCAGGCTGCAATGAAGACCTGGAGCAGTCAAATAAATAAAAATAAATATTTTTAAAAATCTGCCCAGGTAGTCTTCCTGCAAGAGCCTTGAATGAGGTGGGAGTGGGGAGGGCGCAGGGGTGCTCTGAGCCGGGGGCTGTGCTGGGTTTCCGGGCAGCAGTGAACCTCAGCCCCCAGGGAGGATGGAGAGAACAAGAATTAAGAGCCGTAAAGAGCCAAACACCACCTGCATGAGGCACCTCAGCTGCCCTCGAGCTGATGACTTGTACTGGGTGGAGGGAAGGACAACAGGAAGGAGACCAACAACAGCAGCCAGGCCTCTGCGGGGATCGTAGCGGCAGGAAGTGAGAACCCAGCGGTGTCATCTGACACAGGATGCCCCTCGCAATCCTGTGGGTCCCAGGCTCCCGCATCCAGTACAGGCCAGGGCTGGACCCCCGGCCCCCGCTGCCCTTTGTCCCCAGCAGCCTGAGACGGGCTTGCAAATATAGCTCATGCCTTCGGGTTCCTAAAGGCTCATTTTGCAGGGAAAAGAAAAAAAATGTAGAAAAAGAAAAGCCAAACTCAGAATGACAGGCAGGCCTCAGAGAGATTACAGGTCGGCTTCCAGACTACCGAAATAAAGTAAGTATTGCAGTAAAGAGAGGTGAGTTTTTTGGTTTCCTGGTGCATATACAAGTGATGTTTACACTGTACTGTTGTCTATTAATAGAGTGCAATAGCATTATGTCTAAAAAAAGTATATGTGTGCCTTTATTAAACAACACTTTATTGCTTAAAAAATATTAACATCGTCTGAGCCTTCAGCAAGTTGTAGTTGTGACATTAAAGATAACTGATCACAGATCCCCATCAAAGTGAAAGTGTCAAGTCCTGTCCGACGCTTTTCGACCCTATGGACTGTGTGTAGCCCGCCAGGCTCCTCTGTCCACAGGCTTCTCCAGGCAAGAAGACTGGAGTGAGTTGCCATTCTGTTCATAGCATATCTTCCCAACCCAGGGATTGTGTCTGGGGTCCCTGCCCTGCAGGAGGCTTCTTTACTGTCTGAGCCACCAAGATTGCCACACATAATTAGGAAAAGGCTGAAATATTTCAAGAATTACCAACATGTGACACAGAGACATGAAGTGAACAAATGCCATTGGAGAAATAGCTAGGAGAGACTCACTCGACATGAGGCTACCACAGACCTTCCATTTGTACAAAACGCAGCAAAACCAAGTTGGGTGAAGTGAGGTACGCGTGTGTGGTTGAATTGGGCAGAAAGGGGAGGCCAGGTAAGTCAGCCTGATGGGGAGGCAGTATGGGAGCTACAGCTCCTCCACGCGGAGCCAAACACATTTCCTCCCTTTTCAGGAAAGGGCTGGCTGTCTCCCCAGCAGTCAGCACCAGGAAGGCAGCTGCTGGCGGGCTTCTTTTCTGTGCGCTAACTCTTGGACTCAGATCATACTGGGCTGAGGCCTGTCAATGCTTTCATTCCTTTTGGCTCATCCCTTATATAACATAATCGCCTGCTGTTTAAGGTTCTTAGGATTCTCCAAAATGTCCACATTCCTTCTCAAATGCAGAGCACAAACCACCATCCGTGGCCAGTCCACTCCAGACTTCTCAGCCTTATTTGTCAGACTTTTAATTCTGCCTTAGGACACTACTTGTGTTCAGCTGATGTCTCCCAGGGAACAGCCTGCCTTTCTCAGCAATCTAGGAACTGAAACCTTTCTACCACGTTTCTTATCTGGGTGGATTTTTCTCCTCACTTAATTAAACTGGAGTACGTCAGATAGTATTCCAAATTTCCCCAGCTGTGCTTCTCAGAGCAGGAGTACTGTCATACGCTCCTGGCTCAGTGATCAAATAAGGCAAGAGGGAAATTATAACCTCATCCATCTCTTGGAGATGTACTGAGTGTGAACATGCAGAAGGTTCTGAGAAGTCCTACGTTTGTCTGACTCAGCATCTTCTACTGATTAGCTTACTCCTGACACTCTTAACAGCCAGCATCCATTTCTGACCTCCCAAGAGCGAGGGCTCTCCTGCTGCTAGATGAACCCTTTCACATGCGCATCTTCCTAAATCCCCAACATGGCAAAATAACAACCCCCCACCCATGTGACTGATGACAAGTGTCAGGCTTTTTTCTTCCCCTAAATGAAATGTCTTTAATTGCTTTTTATGACTATTGCTATTATTACAAATACTTTTCACTCTTATTATAAATTACATATTAATTACAGACAACGTAAAGAGAAGAACCTAAAACACCTGCTTTCTCAAGGAAAACCACTGTTGACATTTCCTTCTAGATTTTTCTGCGTATTGATATATATACATAATATCAACACATGCACGTCTGTGTTTTTTAATGAGATCATATCATAATGTATTTTTATACACATAAATTGGTAACATCTTTCCACATCAATAGTTACATTTCTATAACGTTATTTTAATAGCCACATAGGATTCTGTTGTATGGCTGCACCACAACTTATTTAATTAATCCCCTATGGTAAGACATTCATATTGTTTCCAGCTTTCATTTATTCCAAACAGCACTGTGGTAAATATATTTAGCATTAAATCCTTGCATGTTTTCTTAGTTATTTCCTTAGAATAGATTTCCAGAAGTAGAATCATAGTGTTCCTTTTAACATGGGGCTAAGATCACTGGTGTACGCCAAGAATGGGTAGGTCTCAGGGTTAGTTACCTGCAGGATTCACCACCCCCGTCTTTTAGGTGTGCTCAAATGCCTTGTGGTGGTTCTAACGAGTTTCCTGTGACTGCTGCAACAAACCTGGAGGCTTGTACACAACAGAAATCTACCCTCTCAATTCTGGAGGGCAGAGGTCCAAAATCAAGGGGTTAGCAGGGCCAGGCTCCCTCTGAAGTCTCCAGGGGAGAGAATCAATTCCTTGTCTCTTCCAGCTTCTGGAGGTCAGGCATCCCTTAGCTTGTGGCTGCATCAACTCCTATCTCTGCCTCCGTCTTTTCATGGCTTTCTCCTCTCCGAATCTGTCTTCACTTCTGTCTCTTATAAGCATAGTTGTCACTGGATTTAGAGTCCACCCAGACAATCCAAGATAATCTCAGCTCCAGATTCTTAATTACATCTGCTAAGATGCTTTATCGGAGAAGGCAATGGCACCCCACTCCAGTACTCTTGCCTGGAAAATCCCATGGATGGAGGAGCCTGGTAGGCTGCAGTCTATGGGGTCGCAAAGAGTCAGACATGACTGAGCGACTTCACTTGCACTTTTCACTTTCATGCATTGGAGAAGGAAATGGCAACCCACTCCAGTGTTCTTGCCTGGAGAATCCCAGGGACGGGGGTGCCTAGTGGGCTGCCGTCTATGGGGTCACACAGAATTGGACACGACTGAAGCGACTTAGCGGCAGCAGCAGCAGCAAGATGCTTTATCCAAATAAGTTCACATCACAGGATCCAGGGGTTAAGGCAAGGGCATAGATTTTTTTTTGGGGGGGAGTCATCGTTCAATCCATTGCAATGTTCTTCCAGACCATAAGGAGTGGTTTCCAAATTGGTACACACATGCATGCTAGCACTGAACTATTATCCTCCTAACCCTGTGGGTGGCGATGTAAGTTGGTGCGCCACTGCGGAAAACAGAATGGAAGTTTCTCAGAAAACTGCAAGCAGAGCTACCATATGATCCAGCAACCCACTCCTGGGCATAAATCCAGACAAAACTCCAATTCAAAAAGATACAAGCACCCCTACATTCACAGAACTATTCACAGTAGCCAAGACGTGCAACAACCTAAATATCCCTGGACAGATGAGTGGGTAAAGAAGATATGGTGCATACATAGAATGGAATACTACTCAGCCATAAAAAACACAATAAAGCCATTTGCAGCAACATGGAAGAGGCTAGAGATTATCATACTAAGTCAGAAAGAGAGAGCCAAACACCATATGATATCACTTGTCTGTGGAATCTAAAATATGACACAAATGACCTTACCTGTGAAACAGAAGCTGGAGAAGGCAATGGCACCCCACTCCAGTACTCTTGCCTGGAAAATCCCATGGGCGGAGGAGCCTGGTGGGCTGCAATCCATGGGGTTGCAAAGAGTCGGACACGACTGAGTGATTCACTTTCACTTTTCACTTTCATGCATTGGAGAAGGAAATGGCAACCCACTCCGGCGTTCTTGCCTGGAGAATCCCAGGGACAGGGGAGCCTGGTGGGCTGCTGTCTATGGGGTCGCACAGAATCGGACTTGACTAAAGTGACTTAGCAGCATGAAACAGAAGCAGAATCATGGACATAGACAAGAGACTGGTGATTGCCTATTGGGAAGGAGTAAGGGGAGGGATGGAGTGGGAGGCTGGGGTTAGCAAATGTACGCTCTTGTGTATAGAATGTGTAACAACAAGGTCTTATTGTATAGCACAGAGAACTATATTCAATGACCTATGATAAACCATGATGGGAAAGAATTTTTTTTTAAAAGAATGTATATATGTATGTCTAAGTCACGATGCTGTAGAGCATAAATTAATACAACATTGTAAATCAACTATGCTTCAATTAAAAATTGATTTAAAAATGCAACCTTATGTGGAACCTCAATATGTAATGTTCATTGGAAGGACGGATGCTGAAGCTGAAGCCCCAATATTTTGACCATTTAATGCAAAGAGGTGACTCATTGGAAAAGACCCTGATGCTAGGAAAGATTGACAGGAGGAGGAGAAGGGGATGACAGAAGATGAGATGGTTCAGTGACATCACTGACTCAATGCACATGAATTTGAGCAAACTCAGAGAGATAATGAAGGACAGGGAAGCCTGGCGTGCTGCAGCACGAGGGGGCGGGGCAAAGAGTCAGACACAATTTAACGACTGAACAACAGTAATATGTAAAGCGATGAAGTTGAGCTGTGGGGCCAAGGTGGATGCAGGAAGGTGAACTGCAAGGACGGACACTGCATCACGAACGCAGTGGATTGTAGGTTCAAGAGCTCAAGCTCTCGCTGTCTCTTCAAGGAGGTCAGAGAGAGCACCAAGTCATGCTTGCTTTTCTAGGGGAAAGCTTCTTCACACCCTCCCTCTCTGGGTCTGGGTCCTAGCCTACGCAGGCCCTGTTTGCTTCTCCCCTACCGAAGGAGATTCAGGCCCCAGAGAAACCCTGCACGTGATGAGATGCTCTTGTGCCAGAATCACACGGAGGTCCTGATTTACAGTTTTTTGAAAAGCAAATCATTCACTATCTCAGCAAAAGTCCTCCAAGGACATTCCTGAGTTTCAGTGGGAGGAAAAATGAGTTGCTTTATGAGCTCTTTCAGCATGTTTCTGAACTGTTGAATGTTACAATATGCTGCAATGTTATAGCCTTATCTATAAATTGGGCCTGAGTGTCAAAGACAGGCTGTTCCTGAACTCACAAATGATCGTGTTCCCAAAGTTCACTTGCAGGTGAGTTATTAGCAATTGAGAATGCCTTTTATCCATATAGTCTGGGCTAGAGCTCCCAAAGCGTATTGATTCCTACCATAAGCAAGACAGAACTCTGGTCGCTTCCTGAACTTGACCCCGGACCCCAGAGACCTCCCAAACTCTGAGTCTTGGGCTCTACTGGGCCTGAGAGCAGGACTGGAAGGAGAGGAAGAAACCTGGCATAGAGTCTCCCAGGGGTTCAGCAGCCATGGGCAATCCTGGGGGTGTGGAGCCCCCAAGGACCAGAGCATCTGAGAATGAGATTGTCACCATAGGGGTGGCTGCAGAGGGCCACAGATACCAACCAGCCAGACATAGCCTGGAAGGCAGGCCTATCTATATTATTGCTATCTGACTAGCAATGATTCAGAGACAATAAACAATTCAGAGGCCATGAATTTTGAAAGGTATATTAAACACCCAGGTATATTAAGCACTGTCACAAGTACACAAACTAGGTGGCTTAACACACCAGAATTTTATTTTTATTTTTTGACCACACCATGTGACATGTGGGACCTTAATTCCCTCACCAGGGGTCAAACCCTTGCCCTCTGCATTGAAAGGTAGAGTCTTAACCACTGGACCACCAGGGAAGTCGCAAAACCACAAAACCGTGTTCTCTTACAGCTCTCAAGGCTAGAAGTTTGAGATCAAGATATTGGCAGAACTGACTGTTGCCTGTAATCTTGGCCTTCCTTGGCTTGTAGCTGCATAACCCCCGTTTCTGCTCCGGTTGTCACTTAGCCTTCTTCCCGCTAAGCATCTATGTCTTCACACAGCCTTCTCAGTGTCTGCTGCTGTGTCTCTTCATTATAAACCATAAAGTGATTGGAACCATTAGATTATGGTTCACCCTAATGACCTCATCTTAATTTTTTAAATTTTCATTTGTTAATTTTATTTCATTTTGGCTGCACTGGGCCTTCATTGCTATATGAGAGTTTTCTCTAGTTTCAGAGAGCATGGGCTTCAGCAGTTATGGTGCACAGACTTAGCTGCCTCACAGCATGTGGGATCTTCATGGACCAGGGATCAAATCCATATCCCCTGCGTTGGCAGGCATATTCTTAACCACTAGACCACCAAGGAAGTCCCTCATCTTAATTTGATTATATCTGCAAAGAGCTTACTTCCAAATAAGGACATATTTACAGGTACCAGCAGTTAAGACTTCAACACATCTTTAAAAAAGAAAAGACATCAACATATCTTTGGAGGGGGAACGCATAATTCAACCTACACTAGAAGGCGTATACTCTATCTTCCCATCCCCCCAAAAATTTCATCTCCACTGCACAGGATACATAAGATAAAGCCTCTGCTTAAATTCTGCCAGTGACAGACAGGCAATCCATTCTATTTTCAGGTTGCCTCAGTCATGAGTAACCTCATTCCTTAATATGATCCAAAATTTCTTCCAGGTTTTCACCTACTGATTTCAGTTTTCCCTTAGGAAACTACATAGAATAAATCCAATCATGTTTGACAGAATCCTTTTATATCTACTAAGCCCTGCCAGTTGGCCCCCACATATTTTCTTAAGGCTAAATTCTCCAGATCTTCACATAACATGGGTTTAGGCTGTTCTTAGCATCATAGCCATGGAACTCTGTACCTTGTCATTGATCTCGGCCCATCTTACAGGCTTTCAAATGGACTTCCCTGGTGGTCCAGTGGTTAGGATTCCACACTCTTACTGCTAAGGGCTCAGGTTCAATTCCTGGTCAGGAAATTAAGATCCCACAAGCCATGATGCCTGGCCAAAAAGAAAGAAAGAATAGGCTTTCCTGACCAAAAGCGCATAATACAGGTATAGGAGTCAATGGGTTCATTTACCCTCCAAGATCTGAGTATTACATATCTGTTGTTGTTTAGTTGCTAAGTTGTATCTGATTCTTTTGTGACCCCCATGGACTGTAGTCTACCAAGCTCCTCTGTCCATGGGATTTCCCAGGCAAGAATACTGACATGGGTTGCCATTTCTTTCTCCAGGGGATCTTCCCAACCCAGGGATCGAATTCATCTCTCCTGCATTGCAGGCAGATTCTTTATCACCGAGCCACCAGGAAAGCCCATTACATATCTACTGAAACTCAGAATTGTGTTGAGATTTCTGTTTTGTCCTAGCTGGTTTGGATTTTATTTGCTTATTTGTTTTGCAGAAGGACATAGAGCTTAGGCACCAAGTTAGACTACTGACTCAGATCGAGTTTGCAGTCAGCTGAACCCTCTGAGCTTTTTCATAACAAGTTCTCTTACAGCACATTTCTCACTCGTTACTGCATTGCTTCCTCCTGAACATGCTGATATTGATTCCTGTTAACTTTCCTCTTAATTCTCTTGTTTCTTCAACACAGCACATTTAGACCTTTGCAAATTTTGATCTGTTTTTCCCACATTAACTACCCAACCCAGCTTTGGGTTGTCTGCCCTCCAGCAGAAGAGGAGAAAGAGGAAAGACAACTATATTTATAATATTTATCAAGACCCCACTAAGCTGGACTAGACAGTTGTTTCTTTTTCATTGACGTCAACACACACATAGAAAAGCACACAAATATAAATACACAGTTCAATGAATTATCACAAAGCAAATGCTTGTGTAACCACCCATGTCAAGAAGGAGAGCATTAAGCTGGAAATGTTTTAAGAAGCATTTTTCTCTTTAAATCCTCAGACCTATTTGGTAATTTTTAGTAAACCTGGTTTACAAATGATAAAACAGACTCAGAAAGGTGAAGCAGCATGCCAGCATCCCACGGCTGGGGAGTAATGAAGCACAGAGTGACTCCCCGCAATTGCTCTTCCCACAGTAGGTGGTGGACTTGAAGAACGAGAGATGTGACCACTCACACAGGGCAGGCAGAAGAGCATCTCGGGCAGGAGAAACCAGGAGACGAAGGCAGATGGGAGGAGACATGCCCTGGGGTCAGGCAGTTCAGTGTTCCTGGAGCACAGGCTCCTTCCTGGTGGGAGAACAGTGGCTGGAAATGAGGCGCGTTGGTTGATAGGCTGACAGATCTGGATACTGTTTTGCATCAGTGAAAAAGCCACTAAAGCTTTTCAGAACTCTGCTTTAGGATAAAATAGTTCATTTTGCGGAGCTTTGTCAGGTTGGCAGGCTATACTGCTTAATCAGATTTCTCGAAGTCTTGAAAAGCTGAGATTCACATTTTAGGGGATCTCATATTTAAGGGTTAAAGACAGCAGAAAGACACGACAGGACAAGCCCTTAAGAGACTGGCCAAAAAGGCTGTCTAAGGGTCTATAGAAGGTGCCCGTGGAAAAAAAAAAAGAAGAAGAAGGTGCCCGTGGGATCTTTGCCTCCTTCCTGGAAGAACAGAGCTGTGACAAAATGGACTCGAAGATTCCTTTGGTGATCTGGGGCAGCTAACTATCTATAGGCTGGTGTGAAGATTAGTCATTTTCTGTATAGGTTAGGGAACCGATTTTTGAAAGGAAAGAAATAAAAAGGCATTTCTTTGAATATACTAAAAATAGGGACCAGGTGATACAATCGTGTGTTTGTGAGTGTTTAACAATTTCACAAATTGTGGAAGTAGCCAATCAAATAAGAAAAGCAGGGACTTCTCTGGTGGTCCAGTGGTTAAGACCCTGAACGTCCAAAGCAGGGAGTGCAGGTTTGATCCCTGGTGATGGAACTAGGATCTCACATGCTATATGGTATGGCAAAAAAAAAAAAAGAATGAGTAAATAAGAAAAGCAAAAGAAAGCAAAGGCTGAGTTGGTGATGGACAGGGAAGCCTGGCGTGCTGCGATTCACAGGGTCGCAAAGAGTTGGACACGACTGAGCTACTGAACTGAACTGATGCCAAAAGAATCGGCCACCATCACTTACATTTAGCAGAGGCTCAAAGGCAGGCAGAAGAGGGGGGAGGCTTCAGTTGTGCCCTGGTGGAGACCTTTGTTCCAAAGAAGTTGTAGGTGGCTAACTAGAGCTGGGCATCTATGTGGTCAGCTAGGAGTACCTATTTGGCTGTTTCTAGTTGATCCTAAGCCGGAAGTGGAACAAAAATTAAAGATGCTATCAATCATCAGTGACCCCTGGCCACTTGGGGCCCATTGTTAAGAAGTTATTGTCCAGCTCCCTGAATTGTCACTAGAGATGACACTTGAGTTTCCTACAAGTCTGACTTACAGCAGGGTGGCTTCCTGGCCAAGTTGTTGCAGACAAAGGGTTGGTTTCCTGAGCAGGTTGTTACAGGTGCTGGGTCAGGCTTCTCATTTCAGACTCGAATCGGGCCATTGTGCCTTTGTCTCTTGAAATGAAAGGTGAAGAAACGAACTATTAAAAATGAGAGTGGACAAAGCAATAAAGGCAGAAGAATAGGGCAGAGGAAAACTGAAAGATGAGGGGTGGGAACCGTCTTGGAGAAATGAGATCACAGCTTTTTAAAAGAAAAGCCCATCATCCACTGTGACCAGAGCACAGGAAGGGAGGAGAGGTGATGATGATAAAGAAAGGCTGAATCACCAAGGACCTTGAATAAAAGACCACGGAGGTAGGAGTTGATGTCCAAGACAGTGGAGAACCACCCAGAGCTTTCAAACAGGGCTGGCAGAGGTTCTCAAGTGTGGTTCCAAAAGAAAGTCTGGTAATAAATCTAAAACACCACTCTGTTTGTTTTATTCCCCTGCTTACATTGTCTAGAATATCCTCTCCCTTCTCCCTTCTCTGACAAACTCTTCTTAATCCTGAATTCAGCTTCACCTTCTCTGGGAAGCTTTCCGAGTCCATCTAAGGTTGAGTCAACCAGTCTCACTTTGGGGTCCTCAGGGTACTTCCTATTCTCCTGGTTAGAGCATCGATCTCATGAACAGAACGTGATTTCCTGGATCATGTCCCACACTAAAGAGTTGTCCTGAGAGGAGGGATATGTTTGATTCATCTGTGAGCTTCCACTGATTGGCAGAGTGTCTGGGAAAAGTAGGCATTTAAATGCATGTGTTGTCATGGATGACTGGGTTAGACGGTGGACCTACATGGGCAGGTGGGGCTAGAGTGGTGGGGGCTGAAGAGGGTAGTAGCAGTGTGAATGGAGCTATTTAGGACTATTTCCTGGGAGTCACCTGATCCCCAGGAAATGTACTTTATTTATTTATTTTTATTTCGGCTGGACCAGGTCTTCATTGCAGTGCCCGGGTTCTTCGTTGCAGCATGCAGGTTTTTTATTTGAGGCACAGGCAAGCTCTCTAGTTGTGGCTTCTCTTGTTTCAGAGCAGCATGTGGGATCTTAGATCCCCAGCCAGGAATCAAACCCTCATCATCTGCATTGGAAGGTGGATTCTTAACCACTGGAGCACCAGGGAAGTTCCAGGAAATGTACTTTAAAAGCAGATCTTTAGGCCACTTCTAGATCTACTGACTCAGTCTCCAGAAATAAATTCATTTCAAATCTAAATTCATTTAACACTCAGCCAAGTTTGGGAACCACTGATACAGGCAGTACCATGGACCAAATTCTGGTGACTCAATAAGGAAGGGTGAGGGGAAAGCATTGTCTTGGCCCTGTCTTCAAGGAAGACAATAAAGCCATGCGAGGGAAGGATTCCCAGAGAAGGCAGAGAGTTATGTTGCTTTTGCACAAGTTGAGTGTGGGGTGCCCACTTGGATCCAGATGAAAATGTTCCTTCAGCAGCTGGGATTCAGATATGGTGCTCACTGGCAACACCTGTCACTTATGATCTTAAGAATTGGACTTTGGCAGGGAAACAATCATGCTGCCATAATTACTGGTCTTGGTTGTTTAGTAGAAGCAGGTTAAACTTGCTTTTACCTTTTATAATTGATCTAGCCAAAAAACCAGTACTGATAATCTAGGAGGAAGCAATGCATTCAGTGTGCTGTCTATAGTCCAGGAGTGAATTGGCATTTGCATAGCTGCTTATTTCTCACACTTTAAAGCTTTAAAAGAAATTAAAGGAAAGATATCTTTGCTAAAATACAGACTTTAAAAGAGATCGCTTTAAAACTCTAGTGAATGTTACTAATTGACTTGAAACTCTATTTTTACAAATAAATCTTGGATGCATAAATTGATATTAAAACCCCATCTCGACCGCAAAAGGACAAAAACCATGTATGCAAAGACGTGTGACCTAATCAATTTTCAAATTAACCTGAAATTATTATTTGAATTCAGATTTTGTAAATGTCATGGGTCCTTGCCCTGGGGCACAGATAAAAATCTGATCTATGAATGAAATAGAGAATGGTGTCATTTCTCTGGTAAATATGAACCAGCATTAGGACCCATCTGGATAATTTACATAAAAATTGGACTTTCCTGTCCTGAATTATCTTTTACAATGGACATCTGTAATACCATCTGCTTGGTCCCATTCTCCACTTGTCCATAGCTACATGGCTACCACAGGAGCTACCTTATTTTTATCGAGACTCCATCCCACCGATTAAAGTTCATTGGTCCACAGCAAGGCCCCTATCCCCATAGGCAGCTCTCTCCTGGCAGGGTGTCTGACCCTGACATCCAGCCCTGAAGGCAGTCCTTTCTAGTGCTAGAAAGTTGAAGGGTAAAACTTAAAAACAGACAGCAGCCATGTTACCTGCCATGGGAGCAATCCTTTCGATGGCAAGAATGAAACCCGAAGTGGAGAAGAAATCCCCACCCACTCTAGCCCTTTGTTCCAGTAGCTTCTAATACTGAACTGGAACTCTGACCTCTCACAGTCTGGTTGGTTCAGTCTTCTTTCATCTCTATAAGCCAAAAATTCCTTTCAGCCTAATCTAGAGGAAGATGGGTTTCAAGAGTAGAAGATAATACAAGTTTCCTACAAGTTTACTCCCCAACTCAACCTCAGAGATGCTAATTTCCCTTAGAAACAAACAGCTGTAAACGTTGGTGAGAAGATATGGCCTCTGTTATGGGTTAAATTGTATTCCCCCAAAAATGCGAGCTCAGCTGTGTCCAACTCTCTGCAGCCCTAAGGGCTGCAGCCCTCCAGGTTCCCCTGTCCATGGGATTTTCCAGGCAAGAATCCTGAAGTAGGTAGCTATTTCCCCCTTCAGGGATATTCCTAACCCAGGGATCAAAGCCATGTCTGACTTCTGCATTGCAGGCAGATTCTTCACCTCTGAGCCACTGAAGAATCCCCCAAAGATGTCAAGTCCTACACACAGTATCTCAAAATTTGACCTTCTTTGGAAATAAGATATTTGCAAATGTAATGAGTTAAGATGAGGTTATTATGGAGGAATAGTAGACCCTTAATCCAATACAACTGAAGTATTTGGGCTTCCCAGGCAACACTGGTGGTAGAGAATGCAGGAGACCCAGGTTCAATTCTTGGGTCAGGAAGATCCCTGGAGAAGGAAATAGCAGCCCACACCAGTATTCTTGCCCAGAGAATCCCACAGATAGAGGAGCCTGGTGGGTTACAGTCCGTGGGGTTGCAAAGAGTCAGACACGACTAAAGCGACTGAGCACAAGCATGAGCCAGAGACACACAAGGGAGGAGATGGCATGTGATCACAGAGGCAGAGAGCAGAGTGAGATGTCCACAAGCAAAGAATGCCAAGGGGTGCTGTTGTCCCAGAAAGTAGAGGAGAGGCAAAGAAGGATGCTCCCCTGCAGGTTTCAGAGAGAATATACCCAGAATTGTAATTTCAGATTTCTAACTTCAAGAACTATGAAACAAAAATTTCTGTTAAATCATCCACTTTGTTTGGCAGCCCTAGGAAACTTGTAGTCTCTGAGATACTTTCTGTCTAAATTCCACTGCTTCCATGCTACTATGAGGTTGAGAAGGGGCAAAAGGTACCAAGTTCTTTCCTTTTCTTTTCCACGTTCAGGAACTGAAGACCTAAATCAATAGGGCTGGGGGGGAGCAATGTTGGGGGCGGTGGGGCAAGACTGTGGGATTATAGACTTTTCTTATAATGCTTTATACCTGGGAGGTGCCAAATAGAGCTTGTGTACTAACACCTAGCTAGGGGGTACTTCACACAGTACCCAACATGGAAAAGATTATTCTCGTAGATACATATACTATACCAGGGACAGAAAAAGTACATTCAAAAGATTTCTATGAGCTTTACCTCCAACCCCATCTCACCCCCCAGCCCCAAGGATTCCACTTCTTTTTTGGATTTTTGGCCAAAGTTTCAGGATACTGAGGCCTCCTCCTTAATAAACATTTATTCAGAATGTCTCACTTTACCCCCAGACACAAATCCTTCTTTCTGTCTTAATCAGAAGAAAAATTAATTGGCAATAAATGAATAGATAGATAAAGTCCTCTTTGGCCTCCACAGCTGCCACACTGCCCCACAAAGGGGCGATTCTTCACACGCTTTCCAGTGTTGACAGACTGTGTGTGCTTCCAAGTAGGTTTTCACACAGCTATAAGGTGAGAGTGCAGTGGTTTATCTTCCTGTGAGCAATGTCTCAAATTCATGCCTGTCATTCACTCTAACATAAAAAGTTAATTGTATTTATACAGGATAAATCTGTGTGTTTCAGAAAACTTTAAATTGTTCATTCCAGTTGAAAGTGGGCATGTCGGAAATACAGATCTCAAAAAAAATGGGGGACCAGACGAATAAAAGTGCTAAAAGCTTTTAAAATATTTTAAAATAAAATATAAAAATATTTCAAATATTTTCATTGAGATATGGAGTTTTACTTATACCAGAAAACTAACAAATGCTTTAGCTATATTTTAATAGCATCAAAACAAACAAGCAAATAAATGCACTTCTTGTTCTATGCTTGCTATTTGTTATAAATTTGTTCATTTAATAAATATTTAAATAACGTATACAATATATAAAACACTATGTTGTAATAGATATAAATTCAAGGTTCTTGCTCTCAAAGTGCTTATAATCTAATTTGAAATTTCAAGACAAGATTTGGGTAGTTAGAGACAATACAGAGCTTATTTGACTTACAGAGGGGTTACGTTACCATAAGCCCACCATAATGTGATAATACCATTAAGTTCAAAATGTATTTAATACACTTAACCTACTGAACAGGGCTTCCCTAGTGGTTCAGTGGTACCACTGAATCTACATGCAATACAGGAGACAGGGTTTCCCCTGGATCAGGAAGATCCCCTGGAGAAGGAAATGGCAACCTACTCCAGTATTCTTGCCTGGAAAATCCCATGGACAGAGGAACCTGGCGGGCTGCAGTCTATGCGATCACATAAGAGTCAGACACAACGGTAGTGACTAAACAAAAACAAACACTGAATATCATAGCTTAGCCTCATCCACTTTAAACGTGCTCAGAACACTTCCATTAGCCTACAGTTGGACAAAATTATCTAACACAAAACCTATGTGTTAAAATATCTCATGCAATGTATGGAATGCTGTCCTGCAAGGGAAAAGCAGCATCGCTGAATGGATACAGGATGGTTCCAAGTGTGTTGGCTGTTTCCTTCGTGATCACCTGGCTGACAGCTGTGGCCGCCACTGCCCAGCAACACAGAAGGGGATGTATCACACGTCTCTAGATCAGGAAAAGATCCAAATTCAAAGTACAGTTTCTACTAAAGGTATATCGCTTTTGCATCCCTGTAAAGCTGAAAAATGGTAAGCGGAGCCAGGATATGCTGGGGACTGTCTGTGAGGGCCTACCAGCAGCTCTGGAGAGGCTGGGTGAGCAGCAACAGAGGGGCAGGAGCTGGATGTGGGGGACAGGCTCGCTCACACCTGGAGGGGCGCCCTCTTCAGGCCGGAAGAACACTCTTAGCGAAGGCAGAAGCAAGACAGCACCGAGCTTTCATGAGATAGCAGAAGCAAGACTTTTGGGATCTTAACATATTGACTGAATCAATAATTCTTCAAATAGTGTTAAACCACAGGATCGTTTATTTAACTGAAAGAGTACTTGCTTAGTTGCTAAGTCATGTCTGACTATTTTGCGACCCCATGGACTGTAGCCTGCCAGGTTCCTCTGTCCACGGGGTTCTCCAGGCAAATACCGGAGTGGGTTGCCATTTCCGTCTCCTTGTTATCAGATTAATGTATAGCTTTCATGCCATTTCAACTCAAATAAAAATGGAAGTTTTGTACAACTTAATCTTTTCTTTTCTTTTTTTCAGAAAGAAGAGTATAAAATTAGGGGAATAACTCTAACACTTAAAAATATATTGTAAAGCTGTAATAATTTTCATTCTATAGACTTTATAACACTACAATGCTTTATAATACAAAGCTATTAGATTTTATAACCTAGAAAGTATGATAATGGCATTCAACTGGACAGACTAAAAGAATATTACATAAAGTCCCAAGATAAACTGTATAAGAAATTTAAATATATGGTAAAAAAAAATTGCTACAAAAATCAATGGGAAAGAGAAAGATAGGCTTTTCTTCGGGAGTAATTGGTAAGTCATTTGGGGAAAAAATTCTATTAGCTATGGTACAGGCAAGTTTGCTCAAAAATAAATTCCAGATGATTTACGATTTCAATATATTTAAAATATAAAATATAATAAAATATAATTAATTAGATAGTAAACATCTGGATAGAAAAATGACATTCCATACTGAGAAGCAGTTTTTAAAAAGTCAAAGGATGAACAGATTTTATAAGATATAACGTTAAATTGCACTGAAAAGTGAAAAAATGAAAGTCGCTCAGTCATGTCTGACTCTTTACAACTGTTTAGTCCATAGAATTCTCCAGGCCAAAATACTGGAGTGGATAGCCATTGCCTTCGCCAGGGGATCTTTCCAACCCAGGGATGGAACCCAGGTCTCACACATTGCAGGTGGATTCTTTACCAGCTAAGCCACAAGGGAAGCCCCAAAAATAGGTCAAAAATAAAACCAATAACCAAAAATAAAACATCAACAGGCTGGAAAAGATAAGTAACAAATTTGACACAAAGTTAATAGCTGTTTTATACAAGTTCATAAATAGATAAGAAAAATCACTAACATATTACCCCTAAAAATAAATGGACAATCTAGAAAATAAAATTAGTAAGCACATATCTGAAAAGATAATCAAACATATTAGTAGTCAATACACATAAACTTAACCTTTTTCTTTCTAGTCAATTAACCTTTTTATAAAAATTAATATGAAGCTCCATCTATATGAAAATTAAAACAAATAATGCTAAAACTTGAAAATAGCTTGATGCACAAATTCAGACTTAAATTGAAGAAAGTGGGGAAAACGATTAGACCATTCAGGTATGACCTAAATCAAATCCCTTATGACTATACAGTGGAAGTGAGGAATAGATCTAAGGGACTAGATCTGATAGATAGAGTGCCTGATGAACTATAGATGGAGGTTCGTGACATTGTACAGGAGACAGGGATCAAGACCATCCCCAAGAAAAAGAAATGCAAAAAAGCAAAATGGCTGTCTGAGGAGACCTTACAAATAGCTGTGAAAAGAAGAGAAATGAAAAGCAAAGGAGAA
>NW_011494720.1:1057329-1105068 GCF_000754665.1 Bison bison bison
TTTGAATGCAGAGTTCCAAAGACTAGCAAGGAGAGATAAGAAAACCTTCCTTGGCAATCAATGCAAAGAAATAGAGGAAAACAATAAAATGGGAAAGACTAGAGATCTCTTCAAGAAAATTAGAAATAATGGGAATATTTCATGCAAAGATGGGCTCGATAAAGGACAGAATTGCTATGGACCTAACAGAAGTAGAAGATATTAAGAAGAGGTGGCAAGAATACACAGAAGAACTGTACAAAAAAGATCTTCATGACCCAGATAACCACAATGGTGTGATCACTGACCTAGAGCCAGACATTCTGGAATGTGAAGTCAAGTGAGCCTCAGGAACCATCACTAAGAACAAAGCTAGTGGAGGTGATGGAATTCCAGTGGAGCTATTTCAAATCCTGAAAGATGATGCTGGGAAAATGCTGCACTCATATTGCCAGCAAATTTGGAAAACTCAGCAGTGGCCACAGGACTGGAAAAGGTCAGTTTTCATTCCAATCCCAAAGAAAGGCAATGCCAAAGAATGCTCAAACTATCGCACAATTGCAGTCATCTCACATGCTAGTAAAGTAATGCTCAAAATTCTCCAAGCCAGGCTTCAGCAATACGTGAACCATGAACTTCCTGATGTTCAAGCTGGTTTTAGAGAAGGCAGAGGAACCAGAGATCAAATTGCCAACATCCGCTGGATCATGGAAAAAGCAAGAGAGTTCCAGAAAAATATTTCTGCTTTATTGACTATGCCAAAGCCTTTGACTGTGTGGATCACAATAAACTGTGGAAAATTCTGAGAGAGATGGGAATACCAGACCACCTGAGCTGCCTCTTGAGAAACCTGTGTGCAGGTCAGGAAGCAACAGTTAGAACTGGGCATGGAACAACAGACTGGTTCCAAATAGGAAAAGGAGTATGTCAAGGCTGTATATTGTCACCCTGCTTATTTAACTTCTATGCAGAGTACATCATGAGAAACGCTGGACTGGAAGAAGCACAAGCTGGAATCTAGATTGCTGGGAGAAATAGCAATAACTTCAGATATGCAGATGACACCACCCTTATGGCAGAAAGTGAAAAAGAACTAAAGAGCCTCTTGATGAAAGTGAAAGAGGAGAGTGAAAAAGTTGGCTTAAAGCTCAGTGTTCATAAAACGAAGATCATGGTCCTATCACTTCATGGGAAATAGATGGGGAAACAGTGGAAATAGTGTCAGACTTTATTTTTTGGGGCTCCAAAATCACTGCAGATGGTGATTGCAGCCATGAAATTAAAAGACACTTACTTCTTGGAAGGAAATTTATAACCAATGTAGATAGCATATTAAAAAGCAGAGACATTACTTTGTCAACAAAGGTCCATCTAGTCAAGGCTATGGTTTTTCCAGTGGTCATGTATGGATGTGAGAGTTGGACTGTGAAGAAAGCTGAGCACAGAAGAATTGATGCTTTTGAACTGTGGTGTTGGATAAAAGTCTTGAGAGTCCCTTGGACAGCAAGGAGATCCAACCAGTCCATCCTAAAGGAGATTAGTCCTGGGTGTTCATTGGAGGGATTGATGTTGAAGCTGAAACTCCAATACTTTGGCCACCTGATGTGAAGAGCTGACTCATCTGAAAAGACCCTGATGCTGGGAAAGATTGAGGGCAGGAGGAGAAGGGGACGACAGAGGATGAAATGATTGGATGGCATCAGTTTGGGTAGGCTCCGGGAGTTGGGGATGGACAGGGAGGCCTGGCGTGCTGTGGTTCATGGGGTCACAAAGAGTCAGACACCGCTGAGTGACTGAACTGAACTGATGCACAAAGACATTCAAGGCAATACTATTTACAATAGCAAAAAAATCAAATATGTAAATAAATGAATAAATTAACTCACAATAGAAGATTGATTAAGGAAAATGGAATATACCAACTTGATGCAGATCATGCATTCATTTAAATTGTTAAATTAAATTTATATACATTATATAAATTTACATTTATACAATGTGTAAGACTGGACTATAAAGCAGAATGCCAAAGAATTGATACCTTCAAACTGTGGTGCTGGAGAAGGCTCCTGAAAGTCCCTTGGACAACAAGGAGATCAAACCAGTCAATCTTAAGGGAGATCAACCCTGAATATTCGCTGGAAGGACTGATTCTAAACTTTCAGTATTTTGGTCATCTGATGCGAACAGATGACTCATTAGAAAAGACCCTGATGCTGGGAAGACTGAGGGCAGAAGGAGAAAATAGCATCAGAGGGTGAGATGACTGGACTGCACCACGGATGCAATGAACATGAACTTGGGCGAACTCCGGGAGATGGTAAGGGACAGGGAAGCCTGGTGTGCTGCAGTCCATGGGGTTGCAAAGAGTCGGACATGACTGGGAGACAAAACATATAATGTAATAAAAATGTGGTAAGCTAATTTTGGGCTTCCCAGATGGCTCAGTGGTGAAGAATCTACCCATCCATACAGAAGACACAGGTTTGATCTCTGGGTCAGGAAGATCTCCTGGAGAAGGAAATGGCAAACCACTCCAACATTCTTGCCTGGGAAATCCCACGGACAGCGGACCCTGGTAGGCTACAGTCCACTGGGCTGCAAAAGAGGCAACATGACTAAACAACACAACATAAAAATGTAGTAAATAATGATTTTATACTTAATGGCAGCAAAGTTAATGGTGTATATTCCTAGCATATTCTTTAACACAGTGCCTAATCCACAGTCGGAATTCAACACAAATTTGGTAAATGAATGAAAACTGTATACGGTATGATTCCTGGCTATGTGAAATAAAAACCTACTTAGAAAAACAAAAAAGAAAAGCAATATAAATAATGGTAGGAGCATTGCCTCTTTTCTCTATAAAAAAGAGAGCAGGTGATGTCCCCAGACTGCATGAGATACACTTATATTGTGTATCAAACTTCAGATTTAACTGAATATCCTGCATTTCAGTTGATTAAATCTGGCAACCCTAGGAGACATCATATTTCATATCTTTAGTTACTTTTTTTAGAGTTAATTTTTAAAGTCTGTTGAACAGAGCAGTCCTTTTGATGAACACTTAATTGAAAGTAGGTGGTTATTCTTTTCTCATATATCATATGTGTATATGCACATTTTTTGCATAGAAAAGGATAAAGAGAGAAAAAATCACCCCAAGTTTCACAATGTAGTGAAAATCTCCACTTACAGTTAAGACATTCTATACATACGTTCATACAGATCTACATATGTAATTTTACATACGTATGGAATGATACCATATATGCTTTCCTGTTATCCTGCTTTTTTGCAGTTAATGCTTTTCTTGACTGCCAATTTCACTGCCTATGCAAAGGTCTGACTCCCATAAATTCTCATTTAGTTACCATTCCCAGGAGGCTACTGTACATGGGCTACACATGCAGATGATTAACTAGTAGTTTGTTATCTTTATGGTAAGCCACACAGTGCAGCCTCATAGAGAGGCCCCACTAGAGAGGGCAAGTCCAGAACCTATTATCTAAGCCCTCGAGGAGTCATGAAAAAAGGCACAGTTTTGTGAGAAACACAGTCACAATGATTGGCATTTACTAAGCTTTACTTCATCTCTCTTTACTAATTTTAATCTAGAAACTTACTAAATAGCTATGAAAACATGAGACAATGAAGATGGATACTTGGGAGAGTTGTTTATGACCCAGTGTGATCCTAACAGCTGAGTTCAATAGTTATTGAATAGCTGTGACCGGCAAGGCCCAAGTATTAGTCACTCAAAGATTATAAAGGCCAAAAAAATTCACTCCTGTCCAGGAGGAGGCTTAAAATTACCCAACAGGAAATGAAATAGACATCCGTCCATGATTCTACCACTCAGAAATACTACTGTTCACATTTTAGTGTATGTCTTTCCCGATGCAATAGTTACAATAGTTAACTCTACTGAAGTGCTTATTGTGTGCTGGCTTTGTCCTAAGAGTTTTGCTATTCACTCATTTAATTTTCCCTTTTTTTTTTTTGCTACGCTGTGCTCCGGATTCTCTGTAGTTGCAGCTAGTGGGGGCTACTCTCTAGTCGAGGTGTGCAGGCTTCTCACTGCAGCAGCCTGTGGAGCACAGGCTCTAGATTGCACAGTTCAGTTCCGTTTCAGTTAAGTCACTCAGTCATGTCTGACTCTTTGTGACCCCATGGACTGCAGCACGCCAGGCTTCCCTGTCCATCGCCAACTCCTGGAGCTTACTCGAACTCATGTCCATTGAGCCAGTGATGCCATCCAGCCATCTCATCCTCTGTCATCCCCTTCTTCTCTCACCTTCAGTCTTTCATTAGGGTCTTTTCAAATGAGTCAGTTCTTCACATCAGGTGGCCAAAGTATTGGAGTTTCAACTTCAGCATCAGTCCTTCCAATGAACACCCAGGACTGATCTCCTTTAGGAGGGACTGATTGGATCTCCCTGCAGTCCAAGGGACTTTCAAGAGTCATCTCCAACACCACAGTTTAAAAGCATCAATTCTCTGGTGCTCAGCTTTCTTTATAGTCCAACTCTCACATCCATACATGCCACTGGAAAAACCATAGTTTTGACTAGATGGACCTTTGTTGGCAAAGTAATGTCTCAGCTTTTTAATATGCTGTCTGGGGTGCACAGGCTTCAGTAGTTTTGGTGTCTGGGCTTAGTTGCCCCAAGGCGTGTGGAATCTTCCCAGACCAGGGGTGGAGCCACTGTCCCTGCACTATAAGGTGGATTCTTACCCTCTGGACCATCAGGGAAGCCCTTCACTCATTCACTCTTCAAGACAGAATTCTTGCGATGCAAATGAAGAAATCTATAGCAAAGATTGTTTAACCTGCCTGAAATTACATGGCTAGAAAGTCGCAGGACCAGGATTCAAATCCAGTGTCTCTCAATAGATCATGATAGATAAAAAGGTTAGATCATGTTGTTTTGGAAAACAGATTTTGAAACAAATTGTATATAACATTTATTATATGCCAATCTTCCAGCAATGTGGGACACCTGGGTTCAATCCCTGGGTTGAAAGATCTGCTGGAGAAGGGAAAGGCTACCCACTCCAGTACAGCCTGGAGAGTTCCATGGGCTATATAGTCCATGGGGTCGCAAAGAGTCGGACACGACTGAGCGCTTTCACTTCACTTCATTTCAATCATGCTTCTACATATATTGATCCCACATATGTTGATGCATTTTGTATATAATGGTTCCCATATGTTGATTTATTTTATCCATCAAGTCAACACATTTTCTTCATGCAGACATTTTGAGGGATGGCAAGTGACAGAATCCCAAGGAAACCTGGTGCTGCCCTGCATTTCATTAGAGCTTCTATCAGTAAGTTCAGAGAGTTCTGCCTCACCTGAAAAGCAAAGCTGCTTCAACAGAGCTATTTGAGTCTGCTTTCTCAGGATAGAATTTCATGATCATATCTGAATGAGTTTATTTCTGAACCCATCTCCAAGAAGGCTCCCGCACAACTGATATATGCCCACAGCTCATGTGAGTGATAGTCCCAGACCTTTAGATATAGCGTTTCATCCAGAGATCTGAAAAATATGAAAAATTTTGCTCCAAGCCATGAGGCAGTTTCATGTTAGCCAACTCTCAGTTGCTGATGAGCCAAGAACCTTTGAAAATAAGATCATCAGCCTCTGAAGAAATGAGCACACTCTCAGAGAAGAACTGACCAGCAAGGTGGCACTGTCTTAACCACAAGAATCCAAGTACATCAGCGGTCTTGACTGAGGCTCCACCGCATGGTCCATTGTGCCAGGGCACAACTTTAATTTCCTCTCATCCTTTTCCTTCCTCTTGGGCAAAATGAATCATAAAGTTTATATTCACTGTAGTATATACATTTTAAATACACTCCATAAAGCCATAGGCTTAATGAATTCAAGATGCCCACATCATAGAAATTCTGCATACGAGCTGTGTTTTATGATTTAGATCCAGGCTTCCTAGGATTTTCAATAGGGGCAGACTTCAGACTCCCAGGGACAGGAACGACAATGACAGGGAGCTTCAAATGACTGCTAAGGTTCAAACACCAATGTCCCTGTGCCCTGGGCATTGTGACTGGTCTCCGGAGCGTGTGGCCCTGTGCATATTTCTTGGCTTCTGGGAAAGCCCCACCCTGCAGGTGCCAGAGAAACACATTCTTCAGAGAGGGCGGACTGGCCAGAAGTCCTGCTCATTATTGAAGAAAGAGAAGCGCCTTTGGGAAGAACTCCAGCGTGCAAAGGTGCTTTCAAAACGCGGTGAGCTCAGGTTGCTTACCGCCACTTACCATGTCAACCCCCACCCATGCCCCAGTTCTTCCTCTGGGAAAATTTTCCAACCAGGCAGGCTGGGACTGTTCACTGTGAATCCAGAGCACCAGCCCTCAGAACTTCTTTGCTCACCAAAGTGGGATTCACTTATTCTGTTTCAAGCAGCAGGACCATCTCCAGTCTAGGGGAGCCTTTAAGAAGCGGGGGCAGGGTGGGGTCACATTTTCAGCCCGGCTCTGGCTCTGCAGCTTTCTCATGAATGCAGACCAATTGTGCACAAATGTGGCCAGGACACATGCAGAATATTCACATGAAATGTAAGGATCTCTTGTTCTCTGTAACATTAGCCGAGGTTTCAAAACAGAGAATCCAGGCTGGAACCGCCAGGCCAGCAGCGGGAGGCAGGCTGTCTTAGAAGCAGATGGAACAAAAGATTGGGTTCCCGAGTTCCTAGGGTGAGGCAAAGGGCAAGATGTCAACCCAGGACCACCCAGGGAAAATTAAATACAGATCAACCCTTGATGGCTTATGTTAACAGAGGGGAGATGGAGTTTTGATTTGGGGAAAAGCAACATGGTAAGCTGTACCCGGAATTGCTGTTTACAACACGCCTGCTCCACTGCAAAGGAGCCACAAATGCAAAAGTGGATGGAGGCTTCTGTCTCTTCCTTCCAGCACCCAGCCTGTCCTCCGAGGGCTGGAGAACAGGGTGTAACACCAAAAGGAGGAGCCTCGGGATTTCCCAGCCTTTGGACAAACAGGAGAAAATGGGTCCTACAGGGGTCAGCTCCTCTTTCTCAGCTTCAGGTTGGGGCCAGAGGCCACCCTGACTCCGTCTAGGAATGGGGGCAGCCCACCCACCTCCATCAGATGCCCTCCCACCCAACCTACCTGCTGCCACAGCCATGTCACCCTGGGCTCTTATTTACCTGGGATTGCAGATGGAATCAACCTTTTAAACTCTACTCTTAACCCCAATCTTTTGTCAGCTGTTATTTTTTAAAATTTAGATATTATGAAAAATGTCAAACCTACTCAGTAGAGAATACATTGCAACAAATCCCAGATTAGCAATTATCAAGATCTGTACATTTCCTCATCTAGTCCATTTTTCCTGGGTTTGTTTTGCTTTTGTTGTGTTTTTTTTTTTTACATCAAATCCTTTTGGCTCTTCATACTCCAGGAAATATCTTTCAAAATACAGACATTCTGTACATAACTACACCATTGTCACTCTTAAAAAAAAAATAACATTAATTCCTCAGTATCATCAAAATCACAGTTCATGTAGATTTCCCTTGTTTCACAAAACTGTCTTTTCTGTTACTTTGTTTGAGTCAGTAGCCAAAAAAGAGCTAAATAGTTCATCTGGTTGTTATACCTCTTAAGATTATTGATCTATAGCAGCTCCTCTTGCCTTTTTCTTTCTTTTTAAATTTGTATTTATTTATCTGCTAAGTCGCTTCAGTCGTGGCCAACTCTGTGTGACCTCATAGACGACAGCCCACCAGGCTCCCCCGTCCCTGGGATTCTCCAGGCAAGAACACTGGAGTGGGTTGCCATTTCCTTCTCCAATGCAGGAAAGTGAAAAGTGAAAGTGAAGTCGCTCAGTCGTGTCTGACTCTTAGAGACCCCATGGACTGCAGCCCACCTGGCTCCTCCATCCATGGGATTTTCCGGGCAAGAGCACTGGAGTGGGGTGCCATTGTGCCGAGTCTTAGTTGTACTTTAGTTCCCTGACTAGAGATCAAACTCACATCCCTTGCATCGGAAGGCAGATTCTTAACCGCTGGACCACCAGGGAAGTCCCATCCCTTGATTTTTCCTTAAATGCCATTGCTGCAGAAATCAGGAAAGCTGGCCCTCAGCCTAAATCCTTTGGTCTATCTCTGTGATCTCCACCCCTAACTTCTACCTCTGACAAGCGGTTGGACTTGAACAAGAAGACGTTATTAACACTGTGTGCAGACACAGCTTCTCCAGTTGAGAAACTTGGCAAATCTGGCCCCAACTTACCTTTTCCAATATATGTCCCAAAATAACCCATATGTAGACCTTCCAATTTAACCAAGTAGGATTATTTAACATTTCTCGCCCATCCCTTATATTTTCCTACCTCTTTTCCTCTGCTTTTCCCATTTCCCTTACTTGAGAGCTACTTAGCACTTGCTTATGTGAATATATGATGGTTTCTTATGGCAAGGCCTTCAAATTTCACACTTTTGGGACTCACCCTTGGACCAGAAGCAGAATTTCATCTCACTCTGCTCTACCACCACCCACACTCTTAAACCAAATCCGGAGCTTTTGCTATTCATCACCTCTGTTTTCCCCCTTACCTGGCTGCTCCAGGTCTTGCTCCCTTCTCCTCCCAGCACCATTTTGCTTGTTGCTGTCTAGCCCTCAGCTCCAGAGCCTCTAGTCCATCTGTTCCACGCAGTATACAAATCCAGGATCTAGTAGGCTGCTTCAAGAAAAGAGAGAAGCCCACAGATGGCTGCCACTGGAAGTTCATAGTTGCTGGTCCCAGTTAGGCCTCATTATTCCCCATTGATCCTATGACTTGTCCCTGGTCAGCTCTTTTTGTCCCTTCTCTCATTAGCTCCTCCTTAGAAATATACAGAGAGGTGGTGGTTGTTGTTTGGTCGCTACGTCGTGTCTAACTCTTTGCAACCCCATGGACTGCAGCATGCCAGGCTTCCCTGTGCTTCACTATCTCCCAGAGCTTGCTCGAACTCACACCCATTGAGTCAGTGATGCCATCCAACCATCTCATCCTCTGTCACCCCCTTCTCCTTTGGTCTTCAGTCTTTCCCAGCATCACAGTCTTTTCCAATGAGTTGCCTTTTTCCATCAGATGGCCAAAGTATTGGAGCTTCAGATTCAGATTCAGTCCTTACAATAAATATTCAGGGTACTGGTCAGGTATTCATAGAAAGTCCCCCTAATGGAATTTGTCTGATGTTTTTCTTATGATTAAACTGGAGTTATGTGTCTTGGGGGAGGAAGATCACAGCAATAAAATGGCGTGTTGTTTTTTTTTTAATCACATCCTAGCAAGAGTATATACTATCAACACAACTTAACTGCTGTTGATGTTGACCTTGATCATTCAGCTGCAGTGGTATGTGTCAGGTTTCTCTAAAACCACTCCCCACCCCTTTACTCTTGGGAGGAAGCCATGATCATGCAGCCAGTGGTGAAAGTTACATCCTACCTCCTTGAAGGCAGAATTTCTGTATAAATTACTTGGAATGTTTCTGCAGTGGAAATTTGTCTCTTCTTCCTATTTATTTACTGACTTGCTTATATCAGTATAGATGCATGGGTGTTTATGTCGTACTCTAGGTTATAATTCCAACACTATTTTATTTATTTTATAATTCAGGTTGTTCAAGTTTTGGAAACTCTTTCCATTGGCTCTTCTATCCCTTTGATGTTAAGTGTTGAATACCATCAAATTATCTTCCATAAATGTTTTACTCATGTATATTCCCACCAGTAATACATGTGATAGTGTCTTTTTCCTGATCCCTTGCCAACACAACGGTTGCCAGATTTTATATCTTTGTCAGTCGAATGTAAGCCATGCCATCTCATTTTAGTTTCCCATGTATATCTCACGTTATGAATCAGGTAAAGCATAGTTTCACGGTTAAGAATCCTGTGCATTTCCTTTTCTGGGGCTTGTCTCTTAATAGCCCTTGCAACCTTTTCACTGGGAAATTAGTCTTTTGCATTGATTTATAGAGATTCTTTATACATGAAGGAAATTGTGCCCTTGCCTATCTGCTTCCCCTACTGAAGTATTGATCTCCGGAGTCAAGAACTGTTCCACACATGTTTTTGGTCTCAGCCAAAGCAAAGAGCTTGGCAGGTGATCTATGGTCAAGAAATATTCCTCTTTGAAAAGCTCTCACGTATCTTGGGTTTTCATCATAAGGAAAACAAAGCTGTACGCACTTTCCCATTTGGACACCGAAGGAATAGGAAATACTGGGCCTCGGGCTTCTGAGGAGAGCAGAAGGCAGAACTCAGCGCCTATACTCTAGGGTGGTTATTGGTTCTTGGTGGGAGTGTAATTTTAAAAAGCATCTTCGACATACCACTGCTTTCCTTTTTCCTTATACACATTAAAGAAACAAAGTGCAAGAAAGGTTGTTTTCTTGGTGAATAGATAAGTTTTAGGGGCTTCCCTGGTGGCTCAGACAGTAAATAATCCGCCTGCAATTCGGAAGCCCTGGGTTTGATCCCTGGGTCAGGAAGATCCCCTGGAGGAGGGCATGGCAACCCACTTCAGTATTCTTGCCTGGAAGATCCCCATGGACAGAGGAGCCTGGAGGGCTACAGTTCATGGAGTCGCAAAGAGTCAGACATGACTGAGTGACTAAGCACAGCACACTTAAGTTTTAGACAAAACAAAGTATAGAAACTGCTCTAGGACAAATTATAATCCTTTTCTCTTTCTTTTTGTTTTAGATTTTCTTATATGTGGACCATTTTTAAAGTCTTTATTGAGTTTGTTACAATATTGTTTCTGCTCTATGCTTTGGTTTTTTGGCCACGAGGCATGTGGGACCTCATCTCCCTGACCAGGTATCAAACCCACACCCTTGCAATGGAAGGCAAAATCTTAACCACTGGACCACCAGGAAAGTCCTCTTTTCCCCTTTCTTAGTGCTTCTTAATCTTTTGTGGTTACAATCCCTTAGAAAATTTGATGAGAATTGTAAACTCTCTCTGTTTGCATGAGATGAAAAATTTCACACGCAATTTCATGTTGTTTGCAGGAACTCTGAAGCCCACCCATAGATCATCTGAATAAGGACTCCTAATTTGAGAAAATGGACAAAGAGTTCATGGAAAGGCTGCTGCTCGCTTCCTGTATAGCTTTGGGTGAGTTTTGTATCAATAATAAGATTGATAGCAATAATGTTATGGTTTCAGAGGACTGTTGCGAGAATCAAATGAGACCATACACACAGACTTCTAGTCCAGTGCCTGGTCAGGAGGCCACTAACTTCATGACTATCATCTGGGAATTTCTAGGTCAGCAAAAAAAGAGATGACTGCAGTTCACAAGCACATCTTCAGGAATCTTAGTCTAGGAAAATCATCATGATCCAAGTGGACCTACTCACCAACTACTGCGAATTGCCTGTCATATTTAGCCCCAGGGGATTTATCTCCTCTTTACTCTTTGGCAGGACCCAGGCAAACATGGTCAGTCTTTACCAGGGCCATATTTCAGATTCCAGTATTCGCTGCTCATCTTTGCTGTCTCTCTCTCTCAAATTCATCAAACAAATCAGTTTGCAGTCAAGTTTCCTTGAAAAAGAGACCTTTCCAAGCCAATCCTGAGATGGTTTTCTTCACCAGCTTCCTAAACAGGTTGGTGAGACGCAACCAGACAAGATGATTTCAAATTCCTTTGATACCACCCAGCTGGCAGAGCATCTGAAAATGGGGTTTTTGAGCCAGGATGCTATAGAATAATATTGCTTATGGGCGTCATTAGAGAGAACATTCTAGACACAGAGCTTCAGCAGACCATCCATGCTGCCTGCTCTACTTCACCAAGGCAAAGTGCACATAAATTCAAAGGCCACTGCATAAATATTAATATATATTCTATCTACTGTATGTCTGCCCCTCCAAGACCCTGAGACATTCTGCTTCCCTGGGTGGTTAACTCCAACAGAGACGTGGGGGTCAGCACAGTGCCAGATTACCAACGTATAGAGCAATCAGCCATGCACTTCCTTTTTTAAAATATTGTATTTATTATTTATTTTAACTGTGCCTGATCTTAATTGTGGCAAATGGGATCTGGTTCCCGGACCAGAGATTGAACCTGGGCCCTCTGCACTGGGAGTGCAGAGTCTTAACTGCCGGACCACCAGGGAAGTCCTTATCAGCTATGCATTTGTTAAAGTGAGAATTATTCATTCATGTCCAAATTTTTATTCAGTTCAGTTCAGTTCAGTCGCTCAGTCTTGTCCGACTCTTTGTGACCCCATGAATCACAGCACACCAGGCCTCCCTGTCCATCACCAACTCCTGGAGTTCACTCAAACTCACATTCATTGAGTCAGTGATGCCATTCAGCCATCTCATCCTCTGTCGTCCCCTTCTCCTCCTGCCCCCAATCCCTCCCACATCAGAGTCTTTTCCAATGAGTCAACTCTTCCCATGAGGTGGCCAAAGTACTGGAGTTTCGGCTTTAGCATCATTCCTTCCAAAGAACACCCAGGGCTGATCTCCTTTATTAAGCACCTCAAATTCCAGTCAGGCTCTAGTTACCCAGTAAACAAGACAGATGACATCCTCTGTCTCATGGAACTTACATTCAAACTGGAGAAAACAGAAAATCTAAAAAACCGAACAAAAAATACTCAAAATAATGGCAAATAATGATGAATTCTGAAAGAGGGGGATACAAAAATAATGGTGGGGAAAGCATCACTTTAGATGAGAAGGTAAAGCAAGTCACCTCTAAGGGAATATAATCCGAGCAGACACTTACATGACAAGAAAGAATCAGCTGGGAATTCCCTGGTGGCCTGGTGGTTAGGACTCCATAGTCTCACTGCTGAGGGCCTTGGGTAGGGAAACAGACGATTCCACAAAGCACACAGAGAAGCCAAGGGAAAAAATCAGCTGAAGCTGTATCTGGGGATAGGGCCTTCCAGGCAGGCGAACAGCTGGCAGAAATGCAGGACTGAGCTCAACGTGTCCTGGAAACAGAAGACTCAACACGTGGTTCACTGAGAGAAAGAGAGGGTGCGCCAAATGATGTCACAGGTGGGCAGCGGCCTGTTCATCTCAGCCTGAGGGACTTTGTCCAGAGTGTCATTCATTCTGAGTGCAGTAGGACGCCATCGCAGTTTCAGCAGGGTTCAGGTCCGTAGGGTTTGAGCTGCAGATGGTAGTTATATTGGTCAAGATGGGGAAGATGAAGAAAAAACTTGCTTGTGAGGGGGGCGGTTAAGATGGGCAAAAAGTTCTTTTTTTAGATCTCTTAAATTTGAGATGCCTATCAAGTGGTGTTGGAGAAGTTTAGTCGGCCACTGAATTTATGAGTCTGGTGTTTAAGAGAAAGGTCAGGACTAGAGTAATAAATTTGAAGTCATCAGCTTATGAATGGCATTTACAGCCATGACACAGGATGAGATCATTGAGGGCAAAAATATAGAATATAAAATGAGCTTCAAACTTTAGAATACCAGAGAAGGAGTCAGCAAAGGAGATCGAGAGGGAATGTCAAAGAAGGAGCAAAGCTAGAAGAAGACACCAAAGGAGCCAAGAAAAGATGGCGCATCAAGAGGAAGTGGTCACCACCAGGTGCCAGAGTGAGGCCAAGGAAGGTGGGCACTGACTCTTGGTTTGGGCAAAGGGGGAATCATTGGTCCTCTTGACACCAGTCATTTCAGTTGTGTGGTGGTGAGGGAGGCCAGATGGCAGTGGTCAAGGACAGAGTTGAGTAGAAACAGGACAGGCAGTTCTGAATTGAGGCAGTTTCTGGAGGAAAATATGGCTTCAAGGTTTTTTGTTTGGTTGGTTGGTTGGTTGGTTTTCTTAATGATGAGGCCCTCATGGGTCTGTGGTTGGGAAAATAGAGAGGGGGACCCTGATGACAACAGAGACAGAAAGGAAACTCTTGGAATTGAGTCTCGCTTTGCAACCTCTTTCAAGGATGTTTAAGAACAACTTTCTCCAAAGTAAGAATAAATTAAATATATGGAGGTGTCCTGGAGCATCAACTATTGCCTAAGAGCTAAGAGTGGGGAATGTCAGGGTTGGGATGGTGGGGTCAGAGAAGGAAGAGAAACTAGCATTTATTGGGAGAATCACTGTGTCAGGCAGACAAGGGAACTTTGTGGCAATTTTAAGTTTTGAGTATTACATTGCCTTTTATTTTGTTTTTGGTTTTGATTGTGGCAAAATACACATAACACAAAATTTGCCATTTTAGCTACTTTAGGTGTATAGTTTGGATGCAATACGTACTTCACAATGCTGTACAGATACCACAACTAAATAAAGTTTTTTCATTTTCATCACGCTAAACAAAAGCTCTGAACCAATTTTTTTCAAGGCAAAAGCACTAGCATAGCCAGCTCAATTCTTTTTTTTTTTCTAAATATTTATTTTTGTTGATGTATTTGGCTGCCCCTGGTCTTAGTTGCGGCATGCAGTGTCTTCTAATTGCAGTGTTCAAGATCTCGTTTTTAGTTGCTGCATGCAGCATTTGAACTCTTAGTTGTGGCGTATGTGATCTGGTTCCCTGACCAGGGATCAAACCCAGGCCTCCCGCACTGAGAGCATGGAGCCTTAGCCACTGGGCCACCAGGTTAGTCCCAGCTTTGTACATTAAACAGTACTGCCCCATTACACACTCCTCACGGTTCTTTCTCTACTTTTTACTATGAATGTGCCTCTTCTAGGTACCTCATATGGGCTTCCCTGGTGGCTCAGACAGTAAAGAGTCTGCCCACAATGCAGGAGACCCGGGTTCGATCCCTGGGTTGGGAAGATCCCCTGGAGAAGGAAATGGGAACTCACTCCAGTACTCTTGCCTGGAAAATTCCTCAGACAGAGGAACCTGGCAGCCTAGCGGGCTGCAGTCCGTGGGGTCGCAATGGAATCATAGTCATCCTTTGGCATTTGGCTTATTTCACTTAGTATGTTTCCAAGGTTCATCCACAACGTCACTTAGAATTTCATTCTCTTTGGATGGCGAGATGACACTCCATGTGTGCATCTCCCATGATTTGTTTATTCACTTGTCTGTTGACAGACATTTAGATGGTTTCCACTTTTAGGCCCTCAGGAAGAGCCCTGCTATGAACACGGGTGTTCAAGTGTCTGCTTGAGTCCCTGCTTTCAGTTCTTTGGGGCCTAGATCTAGCAGCAGTCCCATTGATTTTTTGTTTAAGCCTTACAGTAACCCATAGAGAGATAGACTGGGGCTGATTTCCTTCCTTAGGACCCTCCGTGGAGAACTGTATGCTCCCAGCTCCTATGACAGTCCCCCAAACTGGACATTGGCCAGCGCTTCTGCTCTCAGTCAGGCTCAGCTTCCAGGTAAACTCTAGTCCTCAGCCCCCATCTCTTAAGCTCTATTTCTGCAGAAGAGAATCCATTCAACACATCCTGGTGGAGGACAGGGAGGCAGGCCATCTCTCTCCATCTTCCCACAGGGACCGCAGTGAGGGCTGCGGTGTAGACTTACTGCTCTGGGGTGGTTTGGTGTAAATGCTCAATGCGTATGCTTGTAAATGACCTTCTGTCTCATTCTTCAGACCCTTTTAAATTGGAAAGAGCATTCTCTCTTAAAATTGTGCTCCTTTCTTTCTTCTTCTTCTTTCTTTTTTTTTTGCCACACAGTGTAACTTGCGGGATCTTAGTTCTGCAGTCAGGGTTTGAACCTAGGACCCAGCAGTGGAAGTGCAGAGTTCTGACCACTGGACCATCAGGGAATGCCCCTGGGTTCCTTCTTTAAAAAGCTAAAACCTGACTTTTCCAAGGAAAAACAAGTCCTCTGATAGCAAGCAAATCACAATACTATATATACATTGGTATATTTTAGACATGTTAAAGCTTAACACTTTATGCACCAGAAGATAAATTATCATAGTATCATGATAATAGACTGAGTTGAGAAATTATTTGTAGAAAATAAGTAAAACAATAGAATTGCAACAATTTTTAATAGCTAGTATTTCCCATCAGGGACTATACAGGAAACAGAATAGTCTCTCCTTAAAGATATGAAAGTATTTCGTGATCCAAAAATAGCTGGTCTCTGCGTTGTTTTAGCAAGTTTCCCTTAAAATAGAATTTCACTTTCCTTTTAAAATGTTATGATCTGCTTGATTCTACAGAGCTTAGTTCTGTCCAAACAAATCGTCCTGGAGTGAAGGGCAGCTTAGTGGCCCAAGGGGTGGGGATGGTGAGGGCAGTTTACGTTTTTTGTTAATGGTTCTGGCTCCCTTCTGGATTACAACACGCTAGTGAGGACCCTGGGGAAAATCCCAGTGTTGGAGGAGAGGAAGAGGGGTCAGGAGTTGCGACTTGAATCTCAGAGACCGGACACCCTAGCATAGCTTTCTCACACATTGGCAGGGGTGGTGCACTCTGATACACAATTCCTTTTTATTTGTTGTTAGGGGCTTGGTAGAGGGGCTTTCTCTGCTTTATTTTCTCTGTATTTATTTCAATCTTTTCTCATAAACTTCAGACTGATCCTAAATGTATCTTTCTTTCCTAAAACAGTTTTGACATGCTCTGTTTCTTTGATATACTCTGTTTGATATACACCTGTTTCTCATTTACAGGTGAGATATTTTCCCCATAGTTTTGTGGGGTTTTGTATGTTTTGGTTATTGTTTGTTTGGTAACTCTTGTTGGACTCTGTCTATGGCTTTTTCTGACTCTGATTTTTTTTTTTTTTTTTGCAGGTTTCCCAATGACCTTTCTAAAGTACTCTATTGAAGGTATATCTTTACTTTTTCTCCAATTTCTCTTAAATATTTTCATTTTAGCTTTCATGTTATATATATATATTTTGAGGTTGTATTTTCTTGAAATTATTGTATAAGACTGCTGGATTGAACCCACATCTACTGTGTCTCCTACATTGCAGGCAGATTCTTTATCCACTGAGCTATTCTTAAAAGCATAAAGACTAAGTCAGTCTTTAGATAATTATTGACTTTATACTTCCATTCCAACTGTCAGTCCTCTAGAAAAATCTGTGGTGAAGATTATAATTGTAAAATATTTGTTACACCCTTGTCTGGATCCATCCATTTACTTAGAAAGATCTTTTATTAATTCTATAAATATCTTCTTTGTTTTGGGGGGTGGACCCAAATTACGTAAGAAAAAGGGTAGAAAAGATTCATTTTATACCATTTTGAAAATGTTTAAGTAGAAGAGCTTCTTGGATTTCCCTGGTGGTACAGTGGATAAGAATCTGCCTGCCACTGCAGGGGACATAGGTTCGATCCCTGGCCCGTGAAGATTCCACACGCCACGGAGTGACTAAGCCCGTGGGCCACAACTACTGAAGCCCGTGTGGGCCAAGAGCCCATGCTCTGCAACAAGAGAAGCCACTGCAGTGAGAAGCCCCACACCAGTGAGCCCCAGCGCACTGCACTAGAGAAAGCCTTCACAAAGAAATGAAGACCCAGCTCAGTGAAAAATAAAATAAATAAACAAACTTAACTTTTAAAAAAAGAAGAGCTTCTTAATATTATGTGGATAAATTTCTTATAATCCCCTAGAAATTAGAATCATGAGTATTTACATTTTTACAGCCACAAGTTTATAGGTACGTAGACACAAGCAAAATGACCTCTTTTCTCTAGATGCTACTATCAAAAATTAGCTCAACACACCCCGAATATGTTCTTTCCTGCTGGAGTCAGGACTAAAGCAAGAATGGTCCCTGCCACTTATTATTCAATACTCTTGTAATCCCGGAAAATGAAATCAGAGCAAGGAAGCAAAGACACCTAAATATTAGGAAGTAAGAGTGATGAAGGACAGATAATAGGGGCACAGACCCTGACGTCCAATTCTAAACCCTCAGAAGTTCCAAAATACAAAATTATTTAAAGACTCACTTGTTTGCAAACCTTGACCCACAATAATATGAGGTCATTCAGTCTTCATTTACTCCCATCAGTGTTAATATCACATGCAAATATATCACTGCAGTTAGTTACAAGGAACTTCCTGAGACCCCACTGGGGACTTTGATGCTCTGTGTTACCTTTCTAAAATTGAAAATATTCTGAGTTCTGAAACACAAATGACCCCCAAGACTTTGGGTAAGGGATTTTGTACCTGCAATATATTGAGCAGTGTTCAGGGACACCGAAAAGATAGAAACATTCATGTTGTCATTCAAGAGCTCCCAGTCAAAACTGAGATGGCAAGATACACACATAAGAAAGATTTAAAGCTTTCAAATTTGACTTGAAACAAATACATGGTCCTAGTCTGGCTCAGGGATTGGTTGAAGTGAAGAGATACACAAGACTGCCTGTGAATATTTGTTTATTATTTCAGTGCCCCGACGTTGTACCAGCCTGTGTTTATAAAGCCTTGGCCCCAAATATGGAAGAGCTGTGCGTAACAAGGAGGGGAAAGATGATTTTAAGCCATATATTTTAGAGTCTTCCTGTCATAAACATCAGAAACTTTGCTTAAAGTCCAGGCTTGGGGGAACCTCCTGCTGGTCACTGAGCTCTCTCCTGCCTCTCTGAGCTGGCTTCCTTCTCCATTATTTCACTCCCAGGCAGGCTCTTTCTGCATGGTGGGAAAGATGGCCACTGGAGGTGTTCCATTTGTGATCCCTCCAGGCTGCAATCCCAAAAGAGAAGAGAGAGATGGTCATTCCTCCTGCATCCGTCTCAGTCCCTCGTAATGATCTAGCCTAATCATGTTGGCATTTCGACCCAGACACTTTTCTCCTGTCCTGGAGTAACCCTGAGCTGCTGACTTAGACACTCACAAAGCTGGATAGCGTCCAGCTGTAGCGAACCCTCAAGCTGGTATCACTTGCTGAAGATTAAAGAGAGGAGTAAATGAAACCCATCATGTGCTGGGCATTTAACATAAATCATCTTTGGAATTCTCACAACACTGAAAGGGAGGTATCACAGTTCCCATTTTAATAGATAGGCAAAATAAGCTTTTCCATAATCTTCCACCTCACAGGGACCAGCTTGAGTCACATCTTAGGCTTTGTAACTGACAGCCACACTATAGTCATGAGCCTGTCCAGTCTCCCTGGATGATCCCTCCCAGCCTCTGCAGCAGTGGATGCAGAAGGCAGACCTGACTGCCTGGGAGGGGTGATGCTGCAGACCTGCCGTGGTGGCCATATGCCAGCCGGCCCACCTGCCCACTATGGTGCCCGGCCCTTGCCCAGAAGTGCTGAAGGGCTCAGCCCCTTTAGACCCCCAGTACTGTCCCTCCACAACTCCTGTCTTTCTATCTGGAGCTTGTATCCTACCCAAAGCCAGGGGAGGTATGTCTGTACACCACACTCCAAAATGGCTTTTTTTTTTTTAATAAAGGAAAGAAACATTAAAAAAAAAAAAACTACATTACACGATAGTATAGGCTTAAGCAATTACAAAAGCAAGGGATGCACGCTGCTTGAAACCACTGAAGAAAAGCACTGAAGAAGAATACAGAGCCAAGACAATGGCTGCTGTTCCATTCATGGCAAATACATTTCCTCCCATTAAAAATGCAAAAAAAAAGAGCAAGGAGTGCTGGGGCAGATTAATGTTTTAAAAAGGAATAGATGAGTGCAGTCACCCTAGAGTCTTCTTCCTAAACAGGACTCCTTTGCTTTGCTGAGGAGGATAGGCAGACAGGAAGGGGGGCCAGAACCGGAGCAGAGGTCACAGCAGGACAACAGAGGAGGAAGGGTGTCAAGGAGCCTGGTCACTCTCTGGTCACAGGTGTTGATGTCTGTGTATCTAAAACAGGGACAGTATTCACCGGTGGATGTCAGAGAGGAAGCTTAGGATGCAAGCTCAGGAAGGAGCTTTAAAAGTGAGTGCCTCATGCTAAGTTAACAGATGCTTAAGACGTTTAAGATGGGCTGCCCTGGTGGCTCAGACAGTAAAGAATCTGCCTGCAATGCAGAAGACCTGGGCTCTATCCCTGGGCAGGAAAGATCCCCTGGAGAAGGGAATGGCAACCCACTCCAGTATTCTTGCCTGAAGAATTCCTCGGACAGAGGGACCTGGCAGGCTACAGCCCATAGGGTTGCAAAGAGTCAGACCCCACTGAACAGCTAACACACACAGATGTTTAAAGGAAAGAAGAGAAGAGCCTTGCTAAAAAGAATGAAACAGACTATTATAGGTAGAAGGTGCAACATTTCTTTGGATGAAGTATTTTGCTCCTGCGGAGTCTAGGTTGGAACATCCTTCCCATCAGTAGTTGCTTGCTTTTTCCTTCTAAATATGAGAAATGTCTGGGTCCCTTCTGAACTGAGGTAAGTGTGTGACGACAGGCTTACGCTTGATGGCTATGTGTTAGTCATTCAGTCATGTCCTACTATTTGTGACCCCATGGACTGTAGCCCACCAGGCTCCTCTGTCCATGGGATTCTCCAGGCAAGAATACTGGAGTGGGTAGTCATTCTGTTCTCCAAGGGATCTTCCCCACCCAAGGATCCATCTCCACATTCCAGGCAGATTCTTTACCATCTGAGCCACCAGGGAAGCCCTTAAAGGCTATGGTCCTGCCCTAAAATACAGGAAAGATGTGCTTGAAAAGGGGGAAAATATAATTTATAATTCTTATGTATTAGACTCTTACAGTTGCAAACCTCAGAAACTGGACTTAATATGAGAAAAAAAAAAAACTGGACTTAATATAAGCAAAAAATTGACCTATTGGCTCATTTAGAGAAATATTTAAAAGAAGCAGACTATAGGCATTTTCTAATCAGGAGTTGATCCTTTAGCAAATATGATATTTTGGGACCAAGTATCCTATATCCAAGTTGGAATAACCTTCTAAATAACTTTCTGAAAGTCGCCCAAGGACTGATTTGTCAGTGTTCCAGAAGAGGGAGGTACAAAGGCAAAGGAGCTGTGCCTGGAACTTCTCTGAATAATTAAGTTACAGTTGCTATTTGCAAGTCACTGCAGAGAAAATCTTCCAAAAGATGCTATTTATTCAGTCATGTGTGCAAACCTAGATACTTCTTATATTAACATTGTAATTGTATTTTGAATCTTCCTTTGTTGTGCTCTTCAAGGACAAAGATTGAGTCTTAAGTGCAGAAGTCAGAGGAAGAAAAGGCACTTTTCTCCTGGCAGGGAGTAATCTTGAGCTGCTGACTTAGACATACACAAAGCTGGATAGCCTCCAGCTGTAACCAACCCCCAAGCCATTATCACTTACTGAAGATTAAAGGGGGGAGTGAATGAAACCCATAATGTGCTGGGTATTTTACATAAATCATCTTTAGAATTCTCGAAACACTGAAGGGAAGGTGTCACAATTCCTATTTTAATAAATAAGCAAAATAAGACTCAGAGACCTTTACTCGCTTTTCCATGAACTTCCAGCTCACAGGAAGTAAACCCAGGATTCTAAAACTGAACTGATTTCAAAGCCTGGGCAAGACTGTAGACTTGACTTCTTGCTGGGTGATGTCTTTGAGTAATAATTAAGCTGTATAACACCTAGCTTTTTGTTTCCTGTTAACAAATCCTTCTTTCCTTACCATATATCAGTGAATGATTATCATGATATACTATAAAAAGCTCAATCCTAGGAGCCAGAGATGCAAAGAATTAAATACAACTTTAGCCCATGGAGAGCTCACAAACTATCTGAGGAAATAGAACCCAAATATGAAGCAATAAACAACAACCTAGGGGTGGGACTGGGCTGAACAACTAGTGAGCCAAAGAGACTTAGAGGGCATGACCGAGACTGAAATTGCCCCTCAGTGTCCATTTCCCCTTCCTTGGTAAGACAGCTCTGCCCCCTACTAGCTGGGACTACAGCCATCCAGTATGTAGACTACATTTCCCAGTCTCTCTTGCAGCTTAGTGTGACTAAATTCTGTCCAATGGGACGAAAGCAGAAATGACAAGTGCAACTTCTGCCAGGGATTCTTAAAGGGAAAAACAACCTCCTCTCCTCTTCCCTGCCTGCAGGCGCTTCAGCAGCCACCTGGCATCATGAAGCAGGTTTGGGAGGAAGTCACTGGTGGCACAGCTACAAGGGGGGAGAAGCAGAGGTCTGGCTCCCACGGTGCTGCCTCTACTCCAGACGGCCAGCCTTCACTCTTTCACGCGAAAGAGAAGCAAACTCCTGTTTCATTTATGCCACGGTTATTTGGGGCTATTGTCATTGTAGGCAAATTTAATTCTAACTGCTAAAAGAGCACAGTGGGCAGCCACAGTCACCAACACCCCCCAAATCCTACTATGTAACCTTTAGCAAGTCACTTCCTTTTCCAGGGGGCCTGGGAGAATCCAAAGAGAATAACCAATGAGAGAGTAGGATAAAGCACTTGGGGTTTTTTAGAGGGTCTGTTGTGATACAGTATGGCTGGGTGGGGAGGCATGAGGCTGCAGTCAATAGGGTTGCAAAGAGTTGGACACAACTGAAGTGACTTAGCATGCACACACACCACTAATCACCTCACTATTTTCCTGAGTCTTTTTTTAATTTTAGCTGCACCTCGCAAAATGTGGGATCTTCGGATGAATGGAACCTGCGCCCCTTGCAGTGGAAGGCTTGAGTCTTAGTCCAGGAATTAGTCCAGTTTAGTTTGTAAGTCTTGACTCTTTTAGCTACAAGTTAAAAAAACTCAATTCAACCCTGCTTTAAAAAAAAAAAAAGTGGGCAGGGTGAGCTCTCCTGGTTGGTTCATGTAATTAAAGAGGCAAGAAATAAGCTCAAGGAAGGCTGGATCAAGATGAGATGATGTCATTAGGATGCGGTCTCAGCCCTGCTTCCCTGAGCTCACTGCATTGTCATAAAGCTGCTGCTGCTGCTGCTAAGTCGATTCAATCATAAGGCAAACGGTGGCCTCTGGCAGCAATGATATCTCAGCCTATCCACTTCACAGCCCAGGTGGAAAACATCTCCTTCCTTAGGGCTGCAGAGAAGCCCTCAACCTACCTGCCTCCCTGTGACTCCGCTTCTGCCAACCTGCATGTCCCCATCTCTGGACTGGGTGGGGCATCCCCCCAAACTGCATGGATTGAGAGTTTCAGAAGGGTGGTTGTTTTTGTTTTGTTTTGTTTTGCCATGTCATTCGGCATATGGAATTTTAGTTCCCTGACCAGGGTCCAAACTCGTGCCCCCTGCATTGGAAGCACACAGTCTTAACCACCCAATTCCCAGGGAAATCCCAAGAAGGGTAATTGTTTAAAGAAAAAGTGAGGTGCAACTCTCAGTAGTAGATAAATGGATGCTGGGGAGAAACGTTCACATTTTAGGGCAGAGAAGAGAAATAGCAAAGATGTGAAATCTGAAATGAGTAAGACAGGATGGATGGAATAGAAAAGTCCTGTAGGCGGGAAATGTGTTTCAGGGGACTCTGTTCATTTTCACTGTATTAGTTTGCTGTACTGTGTTGTGCTTAGTCACTAAGTCGTGTCCGACTCTTTGCAACCCCATGGACTGTAGCCCGCCAGGCTCCTCTGTCTGTGGAATTTCCCAGATAAGAATACTGGAGTGGGTTACCATGTCCTCCTCTGGGGGATCTTCCCAACCCAGAGATCGAACCCAGGTCTCCCGCATTGCAGGCAGATTCTTTACCAGCTGAGCTAGCCCTAACAAAACAGATGGCTTAAATAACAGAGCTTGATTTTCTCACAGTTCTGGAGGCTGAAAGTCCAAAATCAATAGCTGGCAGAGCTGGCTTCCCCCGAGGCTCTCTCCTTGGCCTGGAAGTGCTGTGTTTCTCCTGCCATCTTTGCCCATGGCCATCCCCCTGTTCACTGACCCCCACTGTGTTGAAGCCAGATCCCCACTGTGATTGTATTGGGAGATGAGACCTTAGAGCGGTACTTTATTCTGCCCTCATGAATGGGATTATTGCTCTTATGAGAGAGGCCCCAGAGAGCACCTTTGCCCGCCTGCCAGGTGAGCACACAGCAAGAAGATAGCCATCTGTGATCCAGGAAGCAAGCTCTCACCAGACACTGAATCTACTGATGCCTTGATCTTAGATTTCCCAGGCTTTAGAGCAGTGAGGTGTAAATTTCTGTTGTTTATAAGCCCCTGGGTCTATGGGCTTCCCTGGTGGTACAAATGGTAAAGAATCCACTTGCATTGCAGGAGACTTGGTTTCGATCCCTGGGTCTGGAAGATCCCTGGAGAAGGAAATGGCAACCCACTCCAGTACTCCTGCCTGGAGAATCCCATGGTCAGGGAAGCCTGCATGGGGTTGCGAAGAGTCAGCCACAACTGAGCAACTAACTATGGGGAGCTATGGGGAATCTATTAAAGAGCCAGAGCAGACTAAGATAGGCCAGAACATAGCCAAAACCAACCAAGTAAACAGAAGAATCCAACTAAAAGACTCACAAATCTAGGTGCAATAGCACAAATTATTTGCAGCTAGATGGTTACCTGTGGGGAAAGACCGTGACACTCCAAGCCTTACTGGGAAATGCCAAATGTGTAGAATAGGGTGGAATGGAAGACCCAGCATCTAATACAGTGTTCTGTCCAGAGAAGACACACAGGTAGTAATGGCTAGACTGAAGTACAAAAAAGAACAGGAAGAGAAAGAACATTTATGGTTTTGATGAGTTGCCTTTATTCTAACTACAGCCTTAGAACAAAAAACCCTCAACATCTAGGGCAGTTGTGTGGGAGAGGAGGGGCAAAAGCTACTTTCAACTTCATTCAGAAGCCCTTGAAGCCCTAGGCATGAAATAAGATAACCCCAGAATCTATCCAGAGAGGAGTAGACATGGGAGGAGGAGCAGGCAATGGATTATATTCATTGGTTATCAATCAAAACTAGTTCTCCCCCAGGCCTCATCTATGTACCTATTATCTCCCCAACCTATTTACTTTTTCTTAGTACTCATCACTATACGAAATTGTCTTATATAATTGTTCAATTACTTTTTTTATAGTCTCCCAACACCACCTCCTGAATATAAGCTCTAAAACAGAAGGAGCTTTTTGTGGTCCTTGCTGTGTCTTCAGTACCCAAGAAAGTACCTAGCACATACTAGGTGTTCAAAAAAACATTGTTGAATGAATAAAGGAGAAAGAGGAAAGGATCTGAGGGGTTTTAATAAAATAAAGATATCAGAGATTTAAAAATAAAAGTGACTTCAGTTCAGTCGCTCAGTCATGTCTGACTTTTTGTGACCCCATGAACCACAGCATGCCAGGCCTCCCTGTCTATCACCAGCTCCCAGAGTCCACCCAAACCCATGTCCATCAAGTTTGGTGATGCCACCCAACCATCTCATCCTCTGTCATCCCCTTCTCCTCCTTCCCTCAATTTTCCCCAGCATCAGGGTCTTTTCAAATGAGTCAGCTCTTTGCATCAGGTGGCCAAAGTATTGGAGTTTCAGCTTCAACATCAGTCCTTCCAATGAACACCCAGGACTGATCTCCTTTAGGATGGACTGGTTGGATCTCCTTGCAGTCCAAGGGACTCTCAGAGTGACTACACCCAAGGTAATAACTTCATAGAAGCTGGGCAATTCAGAATGCTTCATTCCATAAAGATTATGCATAATCATGGGACTTCCCTTGTGGTCCAGTGGTTAAGACTTTGTACTCTCAATGCAGGGGTCATGGGTTTGATCCCTGGTCAGGAACTAGATCCCACAAATTTGCATGCCGCAACTAAAGGTCTTATGTTCCACAACTAAGACCCAATTTTTTTCTTTGGAAAGAAAAAATTTTTTTTATTTTGTTTCTCTGTTCTTTTGCAAAAGCAACAGTAAAAGCATAATCTCTTAAGTGACTTTATTAAGTTTTTAGTGTATATTATATACTAACCATGGTTTTAATTTCCATATTCTGATGTTTTGACATCTGGGGCCTTGCTGATCCTGGAGGGACTGCCCCTTCAGGGTGAAGCAGTTCCTGGAGACAGTAAACAGCTTACTTGTAAGTGTGCTTTTTAAATGCAAACCAACCAATACAGAACTCACACCCCAACACCTCCTTTATCAGGCCCTCACACTCCAGGTCACAATCTCCCGCCATGATGACCTCAGGTCCAAGTACCCAACACCTACAGACAGCTCCTGTGCTCCAGGGCCCACTGAAACTATTCACACAAACCACACTGACCAAAGTAAGCTTGTGTGCTGTTTGAGGTGCTGCCCATGCCTCACCTATTCCTCCCACAGACACCATGATGAAGGCCCCTGCCCACAGCTCACCCCTTCCTCTCTGGTCCTGACCAATCCTGGTGTTTCCCCATGTGGACCCTCCTGGGGCAGCATGCCCCTTTCTCTTGGAAATTGTGAGTAACAAATTATATGTTCATGGCCATCACCTGATCTCCCAATCTTACTAACCCTCAGATTTTCTATGACTATATTGTATTTAAAACAATATCTCAGTAAAGATGCTTTCATCTGTAAGTAACAGAAAAGCCAATTCAAACTATGCCTTAAGTCTTAAAGGAGATGGGCTGTGAGTGGAAACTCAGAACAGCCTCCGACAGCCTCTGTGTTAGTTTTATTTCAGTCTCTGATGATGTCTGAGGGCTCACTGTCTTCCAATCTCTCACCTGTGCTCTGCAGCATCAGGTTCATCCATCTATACTCAGTCCCACAGGCTTCCTAGTTTAAGTAGAGGGAAAGGGACCAGGTCTTTTCTCCTGGAATCTTTCTCAGGAGAATGGGGCAGCTTTATCCCCAAGAGTCCCTGCAAACCTCTTTGCAAAACTGGGGCGTGTGTCTCTCCCTGGCAGAGAATGAGATTCTATAGATGAGTCTGGACCTGAGCCTGTTGTTCCTCCTAGATTCAGGAGGGCTCAGGGTCCAGGAAGCACGTGAACTGTATGGGGAGAGGCGGACCCTGAGCAGTGTCGTTACAGGAAACAGGGAGTGAATGCCGAGTGGTTCCACAATGTCCGGTGCAGTAATCTGATAGCAACAGAAACATGAAGAATAAAGAAGTGACTCAAGGTGACAATCTGTGTGGGGGTCAGTGGTGGTTTAAGAAGAGGGAATACAACTGAACACAGCTGCTGCAGGTCACACGTTTGCAAGAAAAACCTTCTATCCTTGGTGGCTTTTACTGAGACGAGGAGAGAACTTCACTTCTTATGAGATGGCCATATAAAGAAAAAAGTCATTAAATGTCTATGTTTCATTTCATTCTTACATTGGCCTGTCTTATCTTGTAGGCTGCAAACTTGATGGGGAAAGAGATTATATATTTTATAGCACAGTGGTATTTAAAATGTCAAGAAGCGGAAAAAAAAGCCAGGGTACCTTTTAGCCTGAGAATTTTAATGCCCGCTCAGTGCTTTTCTTCAACAATTTCTCTCATTTTACACATGCGCACAGATATGACTGCCCCTGCACGCCCTGCCCCCAGACACACACAGTCTGAGAAAGATGTGACATCAAAACAGAAGCACAATTCTTTATAAGAGCATCAGGGTTAAGAGAGCTAATTTAATTAGTGTCTAGTCTGGAATGAAAAAAAAAAAAGGCATCTGTAATGTAGAAAGGTTATTTGTGATCTGCTTCTTGAAAAAATGTCTGCCTGATTTGTGTCTTTCAGCAGCTCGCAACAATGGAGGTTTGCTCCCAGTCTCTGCAACAGACACATTTCCAATCACCAGGCTTCTGTGGATTTATGCCCTCTTCCTGACTTAAACAGTAACTCTCAGAAAGCAATGGCTTTCTGCATTGAGATCTGGAGGGTTTGTTAGACATTCTGCAAGCATATATCTGATGTATCACCAAATTAGAGATAATTGTGAGCAAAGAAGAAAAATTCTTAAATTCACAAATTATGCAACTGATTACCCCAACAACAATTATTTTTAATACATGCATTTTGCCTTGATTTTTGCATTTGGGGGAAGTAATATATGGTATGAAAACAAGACTAGCAAGCAACATTTCATTTGTTCCTTCTTATGAAGCAGAATGAGGGAATGCATCCAAAACCACTTTGTGAGTCCTAATGCACATGCAGATGTGAGTTTCTGTTGCTGATTTCATTATACTAATAGATTAAACTTTACTTACGGGAAAAAAGCAAAATGTTCTTTTGAACGGCATAAGGTACTTTTACTGCATGAAATTCTAAATGCATTCAAATGATCTATTTTACTTTCTGAGCATTTTAACACTGTTCAGATGGAAAATCCCACCTTAATGAATGTTTTCACAGTTCAAAAAGGGATCTGCTTGCAATCCAGTTCTTTAAATGGGCAAAAGACTTGAACAGGCATTTCACAAAAGAAGTCAAGCAGGGATTTCCCTGGTGGTCCAGTGGCTAAGACTCTATGCTTCCAATTCACAGGGCACAGGTTCAATCCTTGGTCAGGAAACTGGATCCCACATGCCACAACTAAGTGTGAGCATGCCCAGCTAGAGGCTCCCACGTGCTGCAACTAAGCTTGGGTACAAGCTGATAAATACATAAGTATTTAAAACTAGACAAACCAACAAGCCTCAGGATATATCATTTGACCTCTAGCCTCAGTTTATAAAGAAAAAAGAAAAAAAATACAAACTACTATGTATAATGTAGTATTGTACAGCACAGGGAACGTAGGCAAAATATATATATATATATATACACCATTCTCTTCCCCCAGTGATGTCTCCTAATCTTGGGAACCCAAGACAATGTTACCTTATACAGTAAAAGGTAAATTGCAGATATGATTAAGGTTACAGACCTTGAGATGGGAAGACTGAAAAAAAAACATGAAAGCGTTAATCCCTCCGTTGTGTCCAACTCTTTGGGACCCCGTTGACTGTAGCCCACCAGGCTCCTCCATCTATGGAATTCTCCAGGTAGGAATACTGGAGTGGGTAGCCATTCCCTTCTCTAAGGGATCTTCCCAACCCAGGGATTGAACCCAGGTCTCCTGCATTGCAGGCGGATTCTTTACCATCTGAGCCACCAGGGAAGCCAATGGGAAGATTAACCTATATTAAATGGGTGGAACCAATCTAATGATGTCAGTCCTTAAAAGTCAGAAACCTTTCCCATTGTGGTCGGAGAGAGCTGCCTGACAGAGACACAAAACAGGAGAAGGGTCAGAAGGCACCGCTGTGGTTTTTGAAGATGGAGAGTCATGAGGCAAGGAAGGCAGAGGCGTCTAGATGCTGGGAATGACTCAGCTGAAAGCCAGCAAGAAAATGGGGACCTCAATCCTCCAGCAGCAAGAAACTAAGCTCGGCCGACAGCCCGAATGAGCAGGATAATGGATCCCCACCTCCATAAAAGAGGAAGTCCGGCTGACATCTTGGTTTCAGCCTGGTGAGGTCCACGCCAGACTTGTGACCTCCAGAGCTGAATGATAATAAATGTGTGTTGCTCAACGCTGAGCACTTTGTGGTAATTTGCTCCAGCAGCGATAAAAAACGAATTCAATACCCAATGGAAATGTGTCTGTCTGTGCAGCAGTAAATGTGTACAATGATGTTCACATCGAGATCATTTGTAAGAGCCCCGGCGTGGACGTAGACGATGTGGCCTTTAGCAGGATAGATGAATAAATTGGCCTGGGCGTACGGTGGGCGTGGGGAGCGGTGGAGATAAGATGGTGATGGTCTCACAGCATGAGGGGTGTCGAGTGTGGGTGGAGACAGGCTGCGTGGTGCCATGGATGGCAAGTTCACAACCGGGGACAACTGCATTCCCCTTACAGAGGTCAGAAGACTGGTTGTCTTTGCGGAGGGGGAAAGGACTGAGATAAGGCACAGGGGCTTTGGGGAGTGCTGGAACATTCCATGTCTTGATCGAAGTGCTTTTACAGGGTGTGTCTACTTAGATGATGAGTGACTTTTTCTTTATGCATTTTGTACTTCAGTTAAAAAGTTCACATAGTAAGAAGTGGTCTGTTTGGATCAGTAAATGTTTACAAAGTTTACGCCGAAGACCACTTTGTAATGGTTATCTTTTTTCTCTCATTTAAATTTTGGCTTCCCTCTGATTTTTCATCACAGAATACTTTCCTTAGTCCATGAGAGTAGAAAAATCCAGTGAAATGCCACTAAACCCTCATGGCATACTTGGATGAATTTAAACATACACACCTTCACACACTCTGAAATTTCATTTATTTATTAGTTATTTGTTCATTATTTAATTGAAGATCATCAGTTTCTTCTCCCTAGAAGCAAATATTGTCATTTTCTTCTATGTCCTTTCAGAAACTTTTTATCACATCGTGTGTGTGTGAGTTCATGTGTATGTGTAAATTTTTTCTTTTTTTTCATGAATGACAGCAAACGATATGCATGAGTCCTTGCTTTTCTCAAACATGGACCAAAGTTATAATTTTTAATAGCTGAGTAGATATTTGGACTTCCCTGGTGGCTCAGACAGTAAAGAATCCTCCTGCAATGCAGGAGACCTGGGTTTGATCTCTGGGTTGGGAAGATTCCCTGGAGAAGGAAATGGCAACCTGCTCCAGTATGCTTGCCTGCAGAATTCCATGGACAGAGGAGCCTAGCAGGTTATAGTTCGTGGGGTCGCAGAGTTGGACACGACTGAGAGACTAAGCGCAGCACAGATACAGAATGATCAGTCATTGGACTAATTCCCCTGTTGATGGACTATAGGTTATTGCCAGTCTTTTGCTATTGTAACAGTGCTACAATAAATCTCTCTAAATGCCCATCATTTTGCACGATCACAATTCACTTTTCAGTAATTTACTACAAATCAGTAAGTATTGATGGTTACCTATAGATTTGAGACGATGGCGGATCTTAACCTGTTTTTACTGAGAAGAATACTCAGGGCTCAGTAATAGCAGCTCCCGGGTTCTAGAGCACAGGCTCAGCAATCGTTGTGCGTGGGATTAGTTGCACATGGAATACTCCCAGACCAGGGATCTATCTCATGTCTCCTACATTGGCAGGTAGATTCTTTACCACTGAGTGACCAGGGAAGCCCAAAGGATGTATTTTTTTCTTAATGGTTTTTGTTTACTAGGGCTGCTATAACAGTACCATGGACTAGGAAGTTTCAAACAGGGTAATTTGTCATCTGATAGTTCTGGTGGTTAGAAGTCCAAAATCAGAATGTTTTCAGAGCCGTGGTCTCTCTCCGAAGGCTCTATGGACACATCTTTTTATTTTGCCTCTTCCTGCTTCTGGTGGTGCCCAGCAATCCTGGCATTACTTGGCTTATAGATACATCACTACAATCTCTGCCTCCATCTTCACATGGCTATCTCCCTGTGTCTCTGTGTTTTCACGTGTCTCTCTTCTCATAAGAACACCAGTCATATTGGATTAAGGGACCACCCTTCTCCCCCATATAACACCTTCTCTCTCTCTTTTTTTTTAAACTGTACTATGTGGCATGTGGGATCTTAGTTTCCCAACCAGGAATCGAACTCATGACCCCTATAGTGAAAGCATGTAGCCTTAACCACTGAACGCCAGGGAAGTCCCAGAGGCAACTGTTAAAGAGTTGAATGCAGATACCGAGAAGGCAAGCAGGAGTCTGGAATCCAGGGCAGCCAGCCTGGCTAGAGATACACACTTTGAAGTCATTAGGCTTATGAAGAGAATTTAAAGCCACAGACTGTAGAAATCACGTAGGCAGTGAGCGCAGGTTAAAAAAGGAAAGTGAATCTGGTTCCTGAGTTTGAGAAACTCATGACGCATCCAGGTGGAGACTTAAAATACTTGGAAGAGCAATCTGCCTGAAAATAGAGATTTGGAAGACATCAGCAAATAGGCGGTAGTGGAAACAAGGAAGTGAACGCTCAGAAAAGTAGTGGGTAGAGAGCTCATGTAGTGGGTGGAGAGCTCATGTAGTGGGTAGAGAGCCAGAAAGTGCAGACTCGGGAGTGGACGGGGAAGGAAGGGAGATGAGGGGCCAGAGAAAGTTTCAAGAAGGAGAAAAGTATAATTCTTCAGAAAGGTAAGTGGGATGCAAACTGAATAGGGACCACTGACTTTGGTAAGTAGGAGGTTTTGTTGACTTTAGAAGTCCGATTGCAGTGGATGGAGGAATGGATGGGAAGTGAGCAGGGTAAAATTATCTGAAAGGAAAATAAACTTCATCTTCTGGCTTAATAATACGTTTCAGGTTGATAAATCACGGTGCTGACCTCTTTTCCCCTCCTGCTGTTTGGAGACGTCTGGGCCCTCATTTAGTGCTTCCTTTCGGAGGACGCTGGGCCTTCCAGGACTGTGTGACCCGCCCAGCATGGATGCTGATCTGCGCTCCTGAAATGACCTTATTCTTCACAGGTTTAAACACTACTCATGGCTCAGGTCCCAGCTAATCCCCTCCTGAAAGTCTTCCCCAGTCTCCCCAGCTGCAAATTATCTTCTGTTCCTCAGAATCTCTACAGTGTTTATCTGATCAACTCTCTCTCTTTTTTTAAAAAAATTTTATTTTATTTTATTTTTTATTTTTGGCTGCACTGAGTCTCCGTTGCTGTGTGGGCTTTTCTCTAGTTGTGGTGAGCAGGGGCCCCTCTTCCTTGGGGTGAGCAGGCTTCTCATTGCAATGGCTTCTCTTGTAGAGCACAGATTCTAGGGTGAATGGGTTTCAGTAGTTGCGTCATGTAGGCTCAGTAGTTACAGATCCCGGGCTGTAGAGCACAGGCTCAATAGCCATAGCTCAGTTGGTAAAGAATCTGCCTGCAATGCAGGAGACCCCGGTTCAATTCCTGGGTCAGGAAGATCTGCTGAAGAGGGGATAGGCTACCCACTCCAGTGTTCTTGAGCTTCCCTTGTGGCTCTGCTGGTAAAGAATCTGCCTGTGTCGTGGGAGACCTGGATTAGGAAGATGCCCTGGAGAAGGGAAAGTCTACCTACTCCAGTATTCCAGCCTGGAGAATGCCATGGACTATAGGGTTGCAAAGAGTCAGACATGACTGAGTGACTTTCACCTCAATAATTGAGGCTTGAGCTTAGTTGTGCCACCGTATAGGGGATCTTCCCAGTTCAGGGATTGAACCTGTGTCTCCTGCATTGGCAGGCGGATTCTTTACCACTGAGTCACCAGGGAAGCCCTATCTGTATATCTCTTAAAGTACAGAAAAATAGTCCCAGGTGGCTCGTTGGTGAAGAATCCATCTGCAATGTACGAAACGTGGGTTCGATCTCTGGTCTGGGAAGATCCCCTGGAGAAGGAAATGGCAACCCACTCCAGTATTCTTGCCTGGGAAATCCCATGGACAGAGTAGACTGGCAGACTACAGTCCATGGGGTCACAAGAGTCAGATGCAATTTAGCAACTAAACAACAACTCTTAAAGTACACTTTGCTTTAACTTTTATTCCTCTTATTATAACTATTGGGTTTTTTGTTTTTTTTTTTTCTTTTCTTCACTAGATGAAAAGCGTCAGGCAGGATCCATGGCCGATTCACCTTGATCTTTCCAAGAATATCGTGTTTCTTCATTTTTACACTAGATGTTCATGTTTAACACACACAGACTGTTCAATAAGTATTTTAGTGTGTTAATAAAAGGAGGCTCACTGGACCCAACAGAACGACATGTGATGGAGTCCAACAGTGCGACACAACGTGCGTATCTTTAGTTTACATGCTCTTTGCATTTGCAGACGGAAACAGGGATTTTGAAGTCAGCAGAAGCAAAGTGTTAAAAGCCAAATATCAAGCCCAATCCGAAGCATCCAAAATCCAGGAGGGTAAATGTCAGCCAAGGGTGGAATTGCTGTAGTAAATCACATTATGGGCTGAATTGTGTCTCTTGAAATTCATGTGTAGAAACCATAACCCCAGGTACCTGGGAAAGTGACTGTATTTGGAAATATTGATTTTGAAGAGGTCACTGAGTTAAAATGAGGCAGTTAGGGTAGGTGCTGAGTGGTACTAGTGTAAGAGGAGATTAAACACACAGCTGGTAAAGAATCCACTTGTAATGCAGGGGAACCCAGTTCGATTCCTGAGTTGGGAAGATCCCCTGGAGAAGAGATAGGCTATCCACTACAGTATTCTTGGGCTTTCCTGGTGGCTCAGACAGTGAAGAATCCACCTGCAATGCAGGAGACCTGGGTTCAATCCCTGGATCAGGAAGATCCTCTGGAGAAGAGAATAGCAACCCACTCCAATATTCTCACCTGGAGAATCCCAAAGACAGAGGGGCCTGGAGGGTTACAGTCCACATAGTTGCAAAGAGCCGGACACGACCGAGTGACACAGCACAGACACCCAGAGACACCAAGGGTGTGTGTCCACAGAGCAAAGACCATGTGAGGACCGGTGAGAATGGGGCCACATCCAAGCCAGAGGTCTCAGAGGAATCCAATCTCCTGACACCTTGATCTTGAGAGCCATGAGAAAATAATTGTTGTTTAGTTGCTGAGTCATGTCCGACTCTATTGCGACCCCATGGACTGTGGCCCTCCAGGCTTCTCTGTCCATGGGATTTCCCAGGCAGGAATCCTGCAGTGGGTTGCCATTACCTTCTCCAGGGGCTCTTCCCAACCCAGGGATCCAACCTGTATCTGTTGTTTAAGCAACAGTCTATGGTATTTTGTTATGTCAGCCTAAGCAGACTAATCACCATGGCAGTAAAATGCCATGTTGTATAGAAAGAAATAATGGCTTTGCAGTGGGACAGACTAAGACCTAGTCTACTACTTTCTATGTGATCTGGGGCATGTAACATTGCCTCTCTGAGCCGCTTCTCATATCACTACACTAGAAACAATAATTCCTCCCTGTTGCTATGAGGAATATGTGTAATATATATATAGTACCTGAAACAGAAGGAACACTCAAGAAAGGATAACTTTTAATTGTCACAGATGTAATATTTCTTAAGTATGAAAATGATTACTCTGGGGACTACCCTGGTGGTCCAGTGCTTAAGAATCTGCCTTCCAATGCAGGGGATGGGGGTTCCATCCCTGGTCAGGGAATGGAGATCCCACATGCCACAGGGCAGCTAAGACAGTGAGCCACGACTACTGAACCTATGTGCTCTAGACCTGGTACTCTGCAATAAGAGAAGCCCACATGCCGCAACTAGAGAAAAAAAGTCCATATGTCGAAATGAAGACCCAGCACTACCAATTAAAAAAAAATTTCTTTAATGACCGCTCTGTATAAAATAGATAACTAATAAGGACCTTCTATATAGCAGAGTGCACTCTACTCAGTACTCTGTAATGACCTACATGGAAAAAGAATCTACTAATAAAAAAGAGTGGCTATATGCATATTTATAACTGATTCACTTTGTTGCACTCCTGAAACTAACACAGCATTGTAAATCAACTGTACCCCAAGAAAAAATTTTTTCTAAAATGATTACTCTGAATACAGTGTAGTAGGATACCTTTATATTTTTACTGACTAGTTACTGTAAATGTATTAAGATATTTAATGATTTTAAGATATTTAAATATGTAATGATATTTAATGTATTTAAGATATTTACTGTACCAAGTATAATAATATTAAATTTTAAACATATCAAAAATTCATAACTATTACATACTGGAGGGAGTAGCCTTTCCCTTCTCCATGGGGTCTTCCCAACCCAGGGGTCAAACCCAGGTCTCCCACATTGCAGCTGTATTCTTTACCACGTGAGCCATAAGGAAAGCCCAAGAACACTGAAGTGGGTAGCCTATCCCTTCTCCAGCGGATCTTTCCCACCTAGGAATCGAACTAGGGTCTCCTGCATTGCAGGCAGATTCTTTACCAAATGAGCTAATATCAGGGAACCCCTAAGTAAGAGAAAGCAAGATAAAAATTATATAAAGCTCCACTAGTTACAACTGTATAAAAATTATGCATACTTGTTGACAAGGTTGAGAGGCAATGTGTAAGTAAGAATGTAATTTTTAATGTTAAATCAGTTAGGACGCTTTTTTACAAGGGGAAAAAAACTGAACTTGAGCTAACTTAGGCCACAACTGAAATTTATTTGCTCCCAGATCCCAAGGAAAGATTGAGCAATGGAGCTGTAGAAGAACAAGAATCCAGCTGGCCCCTTGGAACAACTGGGACCAAAAGTTTCAACATCTTCAGGACTCTCTTTCAATCCCTAGGTCCTCTGTTGGCCTCATTCCTATTCCCCACAATTAGCTGTGTCTACACGCAAAAAACATGGCTCCCCAAGTAACACTTAACAACTTCTGCCTCCAAAGAGGGACTCCCCATCTTCCCTAGTCTCAAACAGGGCTGTCGTTCAGCCAGCATGCCCTGGTTTTGGACACTGACGATCAACCCTGGAATTAGTTTCAAATATCCCAGGGAAGGGAATCGTTGGTGTTACCTTTCATTCAATAAACTACAAGCAGGGGGCCAGGTTTCTTAAGAGCATGGCTGCTCCCACAAACATCACAGGTTTGATGTGATGGAAGATACACTTCCCAAGAATAAGGGTTGGTACTGGGAAGATGACTTCTATATGTGTAGTTCTGGCTTTCATCTTCCAAAATGGTAAAATACAGTAACTTTTTAAAGGAAAAGAAAAAAATCGAAGGTACTCAAAATCATCTTTCTTTCTCAATTTTATTTCTACTCTGTCTCCATTAGAATGCACTTCAGCGTGTATGTGCTAAGTCACTTCAGTCATGTCCAACTTTGTGTGACCCTACGGACTGCAGCCTGCCAGGCGCCTCTGTCCATGGGATTCTCCAGGCAAGAATCCTGGAGTGGGTTGCCATGCCCTCCTCCAGGGAATCTTCCTGACCCAGGGATCAAATCCACCTTTTTAATGTCCACGTGCATTGGCAGGCGGGGTCCTTACCGCTGGTGTGTCTTCGTTAGAATTTATTTCAGCATCTCTGTCTAATTCATGGTTGAATATGGTCACTACGTATTGGAAGTCCTTGCAGAAAAAGGGGGTGACTGATCTCCACCTTAGGGTCACTTTTAGTTCTCTCCTGGTTGAATATCAAAATAATTCGTTTGTTTGATGATAGAACAGGTTCATATATTATATTCAATTTCCTCCAAGATTTTCAGCATTTGAATTAAACTTCATTCAACCTTACACCCACACCTTAATTTCCCCAGAGCACCAAGCAGAATAAAAACAGGCCCCCAGTTTGCCACATACACACACCTAGGCATCCTCATCTTCTCCCTCAGCATATGCAGATAAAATCTTAAAGAGAAATTTGCATATAAATGCAATAACGTGTTTTAAGGTCTTATGTAAAGTCTTTTAGAAAGAGCTTCCGAATTCTTCTCTTGAATATTCCCCTAGTGGCAGGAGATGATTTGACTCCTGAGATACTCATGGAAGAAATAAGAAAAAAAATGATTAATTTCCGGACATGTTTAATTTCATACAATCTTAGGCTCATAATTGAGTGGTTGATTTCCAGTTCTTCCAGGTGCAACCACACCATGGAGAAATGATTTTAAAAGATGAAGCATTAGTGAGAACCTAATAAATTTTTCAGGTCAGCCCTCAAGATTCTCTCAATTTCCTATGTACTATTAAAGAGTAACACGTCTAGTGGTTAGAATGCTCTGGTAGTGCACCTGGGGACCGAAATGACTGGATAACACAATAGGATCTGCCTAAGTGTCCAAACGGCAAGTAAATAAAAACAGAAATGGAAACCAGCTGAACCGAACAATCCCAGGGGAGTAGCCCTGACCCACAGTAAGCCACTGCCATGGAGACAAAACGATCCCAGAAATTTCCAGAGGGTGCTCAGTGCACATCTCCAGCAGAAACCCTTGAGCTCTCTGTGGTTTGCTTCTTCCCTTGACTCATGGTGTTTGTGATAGACTGCATCCCCAGGCTCAAGGGTCTTCTGCCTATCCATAGGGCACAGCATGGCACAGAAAGCATCCTATTGCACACTGCTAGTTTTAAATGGGACTTCCCAGGTGGCACAGTTGGTAAAGAATCCCCCTGCCAATACAGGAGACACAAGAGATGTGGGTTCAATTACTGGGTCAGGAAGATCCCCTGGAGGAAGAAATGGCAACCCACTCCAGCATTCTTGCCTGGAAAATTCCGTGGACAGGGGAGCCTGGTGGGCTACAGTTCATGGGGTTGCAAACAGCTGGACATGACTGAGCACAGCACACACACACACACAGAGTTTTAAATGAAGGCTATCTTGGGACGTCCCTGGCAGGCCAGTGGTTAGGGCTCGGCACGTTCCCTGGTGTGGCCCCAGGTTCAATCCCTGGTTGGAAAACAGATGCCACAAGCTGTGTGGCATGGCCAAAAACCTTTAAAAAATGAAGACTCTTCTAAAAAACATACCAAGAAGCAAAAATTGGAAATGATGCAATTGAACCTGCCATAGAAATGGGACCATAAATGTAATGAAGAGTTATAATAGGGTCATTTTATAAACACGGAAAATTTCATTCAGAGCGAACTAATTTGAGATTTTTATAAGGTTCCCTCAACACTTGTTTTTTACACTGTACTGGCGCCTAATTCTCCTTGGGGAAAGGTGACTTGATCTTTCATGAGATGAAAGCACATACGATACAGATTTCTAGTCAATACTCCAGAACGTTGCCTAAACACTCTAATTCTCCTAAGTGTTTGGGAATTAAAGTCATTAATCTTTTTCTTTTCTTTTTTGGTTTTGAATCACAGGGGCCCTACTGGCATAGTGATTAGCAATTGTAGCCTAAAAAAAAAAGAAGTTTAGCACAGCTGCAAAAAAAAAAAAAAAAGAGAGAGAGAGACAAACAGAACAGCTGGAAAGACCTGGTCTATTTTTATTTTCCATTTAGTTGGCAAAACAAAATTCCCTCTTGGAAAGAATTCCCCCACTCCCCCTCCCTAAGTTCACTTTGCTCCACTACATATTTCCTCTCTCTTTTCCTATATTTTTAATTTAATTTTGTTATTTCCTTAATGTTGCTGTCTTTCCATTTCCTGGGCATTTCCTTTTTTTTTTTTTTTTAATCCATTTAACAAATATCCATTGCATGCCCAGTACTGCTGAAGTACTGTGCTGGGCACCCTTTGGGCATACAAAGATAAATTAAACATGAGTACTGACATCAGAAAGTTTGTTCTGCTAGTAAAGCATGTGAATGGTACACAAATAAGTGTGAAAGATGGTAAGGAACAAAATAAATATAAAGTGACTTAGAAACTCAGAAGGAGAGAGATTTCCTTCCAACTTGAAGGTTCAGTGAAAGTTCACAGAAGAGGTGTGTGGATAGAGTGTTCTTTTTTTAAGAATACTTTTTGATGTGGGTCATTTTTTAAATTAATTTATTTTTTAGTGAAGGATAATCGCTTTACAGAATTTTGCTGTTTCCTGTCAAACCTCAACATGAATCAGCCATAGGTATACATATGTTCCCTCCCTTTTGAACCTCCCTCCCCAACCCACCCCTAGGTTGATGCAGAGGGTGTGGACCATTTTTTAAAGTCTTTATTGAATTTGTTACAATATTGCTTCTGTTTTATGTTTCAGGTTTTTTTCTTCTTTTTTTGGCCCAGAGGCACGTAGGATTTTAGCTCCCCAGTTGAGTTCAGTTGCTTAGTCGTGTCCGACTCTGCAACCCCATGGAATGCAGCACACAGGGCCTCCCTGTCCATCACCAACTCCCAGAGCTTGCTCAAACTCATGTCCATCGAGTTGGTGATCCCATCCAACCATCTCATCGTCTGTTGTCCCCTTCTCTTCCTGTCTTAGCTCCCCAACCAGGGATCAAATCCAATGCTCTGCATTGGAAGGCAAAGTCTTAACCACTGAACCGCCAGGGAAGTCCCTAAAGGATATTCTGGGGAAAGAAAAACTGCATGAGGAAAGTTGTGATGGGATGACAGTAATTCCTAAAAAAACATGAAGGGATTGAGTTTGACTAGAGAAACAGTTCTCCAGGTGTGGTCCTCAGATCATCAGCATCAGTAGTACCTGAGAAATTGCTAGACTCGGCAATCCTCAAGATCCAGACTTATTCGATTGAAAACCCTGTTTGGAACTCAGCAAGCTTTGGTGTTACAGGCCCTCCGGGAGATTCTGAGGCATATTTGAGAGTCATGGCAAGAGGATGAGTGCACCTAGGGGTTCATGGGGTGAGAAACTAGCTTTAAATGTGAGATTGGAGGACTTCTGTGGTGGCCCAGTGGTTAAGACTTTGCATTTCCACTGCAAGGAGCATGGTTTCAATCCCTGGTCGAGGAAGTTCTGTATATGAAGCTGCTGCTGCTGCTGCTAAGTCACTTCAGTCGTGTCCGACTCTGTGCGACCCCATAGACGGCAGCCCACCAGTCTCCCTCGTCACTGGGATTCTCCAGGCAAGAACACTGGAGTGGGTTGCCATGTCCTTCTCCAATGCATGAAAGTGAAAAGTGAAAGTGAAGTCATTCAGTCGTTTCCAACTCTTTGCGACCCTATAGACTGCAGCCTACCAGGCTCCTCCATCCATGGGATTTTCCAGGCAAGAGTACTGGAGTGGGGTGCCATTGCCTTCTCTGGTATATGAAGCAGTGTACCCAAAAACAAAACAAAACCAAAAAAAAAGTAAGATTGGAAAAAATGGGACTGTATCAAACTCAAAATCTTTGGTGTGTCAAATAATGCAGTCAGTGGAGGGTAACAGCAACTTATGAATTGGAAGAAAACATTTGCAAATCATATATCGGATAAGGAGTTACCATCCAGAATGTATAAAGGATTCCACAAGTCAACAACAAAAAATCACATAATCTGATTTAAAAATAGGCAAAGGACTTGAATAGACATTTTTTCCAAAGGTGATGTGTAAATGACAAACAAGTATATGAAAAGATGGTTAACGTTAGTATCTGCAGCTGCTGCTAAGTCACTTCAGTCATGTCTGACTCTGAGCAACCCCATAGACGGCAGCCTACCAGGCTCCCTGTCCCTGGGATTCTCTAGGCAAGAACACTGGAGTGGGTTGCCATTTCCTTCTCCAATGCGTGAAAGTGAAAAGTGAAAGTGAAGTCGCTCAGTCGTGTCCAACTCTTTGAGACCCCATGGACTGCAGCCTACCAGGCTCCTCTGCCCATGGGATTTTCCAGGCAAGAGTACTGGAGTGGGGTGCCATTGCCTTCTCTGAACGTTAGTATCAGAGAAGTGCAAATCAAAATCACAATAAAATATCACCTCACACTCATTAGTCTGGCTAACTGAACCTGAGTCTCCTGCACTGCAGGTGAATTCTTTACCACTGAGCCACCTGGGAAGCCTAAGATGGCTACTATCAACTAAAAAAGAGAGACGGAAAGGGAGACAATAACGTGCTGTTGAGTGTGTAGAGAAATGAGAACGCTTGTGTACTATTCACGGGATTATAAAGTGGGGCAACGCCTATGGAAAGCAGTGTAGAGGGTCTTCAAAAAATGAAAAATAGAGGTACCACAGATTCAGCGATTCTAATAATGAATACAGATCCAAAAGGGTTGAGAACAGGATGTGGAAGAGATTTTTGCACACTTCTGTTCATTGCAACACTACTTACAATAGCCAAAAGGTGGAAGCAACCCAAGTACCTATTGTTGGATAAATGAATAAACAAGATGTGGTACACACATACAAAGAAATATTATTCAGCCTTAAAAACCTTAGGATATTCTGGGCTTCCCTGGTGGCTCAATGGTAAAGAATCCAATGCAGAAGACAGGTTCCATCTCTGGTCCAGAAAGATCCAATGTGCTGTGGGACAACTAAGCCCATCCAGCACAGCTACTGAAGCCCACACACTCTAGAGTCCATGTTCTAAGTGAAAGTGAAGTCGCCCAGTCGTGTCCGACTCTTTGTGACCCCAAGGACTATAGCCTATCAGGTTCCTCCATCCATGGGATTTTCCAGGCAAGAATACTGGAGTGGGTTGCCATTTCCTTCTCCAGGAGATCTACCCGACCCAGGGATTGAACATGGGTCTCCCGCATTGTAGGCAGATGCTTTACCATCTGAGCTACCAGGGAAGTCCATGTTCCGCAACAAGAGAAGTCTGTGTACTGAGAAGCCTTTGCCCTACAACTAGAGGATACTCCGCACACGCAGTAATTAGAGAAAGCCCTAGCAGCAAAAAAGCCAAAATAAATAAATAATAAGCATTTTTTTAAAATCTAGGATATTCTGTGTTTTAATCACTTAGTTGTGTCTATGGGGTCTTTGCGACCCCATGGACTGTAGCCTGCCAGGCTCCTCTGTCCGTGGGATTCTCCAAACAAGAATACTGGAGTGAGTTGCCATTTCCTTCTCCAGGGAGCCTTCCTGACCCAGAAATCAAACCAGGCAGATCTGCATTGCAGGCAGATTCTCTACCATCTGAGCTACCAGGGAAACCCTAAGGATATCCCACCACATGCTATAATATGGATGAAACTTGAGGACATTATGCTAAACGAAGTAAACGAACAAACAGACAAATGTTGTATAATTCCTTTTATGTGAGATATTTCTAAAAGTAGTCAAATTCATAGGAACAGAACGTTGAATGATGGTTGCCAGGGGAGGGGAGGGGAGGAAAAGGAGTTGTTTAATGTGTATAGAATTCCAGATTTGGAAAATGAGAATTTTCTGGAGCTCTGTTTCACAATAACATAAGTATATTTAACACTACTGACTCTACACTTAAAATTGATTAAGATGGTAAATTTTATGTGTTTTTCATCATAGTTTTGTTTTTTTAAAGGGAGTTGAGGATAACTGAGGACTTAAATTCTCCCTCCTTTTCCTTCCTTTGGTCTATTATGAGTCTGTTACCCTTTTGTTGGAAAAAAAAAAATAGTAGTTGTGAACTATGACCCTTCACAGCCTGTGTTAAAACCATCTCTTGGCTGCATTGTCATTAATCTAGGTTTCTTTGGTCAGCTTTCTCGTCTCTTAGTCCCTTTATTCCACCTTGGATGATCCTTTGCCCTCTTCCGTGCTTCTCTTTCTTCCATCTCTTCCTGTGTGTATTAATTGATGTGTTTTGTAGGTCACTGTGTTATTAAGGTCAAAGTCTGTGTCTATGGAACTTGGATTCAGCTGTCAGCCCTCAGCCTCTAAGACAATTCCCGCCTGAGCTGAAGCTACACTCAGAGGCTGAGAGACTGAAAGGGAGATAGAGACTGGACTGGGACAACCGGGGCAGCTGGAGACAACAGACACAGTTTCTTTAGGCCTATTTTCCCTAGGTCAGGAAACACGGGAAGTGGGGTAGGGTAAGGAGCGTTCAGAAATCAGTTATAAACACCAGCCTTGCACAACATAAAACACGGGTCAGGAAATGCTGAGCCTATTTCATTCTTTTTCACAAAAGATTCCCCCAGACTTTTCAGTCTCTTGCTAATAGATGCTTGTCCTAAATTCCATTCATTCGCTCTGCATTTGTTTAGTTTTCATTATCTCCTCGACCCGATTGATTACCCTCTTAATTGCCATATCCCTTTTTCTTGCTGGTTCCCTCCGCATTTTTTTGACTGGTTACTCTTGCCCTCATTACAGACTTTTCAAGGTCATTTATTTGATTGTAACGGAAAGAATGAGATTTGGAATCTGAAGGTTCAGCCCCTGGGAGATACACAACCTTGAACCAGTAACAATAGGCCTAGTTCACAACTCACCTCCCTGAGTTGTCAGAAAGATGAGAAATTCTTATACATATGTAAAACTGGAACATAATAACAAGTCAAAAAATGATAGCTATTATTGCCATTTTATAAAACTCATGCATTTAACTTGTCTATTTCTTAAATTGGGTGCCGTGAGGTTATTTGGCTATAAATGACAACTAACCCTCACCAGGCTTCCCTAGAGGCTCAGTGGTAAAGAATTCGCTGGCCAATGCAGGAGACACAGGTTCAATCCTCAGTCCTGTAAGATCCCCTGCAGAAGGAAACCTGCTCCAGTACTCTTGCCTGAGAAATCCCACGGACGGAGGAGCCTGGCGGGCTACAGTCCATGGGGTCGCAAAAGAGTCAGACACGACTTAGCAACTGAACAACAGGAAAAGCCCTTAGTCAGTGATACTTGCTTTTGAAGTTATTTTTTCAAGAATAAGGATGGGCTGGACTGAATTGGTCACACGCTCCATTTTCTTCACGACCATTGACCAGCATTGTGAGAATGGAGATTTAGATTATTTGTGGCAAAAATCAGGGCCAAACTAGCAGATACTATAGGGTCTTATCCAACTTGACATAAAAATTACCTGCAGAGCTGTTTTCTGTTTGTTTGGTTTGGTTTGTTTTTTTTCATAACTCATGCCCAGAGAGTCTGTGATTTTGGCCTCTGGCAAGGCTTAGTCACCTACATTTTTAAAGGCTCCTGAGTGATTCTAGTTGCTTAGTTAGCTTTCCCAAATTAGGTAACTCAAATTAGGTAACCCCATTCCCAGATGCCAGGTTTTCATCCCATCCTCCGCTTGGAGTTTTTGCACATTCTTCCCTTTAGATGAACTGGTTATCTACTCCAGACTAGCATGCTCCTGATGCCACAGTTAAACTGTTGTCCCTCCCAGGTGATAATTTGCAAAGTAAGTGGTTCCACCTGGAAGAGAGTGTTTTTCTCAAAGGAAAGATTTTGCATCAAGCATGCAGCCACTTCCTCTTCCAGGAAGCCATCCCTGATAGCCGGGGCTCAGCTCAGGGCCCTTCTTGACTTCTTTGGAAAATGCCCAGTGCACATCTCTGGTTTAGCACTTGTCACAGTTCTATTAAAATCAGCCGCTTACAGAGCTGACTCTTTAGGGTCAGGGACCATGATGTTTTCATCTCTGTGCCTCCAGCACTAACCCAGGCCTGAGACATACGAGGTTCCCAGTTTGTGCCTGATGTTGAGCCTCTGCTGGGCGCTACGGGCACGTTTCCATCCTTACATGAACGGCTTCCATGGTGAGGCCAAATCCGGGCCTCTGACGTGATTTGCATCATGCTACTCTTTCTGAGTTCTCTCATTTGTAATCCTAATTATCTTTCAAACCGGAAATCTGGGCTTCATCCGGGACTTGTCTTCCCCCCTCCGGCTTATATCCAATTACTCATTCATGCGCTGCTCATTTTCCCTCTTGAAATCTCTCTACCTGTCCCCTTTTATCCTGACTTCATGGCCACTGTCTTAGTTTCCTGAAATAGTTCCCTTTCCTGAGAGCTAAAAACTCTTCAATGAAATGTCCTTCTCTGCAGGATGGAGAAACAAACTGTTCTATGTGCGTACAATGGAACACTACCCAGTGATAAACAGGAAAAAGTACTGACATGTAGGGCAGCTTGGAGGAATCTCAAAGACATTTGGGCTGAATAAAAGAAGCCAGTCTTGCAAATTTATATACTGTAAGATTCCATGTATAGGGCATTCTCAAAGAGACAAAACTATAGTGATGGAGAACAGATCCATCTCTGCTGCCACCAGCACGTAGCTGCTGGTGGTTGGGGTGGGGAATGGCTGTGACTACAAAAGGGGTAACAAAGGGATTTCGGGGTGTGTGTAATAGAACTGTAGCTTGACTGTGGTGATGATTACATGAAACTATGTGTGTTGAAATCCATAACACCATACATCCCCCAAAAGATCCATTTTGGATATGATAATTTAAAAAAATAAAAATAAACAATTATAATAAAAATCCAACTTGCTTTTTCCAAGAATTTATTTAGTTATTTGGTTGTGCCAGGTCTTAGCTGTGGCAGGCAGGATCTTCGATCTTTGTTGTGGCATGTGGGATCTAGTTCTCTGACCAGGGATCAAACCCGGGCCCTTTGAATTGGGAGCACAGAGTCTTAGCCATTGGACTACCAGGGAAGTCCCTGAAAATCCAATTTGTTACTCAATTAACGAATGGAATACATGTGTTAAAAATTCTTATAAGTGCAAAAAATACAAAACAGAAACTTTTCAGTAACTCCCTAAAGGCCATCTGAAAACATCCTAACCTTTATAAGATCCTTTGGGTGGGACCCCAGCTTGCCTCTGGGGCCACCCCTCTAACACCATATTCAGCCCTCACCCTAAACACTCCCAGAACAAGCCCTGTGTGCTCCAGTCCTGCCAGTCTGCCCGAAGCTCCAAGATGCGCCAAGCACTCTCTCATTCACTCGCACCTTTGTCCACACTCATCCCTCCGTGGATGCCCTCCCTCGTGTCCGTGCGGCTGTCCCAGACTTACTCCTCACCCTATCACCATTCTGGTTTCAGCCTGCAACCTGGCCAGGCCCGCTTGCCCTGATCCACCCTCTTCCGCCCTTCCTCAGAAATCAGGGGTGCCCCAGGCCTGTCTCCAGCTATTTGCATTGTAATCTTCTGCTCCTTCTGCCTTCTCCCCACGAATGGTAAACTTCCAGGGGGCAGAAGCTGTGGCTTATCATGATACTTCCAGTATTTCACCCCAGGCCTGAGAGGAGTAAACTGTTACAGCTTGAGGAATGAATGAATAAATGATCTATCTTTATCAGTTCAGTTCAATTGCTCAGTCGTGTCCGACTCTTTGCAACCCTGGAGTACAGCACGCCAGGCTTCCCTGTCCATCACCAGCTCCCAGCGTTTACTCAAACTCATGTCCATTGAGTCAGTGAAATCATCCAACCATCTCATCCTCTGTCATCTCCTTCACCTCCTACCTTCAATCTTTCCCAGCATCAGGGTCTTTTCAAATGACTTTCAAAGACCTTCAAATGACCATCCACTTCACATCAGGTGGTCAAAGTATTGGAGTTTCAGCTTCAACATCAGTCCTTCCTTTAGGACGGACTGGTTGGATCTCCTTGCAGTCCAAGGGACTCTCAAGAGTCTTCTCCAACACTACAGTTAAAAAGCATCAATTCTTCAGTGCTCAGCTTTCTTTATAGTCCAACTCTCACATCCATACATGACTACTGGAAAAACCATAGCCTTGACTAGAAGGGTCTTTGTTGGCAAAGTAATGTCTCTGCTTTTTAATATGCTGTCTAGGTTGGTCATAGCTTTTCTTCCAAGGAGGAAGTGTCTTTTAATTTCATGGCTGTAGTCACCATCTGCAGTGATTTTGGAGCCCCTCAAAATAAAGTCTGCCACTGTTTCCACTGTTTCTCCATCTATTTGCCATGAAGTGACAGGACCGGATGTCATGATCTTCGTTTTCTGAATGTTGAGCTTTAAGCCAACTTTTTCACTCTCCTCTTTTACTTTCATCAAGAGGCTCTTTAGTTCTTCATTTTCTGCCATAAAGGTGGTGTCTTCTGCACATCTGAGATTATTGATATTTCTCCCGGCAATCTTAATTCCAGCTTGTGTTTCATCCAGCCCAGTGTTTCTCATGATGTACTCTGCATATAAGTTAAATAAGCAGGGTGACAATATACAGCCTTGACGTACTCCTTTTCCTATTTGGAACCCTCATGGATATGAGCAAACACATTTTCAGGAAATTTAAAAATGATGTTTTAAAGTATTCCATGGCCAGTCTGTCTATAGGATTCCAGATACAATGGCTACCAATTCTAGGTAATTCCAAAAATTTAGGCAGAATTCCATCTAATTCTGAGGCCAGAGAAGGATCACGGTGGGAAGGAGGCATCAAGACTGACTAATCACATGCTGTGAGTCAGTCACTCGGCATGTATACTAGTCTCTCCATTCACTCTCACGGTGACCCCAGAAACAGGTATTAACAGCTCCAGAGTGCAAATGTGGAACCAAGTTTCCTGCTGGCTTACCCAGCCTTCCAGAGTCAGTAAGTGCTGCAGCTGGTGTTGCAATAATAACAGTAGCTAATGTTTATCTACTGGACTTAAAAACCTTGCACACTTTATCTCATAGAATCCTTTGAACAATCTTGTGTGAATTGGGTTTTATATCCCAGCTTCACACATGAGGACACAGAAAATGAAGACTTAGAGACAAGAAGCAGTTCTTC
>NW_011494720.1:1105168-1108267 GCF_000754665.1 Bison bison bison
GCACACTGACTGAAGCTCCCCACCCTGGCCAGCCACCGCAGCAACCGTTTGCATGAGTTATTTTAGGACAAGAGGTCCTGGTAAGGAACACGGACCTGACAAGCTAACACCAATTGAAAGAACTTGGAAAAGGTCAAAATGAGACACCAGTCCATATGTCCCATCAACCTCCCTGAATCTTTGTTTCTAGAATCTATATTGGCTAAGCAATGAGCACACCACTAGGAAGGAGTGTGAGTCAGAACTGGCCAGAGACAACCCAGAAACTAACCTGATCACCATAAAACCCAACGCTGTGAGCCACGTGACTGAGCGGTTCTCCTGGGTTTCCTTACCCTACTTCTCTCTGCTGGGACACATCTTCCCAATAAAGTCTGCTGCTTTGGCAGCACATGTTTCTCCTTGGACAATTCATTTCCAAGTGTTAGACAACAGCCATTGTATGTACCTGCCACCCCCTTAAGACTCAGCTGCCTTTTCTCACACTGCTGTTCTTCTCTCTGCCCTCTGACTAATGAGACACACCCAACTGAACAGGAAAATCCCAGAAAAATCTCATGAATTCACATCACTGTTTTTACTGATGAAGAAAGAACCCTTTCCACAAATGGGATCACAAGCAAAGTTGCTGGCATGCTCAGTCGCTCAGTCATGTCTGACTCTTTGCAACCCCACGGACTGTAGCCCAGCAAGATCCTATGTCCATGGAATTTTTCAGGCAAGAATACTGGAGTGGGTTGCCATTTCCTCCTCCAGGGGATCTTCCCAACCCAAGGGATCAAACCCACGTCTCCTGAGTCTCCTGCATTGGCAGGCGGATTTTTTTTACCACTGAGTCACTAGTTAATTTACCTATGGGGACACATTCCTGTTGGTTTCTGAACATTTTAATTTAGAAATGACACTAATTTAAAGGGAGTGTTTATAGTCATTGAAACCACAGAGCGAGGCCCTGTATGTGTTGGTAGATGTGAGTCCCAGTTATTCTACACATTTGGGGGAAAAAAGCTTTACCCAGTTTGAATTCAAGAGGCAAAAAAAAAACCAAACAAACCACACCTCCTAGCTACTTAGGGTAATCAGTAAGAAAAGGAGTTCAGACTTTCTAAAGCAAAGAAATCCAGTTTTGACCTCCTTTTACCCTCTGCTAGTCATCTTAATAATGGCAGTGCTTTGCCAGCTCCCAGCAAGCTTTTGCTTATATGAATTAGCCATATTTTATTATGTCCAAAACACATGCTAATAAAGACTGCAGAGCAAAAGGTAAAAATCAAGAGATAAAAGGGGAAGGGACAGTCACGTGTTATAGGCAGACACGTCTTTTAATGTCTACTCCAGATTGGGTTGGGAAAAACCATGACTAAGAATAGCTACACAGCAGGGCTTGGTCAGAAGAGCCTGAAGGCGTTGGAAGATGAGGAGGTTGCCTTCTGTTTTAAGTTGCTCTCTGGTGGTTGACACTTAACTATAATTGAGACTGAGTTCAGGTTTATTTTTTGCTAGTTCCCTGCATTTTGCCCTTGTTCTTGATGAGTTTTGCCCCCGACCAGTGCCCACCTCACCCTCCTCTCCCAAGGAGCCCGACTACCCTGCAATCTGTTTACATTCCAGCAGGACATCTGCTCAACGCCTCTCTGTCACTGGCAAATCAGCTTGCAGGCCACAAGTAGGTTTCTGGAGGATCAGGTGAGGATGACTTAGCACAGCTGGGGGAATGTTCATCAGGTAAGGCGCCTCTTGTTTTCGTGTGAAGCTTTACGGCAAAAAGTCCTTCCCTTTCTCATTGGAAATCAGCTGCAAACACAAGTCCTTTAAGAATATTAGTATTGACTTCATCAAGATTCCATTCTGGATCTTTCTGCTGTTATTAAATCAAATCCCCAAAGTGTTGCTTACTCACAGTTCCAGTTTTATATAAGTTCCTAAGAAGCGACTTTCAATGAAGCATAAATGAATGGAGACTCTAGAATCAAAATGCTTTTCCAGAACTTAACTAAAGAGATGCCATGTGAACATTAGCTTTTTTGTGTTGGTTCAGCTTAATGTGTCCCCAGCAAAACATCCTTATAGTTTCTGCAATTAACTTTTCTCCCTTTTGAGGCTATATACGCTCCTCTTGAAGAAATTATTAACAATTTATTTCTGCTTTTAAAATTCTTTCATGAAGCTCTGGAATGGCACGAACTGACCATCCCACTCTCCGTGTGGCAGTTCTTCTAATGTGTGGGTGGGGCTGACTTCACCCCAGGAAAAGGTAATCCTGCAGCCCTGGTAGCCTGGTCAAGACTCAGTTGACTGTAAAAAAGTTTTCAGACTAGCCCCCAGGACCCAAGGAGTGGCTGCTCAATTGCTTCTCAGGAGGAAAGGGAGGCAGGAACCAGACCAGTTCAAGAATGAAGGAAGTTCCCCCGGGTCTCTGTCTCTCTTCAAGGCTGATCAGGGATCTCTGTGTCTCTCTGTTGTGTCTACTTCATCATTTTCTTGATGAAAAGGTGGTGATTTCATTGCTGCCAAAATTACTGTGGAATAAGGTAAAATTCCAGGCACAAATGCTGTCATCTTAGGCCAAGACTTGGTGCCTCCTGAACTTGGCTGTGTTCTCTGAAATAACCAGAGTGCAGTGGCAGGAACAGCTTTTCGGGGAGAATAAATGCACATGCAGAAGTATGAAGGTAAGAAAGACAAGAGCGAATTCCAGGGTTGGTATGTTAAGGTTAGAATTTGGCCTGATGGGTGGGGTCCAGTGTGAAGGCAGAGAAGAGAAGGGAAAAGAAGTCAGGGCAGACCTGGAAAGGCCTGTGTGCCTGGCTAGAAGTTGGGGGTTCACGCTGCCAATAGTGTGTGGGGGAAGGGGAAGAGTCCATGGCAAACTGTTGAGGAAGAAATGTCATGACCTGATTTGCATCTTAGGAAGATTTTCTGGAAAAATTCAAGGCCTCTAAGGCTGAGAGACAGTCAAGAACTATAAATCTCCTCCCCCAAGCTCACATCAGATTGTATGTGACAGTGAAAGCAGCCTCCCCAGAGCTCTAAATAGGCACAGACGCTACCATGTAGCACAGGGAACGATATGATCAGTGTTATAATAATCTATTAGGG
>NW_011494720.1:1108372-1115688 GCF_000754665.1 Bison bison bison
TATATATATATATATATATACAGGACTTCCCTGGGGAACTATACTCTCAGTGTTTTGTAATAATCTATAACGGAAAAGAATCTGAAAATACATATACATATATACATACATATACATATACGGGGCTTCCCTGGTGGCTCAGTAGTAAAGAATCCACTGAGAGTGCAGCAGAGGTGGGTTCAATCCCGCAGTCGAAAAGATCCCCTGGAGAAGAAAATAGCAACCCACTCCAGTATTCTTGCCTGGAGAATCCCAGGCACAGAGGACAGTCCACAGGGTCGCAAAGAGTCAGACACAACTGAAGCGACTAACATGCATGCATATACATTCTTTTTCAAACTCTTTTCCATTATGGCTTATCACAGGATATTGAATATAGTTCCCTCTGCTGTAGAGTAGGACCTTGTCGTTTATCCATCCTATGTATAATAGTTCACACAGACTGAAGTATTTGAGGTGCCTTCTGGAGGTAGACTTCTGGTTAGGGTCTTTTTTTTCCCCACTTTAAAAATTTGTGTGTTTAAAACTTGTGTATTTAAAACATACAAATACCATTGACCATTTTAACCATTTTAAAACGATTCATAACCATTCAGTGGCATTGAGTCCTTCATAATGTTGTTCAACCATCACCACTATCCATTTTCAGAAATTTTTCATCATCCCAAACTGAAACTCTGTGCTCACTAAGCAAGACCTCCACTCCCCTCCACCCCTCACCCTGTATCATTCTAATGTCAAACATCCACTAACGGATTCACTTTGCTGTACAGCAGAAATGAACACAACATTGTAAAGCAGCTCTATGCCAATAAAAATTAATTTAAAAAGAATAAAAAGATAAACATCCACTAACCATGTCTAGAATGTAGATTAATGTTAATTTTCACAAAACATGCAAATATCCAACTATGCGTGGCTCTGCTGAAAATGGACATTAGGGCAATTGAACAGGATAGAATTGAAAGAACCTAAATGATAAGGGCATAAACGATAAGCAGTGAAATACTGGAGGTGAACAAGTATCAAACTCTTCCAGGAGGCAGAAGTCATCAAGTTTGGTTATTGGATGAGGGGATGGGAAGACGGGGATTTTGCTTGACTCACAGCTTTCTGGCTTGATTAAATAGTAAGCTATGAAATACAAGAAAAAGACTAACTTTTCAGGAAAGACAAGTGAGATCATTTTGAGTACAGGCATACCTCGTTTCACTGCCCTTCAGGGAGATTTCATTTTGTACAGAAGGAAGGTCTGTGGCACCCCTGTGTCCAGCAAGTCTGCTGGCACCATTTTCCCAACAGTTTGTGCTTGCTTCTGTGTCTCTGTGTCACATTGTGATAATTCTCATAATATTTCAGTTTTCTTTATTGTTATGTTTGTTACCGTGATCTGTGAACAGTGATCTTAGATGTTATTATTGCAAAAAAGATCATGCTGAAGGCTCAGGTGATGGCCAGTAGTTTCAGCAATAAGGTATTTTATTTATTTATTTATTTTTTTATCTTTGGCTGCACTGGGTCTTTGTTGCAGTGCCAGGGCTTGCTCTAGTTGTGGCAAATGGGGGCTACTCTTAGCTGTGTTTGCGTGGGCTCCTCATTGCTGTGATTGCTCTTGTTGTGGGCCACAGGCTCTAGGTGTGTGGGCTTCAGTAGTTGTGGTGCCTGGGCTTAGTTGCTCTGTGGCAAGCGGGATCTTCCTGGAGTAGGGTTCAAACCCATGTCCTCTGCGTTGGCAGACAGATTCTTAACCACTGGACCACCAGGGAAGTCTAATACGGTTGTTGTTGTTGTTGTTTCCCCAAAAATCTTTATTGAGTTTGCAACAATATTGTTTCTATTTTATGCTTTGGGTTTTTGGCCACGAGGCATGTGGGATCTCAGTTCCCCGACCAGGAATCGAACCACCTGCATTGGAAGGTGAAGTCTTCACACGTGGACCACCAAGGAAGTCCCCCAATAAGATATTTTAAAGTATGTACGTGTCATTTTTAAAAAGACATAATGCTATCACACACTTCATAAACAGTGTAGCATAAACATAACTTTTATAGACACTGGAAAGCCAAAAGATGCATGCGATTCATTTTATGGTGATATTCGTTTTATTGCAGTGATCTGGAATCGAGCCCGGGATATCTCCACGGTCTGCCTGTACTTGTTGATGTACCAAATGGCAGTCGGATCATCTGTCCTGGATCACAGAAAGGGCCTGGGCTTAGGGCCTCATTCTGACGTGAAGAGGCTACTAAAGTCGTGGGTGGACTGAGCCACTCAGGATAGAGTGGTGTGCGAGAGGAGATCAGGAAAAACCAGAAGAGGCCCAGGGCGGGCCTGGAGGAGCAGTTGCATAGAAGGACGGCGGTCCAAAGTATCTCTGCAGGAGATGAACATGCAGTGGCCTGAGAAAAAATGCCGGGAGGCCACAGAAGAAATTTCCCAAGGGGTGGGGGTGGGGTGCGGTCCACAGTGTCAAATTGTACTATGGGAACAAAGATAGGGGCTGAGGCCTGGTCTCTGCGGCAGGCAACCGGGACAAGCAGAGAGCAGCCCGCTGCCGTGGTGGGGATAGACGCCAGATGGCAGAGAGTTGAGGAATGAGAGAGAGTTTGGTGATGATGAATGTGCTATAGAGACTGTTCTTCCAAGAAAGTGGATTGTGCAAGAAAGGCCGCGTCTCAAGGCATTGAGCAAAGCCTAGAGGTTGTTTTAAGTGTCAAGTAGATTTAAACATTTGTACAAAAGGAAAAGTCAACAGAGGGAAGAGAATTCAGATATGCTGGGGCGGGGGAGGGGTACTATGTGTGGAACCCGCTGAGTGGGTTGTAGTGAAAGTGTTAGTTGCTCAGTAGAGTCTGACTCTTTGCGACCCCACGGACTGTAGGCCACCAGTCTCCTCTGTCCATGGGATTCTCCAGGCAAGAATACTGGAGTGGGTTGCCATTCCCTTCGCCAGGGGATCTTCCCCACCTAGGAATCGAACCTGGGTCTCCGGCGTTGCAGGCAGATTCTTTACCATCTGAGCCACCTAGTGTTCAAATAGGAGGCTCTGTCACCTCCATCTGCTAGGATACTGGGAGGAGGTGCCCAAACAGCTTAGTTGGAGAATTAACGGAATCTCCCTGACGAGGAAGGATAGGAGATGCTGTTGTGGGGAAGGGAAAAATAGGAAAACTCCGATTCTTTTGCAATACATTAACAGTCTCCACCTGGGGAAATGGTGTTGGACACACACAAAGACACGTACCTCCTTTGGTGGGTGGGCACCAAGGTGGTCCATAGGCAGTTCACGGGGGCAGCAGGGATCACGGCCTCCTCATCACAGCTATCTGCTGGAGGGGATGCAACAGGAGACAAAAGCACAAGGTCCAGTGTTTACAAATGAAAATAACAGTTTCACGTCAGAGACTTACTATTTAATTTTGCTGTGAGAATCAAAAAGTGGGTCATCTATTATTAAAGATCACAATGCCCAGTAAGGTCATATCCTAGAATCATGGTCTTTGAATGAACTGAATATGATTGAAATCTCCCATTTAGGGAATTTCCTGGCGGTCCTGTGGTTAGAACTCTGTACTTCCATGGCAGGGGGCAGGGGTTCGATCCCAGGTCAGGGAACTAAGATCCCGCAAGCCACTCGGGAAAGAGAAAAAAGAAATCTCATATTTAAAAACCAGAGATGTTATTGGGGCGGGGGTGGTGGGAGCCAGAGATGTTGAAAATCACTCCTTTCAATGAAAAGAAAGGAGCCTACACATTTCCACCTGGACCTGAGAGACCTACTTGAATCATCTTCAAGTCAACTTATTGTGTGTTTTACAAATATTGATTTTACTTGCTGCACATATAATGCTTTGCAGTTCTATCCATGTGGAGTAAATGAGCGGCTTCTGCTTGGCCTTCTTGGCAATATCACCCCTTTCACAGCAGACTCCTAGCCTTTCCTGGTGGCTATTCCATACATCTCCTATACCTCCAGGAGAACACTTCCAGATCTAAAGCTAGTCCACATTAGAACTGGGTCCTAAAGTGCTGTGCTTAGTCACTCAGTCATGTCCGACTCTTTGTGATCCCGTGGACTGTAGCCCACCAGGCTCCTCTGTCCATGGGGATTCTCCAGGCAAGAATACTGGAGTGGGTTGTCATGCCCTCCTCCAGGGGATCTTTCTGACCCAGGGATCGAACCCAGGTCTCCTTCATTGTAAGCAGATTCTTTACCATCTGAGACACCATGGAAGCCCTTAAATATTTCGTTTCTCTTTTTCTTTTTTAAATTTTATATTATTTTTAAACTTTACAATATTGTATTGGTTTTGCCAAACATTGAAATGAATCCGCCACAGGTATACATGTGTTCCCCATCCTGAACCTTCCTCCTTCCTCCCTCCCCATACCATCCCTCTGGGTCGTCCCAGTGCACCAGCCCCAAGCATCCAGTATTGTGCATCGAACCTGGACTGGCGACTCGTTCCATATATGATATTATACGTATTTCAATGCCATTCTCCCAAATCATCCCACCCTCTCCCTCTCCCACAGAATCCAAAAGACTGTTCTATACATCAGTGTCTCTTTTGCTGTCTTATATACAGGGTTATTGTTACCATCTTTCTAAATTCCATATATATGCGTTAGTATACCGTATTGGTGTTTTTCTTTCTGGCTTACTTCACTCTGTATAATAGGCTCCAGTTTCATCCACCTCATTAGAACTGATTCAAATGTATTCTTTTTAATGGCTGAGTAATACTACATTGTGTATATGTACCACAGCTTTCTTATCCATTCATCTGCTGATGGACATCTAGGTTGCTTCCATGTCCTGGCTATTATAAACAGTGCTGCAATGAACATTGGGGTACGTGTGTCTCTTTCCCTTCTGGTTTCCTCAGTGTGTATGCCCAGCAGTGGGATTGCTGGATCATAAGGCAGTTCTATTTCCAGTTTTTTAAGCAATCTCCACACTGTTCTCCGTAGTGGCTGTACTAGTTTGCATTCCCACCAACAGTGTAAGAGGGTTTCCTTTTCTCCACACCCTCTCCAGCATTTATTGCTTGTAGACTTTTGGATCGCAGCCATGCTGACTGGCATGAAATGGTACCTCATAGTGGTTTTGATTTGCATTTCTCTGATAATGAGTGATGTTGGTTTCTCTTTTTCTGTCCGACTCCTTGCAACCCCATGGACTGTAGCCCTCCTACAAGACTCCTCAGTCCTTGGTATTCTCCAAGCAAGAGTACTGAAGTGAAAGTAAATTGGGTATTTACTTGCTTACTTTAATTTTTAAACTAAGTTGTAGTTATTTGCAACATTATATTAGTTTCAGGTGTATGACGTAGTGATATGAAATTTTTTAGAGATTATATTCAATTTAAAGTCATTATAATTAAGAGGTTGGGACTGGGGGCTTCCCTGGTGACTCAGTAGTAAAGAATGCCCCTGCCAATGCATTGGCATGGTGGATCCCTGATCTGGCAAGATCCACAAGTCTCCTATGCACTGCAACTACTGAGCTTGTGCTCTAGAGCCTAAGAGCCATAACTACTGAGCCCAGGTACCGCAACTACTGAAGCCCGAGAGCCTGTGCTCCACAAGAGAGCAGTCCCTCTTGCCACAACTGGAGAAAGCCCTCGCAGCAGCAAAGACCCAGCACAGCCAAAAATAAATAAACAGATACAATTATTTTTTTTAAGAGGTTGGGATTAACGTATATACACACTACTACGTATAAAATAGATAAGCCACAAGGACCTACTTTGTAGCACAAGGAACTATACTCAGTATTTTGTAATAACCTATAAGGAAAAAAAATAGATATATATGTATGTATAACTGAATCACTTTGCTGTACACCTGAAACTAACACAGCATTGTCAATCAACTATGCTTTAGTAAAAAAATTAATTAAAAGCTATTATAAAATATTGGCTGTTTTTGTGAGTACACTGAATCTTTGTAGTTTATTTGTTTTATATGTACTAGTTTGTACCTCTTAATCCTCTACCCCATCTGCCTCCATGGTATTTAAATGTACATTATATTTGCACTCCACTATGAAGTCTGAAAATAGGTATTGTTTTAGTGTCATCTTATAAAATTCTGGAGCCTCTCAAACAGCCCCTGGGTATAAGAAAAAGGCCATTATACCTACAGTACTATTTAAATTGGTTTGAATTGAGCACTTTTTTTTTATTTGCACATGGAATGATCACAGCTGATCCGGCCTCGGTGGTCACTGCACAGGTCCACAGCCACGTCTTTGTTGGGAAATTGTTCTGGGACTCTGTCTGCCAATTGTTCTGGGACTCTGTCTGATAAGCTCATTTCCTGGTTGTGCATCTGCCTCTGAGAGTTCAAGATAGATCTTATTTAGAAACTAAATGATGTGGCCGCCTGGCAGAGTGTGGCTGTCACCAAATTGTGACATGAGAAACACTGAGGCCTCAACTCAGGTGGGTCAAGTGATCACTAGGAATACACATTTGTTAAAAATCCTAAGTACCTACCATCTTCTCGTATAAGCATCTAAAAATTCTTGGGCTTGCCAATTCAAATTTAGTTTATTTGGGACTTCCCTAGCAGTCCAGTAGTTAAGACTCTGTGCTTCCACTGCAGGTGGTGAGGGTTCGATCCCTGGTTGGGGAACTAAGATCCTTCATGCCACACTGTGCCACCAAAAGAAAAAAGAAAAATGTAATTTGTCCTTTATACACATCGTATTTTTTAACACCTTAAAGCAAGACGTTCATTATTTCCTACCGTTTCTGAGGATCAGGAACCTGGAAATGGCTTAGCTGTGTGGTTCTGGCTCAGAGTCTCTAGTGAGGTCGAATTGAGGCTGTTGGTCAGGGTTGTCTTCATCCCTAAGATCATAGGAAGCTGAAGAATCCCCCTCCAGCTCCCTCTCTTGATTCTCTCTTGAAGATGCTAACTGGTTAGCATCTTCAGTTCTTAGCCAGCTACCAGCACAAGACTTCAGTCCCTCATTTCATGGACCCTCCATTGGGCTGCTCACAAGACGGTGGTCTTCTTTCCTCAAACTGAAACCTGAGAAAAACTGAGTGAACAAGAGGGTGGGAGCCAGTAGACATCCACGATGGAAGCCATATCCTAAATCTCAGAAGCGACACCTTCACTTCTGTCATATGCTACCAGGCATTCAGTCCAATCCTGGTAAAATTGCAAACAGCATTTTGCCTTGTAGTACTAGTGCTCCAAGGTGGTGGTTAATAGAAAGAATATATTATAGATAAGAATATTTAAATAAATAATGTACATGTATATTGAAACTGAATGTTTTTTAAAAATTTAATTGATAG
>NW_011494720.1:1115788-1124326 GCF_000754665.1 Bison bison bison
CGGGGGGGTGAGGTGGGTGGGTGGAAAGGCTGGAGATCACTGTCCCAGAAAAGAAGAAATCCTGCTTTGGAAATATTTCCCAGGTGCCATTGTTATTAGTCTATTATATGTATCCGCACAATTACTCTTCATGACCCTATAAGGCAGGAATTAGTATTATTCACACTGTAGAGCTGGGCAAAGCAAAGCAGAGAGGTTAAATAACTTTTCTAATGTCACACAGCTACCAAGTGTTGAACAAGACGCAAATCCAAGTAAACTAAGTTAAGAAAATTTCCTGCTCTCCATTCCTCTCAATCTCCTCTAACAACTCAGTTTACTCTCCCATTAACTATTCTCTTAGACTTTCTTGGATGATGATAAACCATGGGGAAACAAAAAGGTATAAAATGTGGTCTCATTCTTGGGGAGCTTGTGTGATGTGTGAATGAATTAATAACCAGCTGTTAATGCCAGTTGTGAATTTCTAGTTATAAAGCACAAATCACTTTCTATGGACTTAACTGAAGAAAACTGATTTTCCTTACCTTTGTCAAAGAGATCTCCAGTCTTTTTGATTGTATGTGTGCTTGTGTGCTTAATCACTTCAGTCGTGTCTGACTCTTTGTGACCCTAAGGACTGTAACCTGTTAGGCTCCTCTGTCCATGGGATTCTCCAGGCAAGAATACTGGAATGGGTTACCATGCCCTCCTCCAGGGGATCTTCCCGACCCAGAAATCGAACCCGTGTCTCTTTTGTCTTCTACATTGCAGGCAGATTCTTTTAACTGTTGAGCCACCAGGGAAGCCCTCTTGATTGTGTACTCCATCAATTTTTAAAACTTGCACATTCAGATTCGACATATTATACATATTTATGAAGAAGTGAAGTGAAGTCGCTCAGTCGTGTCCGACTCTTTTTGACCCCATGGACTGTAGCCTACCAGGCTCTATCCGTGAGATTTTCCAGGCAAGAATACTGGAGTGGGTTGCCATTTCCTTCTCCAGAGGATCTTCCCGACCCAGGGATCAAACCCGGGTCTCCTGCATTGAAGGCAGATGCTTTTACCATCTGAGCCACCAGGGAAGCCCTAGACTAATTCATAAATATTACACTTACATTGCTATAGAACTTATTTTTAGGTATATCATATTGTGTACTCAAATTAGTACTTTAGATAGGGTGAGATTAAATACATGTAAATAGAGGTCTCTCTGTTTTCTTCCTGCGCTTCATGAGTCCTGAGAACCGCCTGTCAAGGGCAGGCCTCAGAGATGCACCTTTGTGTCCCTCTGAGCAGTTGCTCATAGAAGATTCCTGAAGAATCTCAGTCAGAGTTTGTAACAGGAGGGAGAGGGGCAGGGCACAACTTTTGAAAGAAAGACAGAGCCCAAGGACACAACATAAACCGATTAGAATCAAATGGGACTAAGTTGGGAGACAAAACTAGACCTTGATCCTCAATCAGCAAGTGAAATGACCCACCCAGAGGTGCCATGACAGTGCAAAGGCACTTTTAAAAGACAAAGGTGTGGGCAGTGGCCAAAGCCTGGAAATCCCCACCCCTTCCCCAAAATAGTTGCAATAATCCTCCTGCTCATTCAGTTCACTCCTTCAGTAGTGTCCAACTCTTTGTGACTCCATGGACTGCAGCTCGCCAGTCCCACTCATTAGCACATGAAATTACCCGGCTTATAAAAACTAACCACGCCAAATTTCGGGGCACACTCACCCTCTTCGATGGCCCACACTCTGTGGAGTGTGCTTCTCTCTGAATCTGAATAAATCCACTTCTTACCTATCACTTTGTCTCTCACTGAATTCTTTCTTGGATGAGACATCAAGAACCTGAACTTCACTAGGTCCTGAAACCAGGTACTATGGGTTTTGGCTGGGTCTGAGTCCCAGCCATGTGGGTTCAAGTCCCAGTATGAGATAAACAGTTTCAAGTTTGTGGGAAATTATGACTCTAAGGTTCACCTGGAAGAGAGAATCTGAAATGAAGGTGCTCTAATGATCATATCCTTTTGATTACTTTCCAAGTAGTTCTCCTCATTCATTCTCTTGGTCTTAAGGGGAGTTTCAGTTTGTTTATTGCTATTGTTTCTGTCAATGCTTCCCCTGGAAAAAAAGTCCTCCATGTGGAAGCCTGTAATACAATTGGTCTCATTCTTGTTCATCTGTTATCGCTCCACAGACAAAATTGCCACCTACGATTGATCAAGACAGCTTTTTTTGACCCTATAATGGTTGGTGAAATAAGTCACTTTCATCTTTTATTTTTCAAATGTCTGCTTATTTATGTATTTATTTGGTTGTGCCAGGTGTTAGTCGCAGCATGCTAGATTTTTAGCTGTGGCTGCGGAATCTAGTTCCCTGAGCAGGGATCGAACCTGGACCCCCTGCATGGGGAGCCCAGAGTTTCAGCCACTGGACCACTAGGAAAATCCATAAATCACTTGAAACAAAAAACAAAAAACAGGGGAAAAGCCAGATGTGCCAGTTTATGTGTCAGGGTTATCAAAAGTGTAATGTCATTATCCCTGGGCCCTGCCCAGGTCAGCCCCTTCTCCTCTCTAGGCTCCCCACGCCACCCCCTCCAAAGAGACCCATCATTGCGCTTGCTTCTCCGAGAGTCTAGGGGTTCCAGGACACTTGGCTTAGGCTGCTGGAGGCGCCAGGAAGAGTGAGGAATCCTAGGTAAGTCTCCCCCCACTGAAGGCCCTCCCTTGTCCTTGGATTCCCTCGGCTGGCAGAGGAATTCTGGAGAACACCAGAGAGGGGAGCTCAGGGGGTGGGGCCGGATGGGGACAGATAAGGGACTTCAAATCCGAACAGCCGTTTCTACAGTGAATTATGAACCAGACCAAAGAAAGTTATAAAGAGGGAGTGACAGGACACAAACTGGAACTGCAGTTTAGAAAGAACTCAGAACTCAGGGCCAAGGCCAAACATTTTTATCAGCTCCACCCACTTTCGCTTCCACTGTGGCTTGGGTGGGAGGGAAGAGACTCCCATTTAGCTATCTGCTTGGCTTTGACTTTTATCTGATAATGCATTTAAAAGGAGTTGCTTTTGCAACTTACGCTGAGAAAAATCAGTAACGGATTATCTAATAAAAGCAATCGTTCTTCAACTCAGTGGCTAATTTGTTCAGACCAAACCCATCTCCCGGAAATCAAAGAAGCCTGGGAGTCAAGGGCCAACTGTAAATTAGCTCCTTGAGCCATTTCTTTTCAGGAATAGGGCAAGTTCAGTGTCTTCCTTCCCACACTGGCAAAGGAGCTATTCAAACTGTTCAAATCTTTAAAAATCCTCTTACCTCTTCTCCCGGCCACCAAAGTTAGGCATACCATTATTATGAAAGGAGGTTAAGATGGGATTTTTCTTTGCAAATCTCCAAAGTGTCCAGAAACCATTTCGCTTGAATACAATGAAATGTGGGAAATAAAAAGTCTCAATTGGACGTTTCTGGGGTAAGTCTAGCTCCACTGCAAGAGTCTGAGTCTTTCTCTGCTAAAGAAATCAGCTTCAAATATTTGTGGCTGTCATGTGTTGGCTGAGAGCTTTACCATTACTGGTGCTTTTAAAAGATATGATTCTAAAGGGTTATTAATTTCTTAATCTTAGGGAGTGCTTTGTTGCATTGCCTTGCATGTTGCAAATGTTTATACAAAAGCAAATATATAATGTAGAATAGTATTTTTAAAATACTGGCCAAAGAAGGGTGTGGATTTTTCTAAATCCAGAAAATATAAACCGTATAAAGTTCAATTTTGTTCAAGTTAAATTTACCCTAGGAAATTAGCATTTTAAAACCCAAGCGCCTCTCCTCTTTTTTCTTTATCTGACATCCAATATAATATTGCTGGATTCCTATATGTACTTCGCTCACTAAAGCCATGCTAAATGCTGGTGATGAGAGAAGCAGAAAATGGAGGGACCTTTGCAGAAACTATCCTTGATACTAAGATGTTCCTCTCAGCTCATTTCCCTTGCTTCATTTCTTGTTTGATCTGCTTCCTGTGAGGCCCTTCACAAGCAGGATAATTTGGAAATGATATTGGCCAGGATAATTCTAGGTGGATCTACAACTTCAGTGGCAGATGAAGCTAAGGAGTTAACCTATTTACACAGTAGGACACAGTCAGGAAATCTATTGTTTCTGTATTTTATCAAGTCTGATTGTCTGAGTTAACAAGCTTAGAAGCAAAACAAAATACCAACCTACTAATACCATGTGTTAGTCGCTCAGTTGTGCCTGACTCTTCGCAACCCCATGGACTGTAGCTACTGTGTCCCTGGAATTCTCCAGGCAAGAATACTGGAGTGGGTTGCCATTTTCTTCTTCAGGGGAACTTCCCGACCTAGGGATCAATCAAATCCAGGTCTCCTGCATTGCAGGCAAATTCTTTACTAACACTGAATTGACATCTAATTTGTCTTAGTTTTCATTTTATAGGGCATTTCAAGGATGCTGGAAAGTTAAGGAAACTGCAAATTAAATTAAAAACAGGTATCTTGGACCTTTATTTTAGCCCTTTTGAGAATATATATTTTATAATTTTTTTAATTAAAGGTTTTAAGTTAATTGTAGACATGCAGCAGTTGCAAGAAATAGTACGGAGAGAGCACATGTACCTTTCACCCAGCTCCCCCCATGGTAACATCTTACAAAACTGTAGTGCACTCACTCAGGATATCGACATGGATACAGTCAAGGTACAGAACATTCCCAACCCACAAGCAGCCCTTTTGTTGCAGTTTTTATGGCCATACCCACTCTGTCCTCCCCCCCCACACCCTTCTCTAACCCTTGGCTACCACTAGTCTCTTCTTCACTTCTACGATTTTGCATTTCAAGACTGTCTTGTAATGGAGTCAAACAGTACATAACCTTTGGGGATGTAATTTCATTGGGACTGGTGGTTTTCTTTCAGCATAATTCTCCGGAGATTTGTCCAGATGCTGCACGTCTGGGGAGTTCGTTTCTTTTTACTATTGGGCAGCATTTCATGGTGTAGAGACGTACCACCGTTGATTTAACCATTGACTATGTTAAAGGACATCTGGCTTGTTTTCCTCTGGGGCTTCTGTAAACACTTACGCACAGGTTTTGGTGTTAACCTAAGTCTGTAAAGGTCCAAAGTGCAGTTGCTGAGTCCATGTTTTCCAGAGAAGCTGGAACATTTTACATTCTCACCAGCAATGTGTGAGTGCTCTAGCTTTCTGCGTCCTCACCAGCGTTTGATGTTGTCGCTATTTTTTATTTCAGCTATCCTCACAGTTGAATGATAATATCCATTGCGGTTTTAATTTGCTTTCTCCAAGTTGTACATTTTTTAATGTACTTATTTACCAGGTGTATATCCTTTTAGGTGAAATGTCTCTTCAATTCTTTTGCCCATTTTCTAGCTGGATTTTTTTTTTTTTAAGTGTTGAGATTTGATAATTCCTCATACAAGTCTTCCGGAGAAGGCAGTGGCACCCCACTCCAGTACTCTTGCCTGGAAAATCCCATGGATGGAGGAGCCTGGTAGGCTGCAGTCCATGGGGTAGCTAAGAGTCGGACACGACTGAGCGACTTCACTTTGACTTTTCACTTTCATGCATTGGAGAAGGAAATGGCACCCCACTCCAGTGTTCTTGCCTGGAGAATCCCAGGGACGGGGGAGCCTGGTGGGCTGCCGTCTATGGGGTCACACAGAGTCGGACACGACTGAAGCAACTTAGCAGCATACAAGTCTTCCTCAACTCACAATGAAGTTACATCCCAATAAACCCATGGTATGTTGAAAACATCCTAAGTCAAAATTCATTTAATACACTTAAACTTTAGAACATAGTTTTATCTTGTTCAGTTGCTAAGTTGTGTCAGTTCATTGCGACCCCATGGACTGTAGCACACCAGGCTCCACTATTTCTGGGAATTTGCTCAAATTCATGTTCTTTGCAACCCACTCCAGTACTCTTGCCTGGAAAATCCCATGGAGAGAGGAGCCTGGTAGCCTTCAGTCCCTGGGGTCACGAAGAGTCAGACACGACTGAGTGATTCACTTTCAGTTTTCACTTTCATGCATTGGAGAAGGAAATGGCACCCCACTCCAGTGTTCTTGCCTGGAGAATCCCAGGGACGGGGGAGCCTGGTGGGCTGCCGTCTATGGGGTCACACAGAGTTGGACACGACTAAAGCAACTTAGCAGCAGCAGCAGCACGTTCTTTGAGTTGGTGATACTATCTAACCATCTCATCCTCTGCTGCCCTCTTCTCCTTTTGCCTTCAATCTTTCTCAGCATCAGGATCTTTTCCAATGAGTCAGCTCTTTGCATCAGGTATCCAAAGTTTTGGAGCTTCAGCTTCAACATCAGTCCTTTAAATGAATATTCAGGGTTGGTTTCCTTTAGGATTGACTGGTTTGATCTTTCTGCAGTCCAAGGGACTCTCAAGAGTCTTCTCCAGCACCACAATTAGAAAGCATAAATTCTTCAGTACTTGGTCTAACTCACCTTAAATGTGCTGGGAACTGTGGCTTCCTGCCACTGCCCAGTATCATAAGAGGCAGGTACTACATATCACTAACTTAGGAAAAGATCAAAATTCGAGCTACAATTTCTACTGAATGAGTATCACTTTCATGCCACCATAAAGTCCAAAAATTGTAATTCGAACCATCTTAAGTCAGTGACCTTCATACATCTAAATACTAATTCTGCATTGGATCTGTGATTTGCAAATATTTGCTCCCAAGCTGTAGCTTATCTTTTCAGTCTCTAAAGCTTTTAATTTTAAAGAAGCATAACTTATCAGTTTTTCCTCTTACAGATGATGCTTTTTGCCTGGGCCTAGATCCCTAGGATTTTCTCCTATGTTTTCTTTTTTTCCCTAAAAGTATTACAGTCTCATGTTTTACATTTAAGTTTCTGATCCCTTTTGAGTTAATCTTTTAAAATAAGATGTGTACTTTAGGTCAAGGTTAGTTTTTAGCCTATGGAGATCCAGTTGTTCTAGCATTGTTTGTTAGAAAGACTGTTTCCCTCAATTGAATTGCTTTTGAACTTTTGAAAAACTCAGTGGTTCACATTTGTATGGGCTTATTGAAATTTTTATAAAATTATTTTACATTTATTCTAAAAACATTTAGCAAATCAACTTAAAATAATGCTAAAAAAAAAAGTTAGCTGAACTTATCTGCCTTTCTTCAATTTATTCCTAGTTAAGATGCTTATCAGTTCACACTGATTATTTTCATGACTTGAAGGCATGTGGGTTTTGGCTGATCAAATATTTTTCTATAGTGGTTAAATTCTGTATTTAAGAGCAAATATTCAACATTTTATAACCTAATGGTTTTCTGCCTAGGAATATGATAAGTAGTATATAATTGAATATAGATGATTTTATATTTATCTATAACTATATACTGAAATAACCATCTTCTTTGGCATGATTTTTAAAAATACAGTCTCACTATAAGATATTCCTACTGTAAAACAAAATTCATTATGCCATGAAACCCTATATTGGGATCCCTTCCAAGTGGATTGATTTTCTTGGAAGAATTAGATTGAATATATATAACTATAATGGTTCTAAAACATAGACTTTCCCATCTCGTAATATCACTAAAAAAAACTGTGCTGAGTGGAAATTGCTTTTTTCCCATAGCCTTGCTTATTACAATCGACTATTAATTCCCATCAGGAAGCCAGGTGGAATCAAGAAAACCAGTTCAATTTCAAGGTCCTAAAGCAGCGGTTCTCAACCTCTGGCTACACATTAGGATAACCTGGGGAGTTTTTCACGCCCCCCACTCCACCCCCCATCCCCCCACCAATACCTATGCAGCAATTAAATCAGAATCTATTGGTTAGGTATTAGAATTTGCTTGAAGTCCCAGGTTATTCCAGTATGCAGCCATATTTGAGAACTACTCGTCAATGGTTAAAGTCTCTTCTTTTGTTTATTTCTTTATGAAACATTGTATTATTATAATTATCACTCAATACTGTGAATGCAGAATACTGGTTGTCATAATTTACTATGTGAAATTATATCTTTCGGGTTTCACTTTTCCTTGGATAATTTAAAATTTTCTAGCATTCTTTTTATTCTGTTGGCAAGAGTAACACATGTTCAATGCAGAAAATTGGGGGAAAGAAACAGGCAACCATAATGAAGGGGAAAAAAAGTCATTTTAAATTCCATCATCCAGAAATAATTATTATAATATTCTAGTTTTCTTATTAGGCATATTCACATACATTAACATATATATTCAGCTTTTATTCTTTCAAAATTGAGATGTTACTGTAATTGCAGTTTTATAAGTTATTTTAAAAATCTAATAAATGCAAAAAATAGTATCATTAGCAAAAAGTATGAAATTAATATTGTTTTTGCAATTGTCATAATTTTTACAATTTCACACACACACACCTTGATCTGGGTCATGGATATAAACAGGTAGTACATACTCTTTAATAAGTCATTTCACATTGCTATTAATACAAAACAACATTTAAGGCATATGACTACACTTTCCATAATATGTTTCCCTC
>NW_011494720.1:1124426-1130794 GCF_000754665.1 Bison bison bison
ATCTTATGTTTCCCTCTAAATTGACAAATTACTGCAATCATATGTAGATTTGGAACTATGGCCAAAAATGCATCACTCCTAGCCAAACTAACAGCTATTATGTAAAGATAATAAATCAATTTTTTTCTAAATCCTTCAACTACTCAGACTAGAATAAGGATATGAACCAGGAAAAATATACAAAGTGAACATAGATTTATTGAATACGGAATAAAACTTCCTTTCTCTAATTCAGATTCAAATGCCAATTTAATTTTTATTCTCTAGATTTCAATGGGAGGAAAGAATATTCGCTATTGAATACTTAGGAGTCATATACGCAAAAAAACAAATTTTTTTTTAAAATAAAAATCACCTGTTAGTCAACTATACTCCAATTAAAAAAAAAGCAAAACTATTTCCAAAAAAATTGCAGAAGGAGAAATACTTCTGAACTCATATCATTAGGCCAGCATCACCCTGATACCAAAAGTAGACAAAGATATTACAAAAAAAAGAAAATTATAGGCCAGTATCACTGATGGACATGCAAAAATGCTCAACAATATATGAGCAATGTGAATTCAATAATACATTAAAAAAATCATACAGTATGATCAAATGGGGTATGTAGTTAATACTGCTGTATGTTATATATGAAAGTTAAAGCAGTAAATCCTGAGAGTTCCCATAACATGGAAACATATTTTTTGTTTGTTCTTTTAAAATTCTGTATCTATATGAGATGATGGAAGTTCACTAAAGTTACTGTGGCAATCATTGCTTGATGCATGTAATTCAAATCATGCTGTACATCTTACACTTACACAGTGCTCTATGTCAATTAAATCTAAATAAAATTGGAAAAATTGTAAATCAATCAATGAATAAAAATTAAAATCACAGCAACTAGAGAAAAGCCCACAAAGGAATGAAGACCCAGCACAGCCATAAATAAATGAACTTAGAAAAAAAAAAAATTTCCAAGAGCATAATAACATTCAAAACAGTATATCCAAGTGATTGTTCCACTTTTCAAAGTTTCCATTAATTTGGTAGCATAAGCAGATGCAGATTTTGGAATTTTTTAATGTAATTATGCGCCTGATGAACTGGAGAGAAGGAAGGAGAAGTGTGTCTAGTTTCACTATTGATTTTCTATCTTTTATCCTGATTTATCACAGCTACCCCTTGTATGCATAAGGCATTGGTAGGAGTGACAAGAAGTTTTATTTTTTTTTAAAAGGCAGCTTCTAGAATTGAGATCAGCCCCCGAGAATACAGAATCTAAAGACATGGACCAAGATTAGGATGAGAGCTCTATAAAACGGAATAAAACAGTCAATCTGTCTTGTACACAATTCTAATAATTCTTCTTTTTTTTCGCTGGGTTCTTAATCACAAAAAAATAGTTGAAGTATCTTTTAATGTTAAAGACAATGTATAGCAGGCTAATATTAAATATTCACAGAGATTTATGTTAATAGAGTAACATAAAAATCTGTCAGTAATTTACAATGTATGTCTCTGTAGTGTCTTTTCTTGAGTAAATGGTGTTGACTTAAACCAGTTTTCAGCTTTAAAAAGTCCCAAGCATTTCACCTGGCAGTTAACTCAATATGAGTTTGTTGAATTAATAGGTCAAAATACATTTTTTAATGTTGATTCTGGTGGCTCAGACAGTAAAGAATCTGCCTGCAGTGCAGGAGACCTGGGTTCGATCCCTAGGTTGGGAGGGTCCCCTGGATGAGGGAATGGCTACCCACTCCAGTCTTCTTGCCTGCAGAATCCCATGGATAGAGGAGTCTGGTGGGCTCCAGTCCATGGGGTCGCAAAAAGTCAGACACAAGTGATAGACTAACGCTTGATCTTCCCTAGAGTGAAGAAACTTTCCAGATGCCTTCAGGTACCCTCCATAAATGTGTCCTGAGAAATCCTCTCTTCATAGTGGGGAAATCATTCACTATATCTGGGTTCTAGTCACTCCATGGTGGGTGAAGAGCAGCCCAATTCAAGAAAACTGAGAAACCAAAGCTATATTGGCTTATTGGGGACTGCTTTTCAATTATATTCATTTATTTATTCATTTATAGTTAGACATATCTTGAGCAAAGTGGTGGGAGCTATGTTAAACTAGTTCTCTGTAAATAATTGCTTCTATAAAGTTTTCCACAGTGGCTGGTGACAAGTGGGGGAGATGTGTGTTCGTGCTAAGTCATTCAGTCGTGTCCAACTCTGTGAGACCCTATGGACTATAGCCCATCAGGCTACTCTGTCCACGGGATTTCCTGGCAAGAATACTGGAGTGGGTTGCCATTCCCTCTTCCAGATCTTCCAGACCCAGGGATCAAACTTGTGTCTCTTCTGTCTCTTGCATTGGCAGGCAGGATCTTTACCACTAGCACCACCTGCGAAGCCCCCTGGGGGTGGGGCATATGTGTATATAAATTATATGAATGAAAGAATTAACCACTCCATCAAACAATGCCCCCAGCAAGCCTCATCTCCTGGTTCCCTCCCTTTGTTACTTTAGAGTAATCTTGATTTAAGTCAGTTTTAAATCTTGGCCAATTTTAAATCTTGGTAAATGAAACAGGGACTTCTCTGATAGCTCAGTTGGTAAAGAATCCACCTGCAATGCAGGAGACCCCAGTTCAATCCCTGGGTCAGGAAGATCTGCTAGAGAAGGAATAGGCTACCCACTCAAGTATTCTTGGGCTTCCCTTGTGGCTCAGCTGGTAAAGAATCTGCCTGCAATGTGGGAGACCTGGGTTCGATCCCTGGAGAAGGGAAAGGCTACCCACTCCAGTATTCTGGCCTAGAGAATTCCGTGGACTGTATGGTCCATGGGGTCGCAAAGAGTCGGACATGACCAGGTGGTTTTCACTTTCAAATGAAACAGACATATGAATAGCTGGCTTAATACTTAAACCCCAAAGCAATATATTCCTTAAAAGTTAGAATAGTAACAGTTGCCTATACACATAATGTATACCTACAGGAGGTTGGCCTTTAGTGGGGGGTGCCATGCTGTGTGACCTGGGGAGGGAAAGTATGGAGTCCTAACCACTGGACCACCAGGGAACTCCCTGACCTTTAAGCTTAATCTGTATGTTGAACTTTGTCTGTAGTTTCTACATGAGTGTTGGTTTATTAGCTACTCATTAATTGAATATAATTATTAACTTTTCTAGTTTTCTATTTAATAATCAGCAAATGCAGGAGAGTAGGAGTTGGGCTCTTAGATGACTTAGGAATCTTGATGTAAGTAATTGCTTCTGAAAAAATAGACTTTATTTAAGGAAAATAAGTTATAAGTGGTAGTTTCAGGGGAGAAGAGGTGCTAGTGTTATGTGAAATTGTCTGAAGGTTTTGTATGGAGAAAATGATCTGTGGGTTAGAGTGTTGGTTTTAAATTCCGTTTTAAACACTCTAGTAATTATTGTGCTTTCAAGGGGCTATAGTCAAAGTTAACACTTGTGAACTATTGTTTTGGTGTGTGCACAAGATGCCCGGCTATGACTCTAACTTTTATTGGCAAATCTTGCGTGACCTGTGTTTCTGGAGAAGTAAGCATGAAACAGGCATACAAGTTCAGCCTGCTGTAACAGCAACGTGTACTTGTTTTTGAGAAATCTCAAACTGTTTTTATTAACTCTCTCAGGGAAATGACTACCACCAACTGCCCCCATGGGAGGAGATGCGCAGGGACACCTGCGTCCTGCTGTTTGGAGGAGACAGGGTTGCTGGCGAGGAAACGAGATATCGAGGTAACTGACAACCATGGACTGAGAAGTGCAAACTAGAGACCAGCGGCCTGCCTCTCCACGGCTGCCACCCATGCCACGACCCCGTGGACCGCAGCCTACCAGGCTCCTCCGCCTGCGGGATTTGCCAGGCAAGAGTACGGAGTGGGTTGCCATTGCCTTCTCCAGCAATTCTGAAGGCGTCTCCAGAACTCTGGAAAAGAAAACGTTGGTGGCTTGACTTGGAGCCTTGAGTGAGAAGCACAGTAATGCTGTGCTAGGCATATAACGGGCACTCGCTAAATACATGTTGAAAGAGTGAAGGAGTGAATAAGATTTGAATACATGTGCAATAGGTTGGGACATCCCATTGCTGGGGATAATACATAACAAAACCACTCTTCTTTACGAAAATAGCAAAGAGCAAATGTACACCACTATGTACAAAATAGATAGCCAACTAGGACCTACTATATAGCACAGGGAACTAAATTCAGTTTCTTATAATAACCTACAATGGAAAAGAATCAATGAATTATTTTGCTGTACACCTAAAACTAACACAACATTGTCAGTCAACTTGTAAATAAAAATTTTATTACATTTCAATAACATTTTTCAAAATTGATGAATAAATCAAAAAATAAAATTAATGAAGCATCTAAAAAATACAAAGAGTAATTCCCCAGTCTGTGAGTAAAACGGAAAGGATTCTTTGGTCAGTCTTAAAACCAAAGGAACTTAATGTGTGTGTTTGTCTGAAGCTCTAACACTTTGACCATCTGATGTGAAGGGCTGACTCACTGGAAAAGATCCTGGCTGGGAAAGACTGAGGGCAAGAGGAGAAGGGGACAACAGAGGATGAGATGGTTGGATGGCCTCACCGACTTAATAGACATGAGTTTGAGCAAACTCTGGGAGATGGTGAAGGACAGGGAAGCCTGGCGTGCTGCAGCCCATGGGGTCACAAGGAGCTGGACACGACTGAGCAACTGAACAACAACTTAATGTGTGTTTGTGTGAATCTACAAAGGAGTCCATTATTCTTAATACCTCCTTATCATGGTGCTGTTTCAGGCAGAACAGGAAGTACTAGAACATGCACATTTCTTAAAGTAAGATTTTGCATTTAAAAACTAAGAATCTAAGCACTTCACAGCCTGAAAAATAAACACAAAGCAAACAATTGCTAGCCTAATCAGACATTGGCAGTGTCTTACTTTGCTTGTGGGTTGTACTTGCTGGCTTGAAATCTTTGACCTTGCAATCTCTTCTGAAAATTCAAAGACTAAGTGAGATGTGAAAAGCTTCAAGATTTTCCTAGGAACTGAATAAATATAATCTCACAGAATGGAAAGTTTTTATAGTATTTTTACTACCTAATGATACATTTTCATATGTGCTGACATTCAGTTCAGTTCAGTTCAGTTCAGTTGCACAGTCGTGTCCGACTGTTTGTGACCCCACGAATCACAGCACGCCAGGCCTCCCTGTCCATCACCAACTCCCGGAGCTCACTCAGACTCACGTCCATCAAGTCGGTGATGCCATCCGGCCATCTCATCCTCCGTCATCCCCTTCTCCTCCTGCCCCCAATCCCTCCCAGCATCAGAGTCTTTTCCAATGAGTCAACTCTTCGCATGAGGTGGCCAAAGTACTGGAGTTTCAGCTTTAGCATCATTCCTTCCAAAGAAATCCCGGGACTGATCTCCTTCAGAATGGACTGGTTGGATCTCCTTGCAGTCCAAGGGACTCTCAAGAGTCTTCTCCAACACCACAGCTCAAAAACATCAATTCTTCGGCATTCAGCTTTCTTCACAGTCCAACTCTCACATCCATACATGACCACAGGAAAAACCAAAGCATTGACTAGACGGACTTTTGTTGGCAAAGTAATGTCTCTGCTTTTGAATATGCTATCTAGGTTGTCATAACTTTCCTTCCAAGGAGCAAGCGTCTTTTAATTTCATGGCTGCAATCACCATCTGCAGTGATTTTGGAGCCCAGAAAAATAAAGTCTCACACTGTTTCCACTGTTTCCCCATCTATTTCCCATGAAGTGATGGACCAGATACCATGATCTTCATTTTCTGATTGTTAAGCTTTAAGCCAACTTTTTCACTCTCCTCTTTCATTTTCATCAAGAGGTTTTTTAGTTCCTCTTCACTTTCTGCCATAAGGGTGGTGTCATCTGTATATCTGAGGTTATTGAGATTTCTCCCAGCAACCTTGATTCCAGCTTGTGCTTCTTCCAGCCCAGCGTTTCTCATGATGTACTCTGCATAGAAGTTAAATAAGCAGGGTGACAATAAACAGCCTTGACGTACTCCTTTTCCTATTTGGAAAGTCTGTTGTTCCATGTCCAGTTCTAACTGTTGCTTCCTGACCTGCATTTAGGTTTCTCAAGAGGCCGGCCAGGTGGTCTGGTATTCCCATCTCTTTCAGAATTTTCCACAGTTTACTGTGATCCACACAGTCAAAGGCTTTGGCATAGTCAACAAAGCAGAAATAGATGTTTTTCTGGAACTCTCTTGCTTTTTCCATGATCCAGCAGATGTTGACAATTTGGTCTCTGGTTCCTCTGCCTTTTCTAGAACCAGCTTGAACATCTGGAAGTTCACGGTTCACATATTGCTGAAGCCT
>NW_011494720.1:1130894-1132863 GCF_000754665.1 Bison bison bison
AATTCACGGTTCACGTATTGCTGAAGCCTGGCTTGGAGAACTTTGAGCATTACTTTACTAGCGTGTGAGATGAGTGCAATTGTGCGGTAGTCTGAGCATTCTTTGGCATTGCCTTTCTTTGGGAATGGAATGAAAACTGACCTTTTCCAGTCCTGAGGCCACTGCTGAGTTTTCCAAATTTGCTGGCATATTGAGTGCAGCACTTTCACAGTGTCATCTTTCAGGATTTGAAATAGCTCAACTGGAATTCCATCACCTCCACTAGCTTTGTGCTGACATTAATCACTCTCAAATAGGTTTTAACAGCATTTTTCCTTCTTAACATGCTAGGTGAGGTCTAAATGCACTTTTCACCCACATCCCTGAGAAGAAGAGAGAGCATGTTTTGAAGCTTCCCACAGAAGGGGAGTAACCTGTTGGGGAGTGATTCCAAAAGAAGGAATCTGCTCTTCCGACTACCAGCTGTGGATCTTTGAGGGCCTGATTTAACCTTTCTGGGCCTATTTTCTCTCACCATGTTGGTAACCTGAGAACAATAGGATCTCCACTGTAGTACTGCTCTAAGGATGAAATGTGATTGCACACACAAAGTGCACTCCCAATGTCTGGTACAAAGTACTCAAATGTTCCCTCAATAATTCAAAATTTAAGTCAAAATGGGTGGAATGCTTAAAAATTTGGAAAACCAACCATTTTGGAAATAGACTGCTTCTTAAATGACAGATTCCAGAGAAAGTGGCAGCTATGTACTCCTTTCAGATAAAATGATAAATTCAGAAAAATTGTATGTTGGATAACTAACCTATGGCTCCCCGGCCGTTTTACTACATGCAATTAATTAGGCACAGATATCCTGGTGCCCAACTGCTGTTTACATCAATTCTCCTGCCACTGAGTCCCAAATCTGGGTATGTATCTAGTATTGGGGCAATATTCCACAAGTTTCTTCATTTATAATGAGATTCTGTGAAAACCGAGGCGCTTAGTTGCGGGTTAAAACTGGGCTAATTTTTTTTTCCAGCCCCACTGCCTTCATGCTTACCTCCCGGATGATTCCGTTAACATTTTCATTTAGTTCAAATATATACCGACTGCCTGCTATATTCATACAACAAGCCTTCTTTTCAGGAGTAGGAAGGGACAGAATGCAAGGCCCTGATGTTGTTATTATTGAAAGACTTTATCTATGGAGAAACACTGACGGCAAATGAACAGATCCGTGTGATCCTGTTTCAGCCGTGCGCAAGCGAGAGGTGGCCTGGACTCCAGCATCATGCTCTTAAGGACAGGCACATTTCCAGTAACAGTCTCACTTCCCCAGTTTCCCCGGGGAAGGAGGGGAGCGGTGTTGCCGATGGCATCGCCTGATATCACTTGTTCTGGGTGATAGGAGAGCGTGGGGCCGCCTGGCCCACCTCATCCGTGGTCTGATTGCATTAACCTCTTGGTTCCCTGCTCCTGACACGTGAGGTGCCCTAATATGGTCAGACTCCGGCGGAGCCCAGAAGCGCTTGCCTTTCTCCGGCTCCCGGCGAGGAGGCAGGAACGCATGTTCAGAGGCAAGCAGTCCGAAGGAAGGAAAACGGGGATCTAGGTTCGCATCTGGGCCGGTTGAGAGTGGGCTGCAGCAGTAGCCTTGCCTCAGGTCATCCATCATTTAATAACCACCCCCGCCCAGCGACTCCGGTCTCCCCTGGGGGGCTCCCTTTTCTCGTTCTCCCTTCACTTTTGGGGAGGCACCCCTGGGTGGACTCCTAGCTGCAGTCTTGATAGGAATGGGAGGCGCCTTGGGGGTCGAGGTGGGCGGCTCGCCAGGGCTCCGGCTTCTCGTCGGGTCCTAGCAGCCTGGGGGGAGATGCTGCTGCAAGGCGTGTCTGGGGCTGCGCTCATGTGATGAAGCGAGGGAAAAACAAGGGGGAGGAGGAGGAGGCAAAGAGGTGGCTTTTTTTTTTTTTTTAAGGAGGATGCC
>NW_011494720.1:1133231-1154602 GCF_000754665.1 Bison bison bison
GCCTGGAGGAGAGGAGGGTGGGGCGGAACGGCGGGGGTCTTTGGGGGAGGGGGAGGGGGAGGTCCCCTCGATCTCCGCCTGCAGTAACTTCCTGGCCGGTCCAGCCCATCTGCAAACTCGGGAGCCTGAATCCCTCTTTCTAGGCTTTTCAGGGTTTTAGCGCCGGGGCGGGACCAAAGGATCCGCGAGCGCGGCGAGGGGGGCTCGCATCTTTGTCGTGGGTCTCCAGGGGAGGCGACTGCGCCATCCGCAGTAATAAAATTCGCCCGCTGCCCGCCGCTAACTGAGCCTTTCTCCACGCTCTTCCGGTGGAGGGACCCAACCCGACACCGGCGAGCTGCCTGTGGTGGGGGTGGGGGTGCGGGGGTGTCTGCGGAGCCCTGACCCCCGGCCAAACGTGTCGAGCCCCCCACCCCGTCTCCCTATGCGGAAAGTCAGCTGTTGGGCCGTGACGCGTGTTGCAGCCTGGCGACTCCGCCACCCGTGGGTTCCCCGCAGCGCACTGTCTTTGCTGCCGGCTGTGTCTGGAGCGACCGGGTTTGGTACCCAGTCCTCCTGCGGCAGGCGGCTGAAGCAGACGACACCGCCTTCCCGATGCAGAGAAAGCCTGGGGTGTAGCTCACTCGCCGCCAAAGAAAACCTGAGCCGACGCGGCATTTCCAAAAGGAATGACAGGGTTCGCAAACACGGCGGCGTCCTCCTTTTCGCTCAGTTCGCTGGACTCAGTGGGATAAACAAATACTGGAGGAGTAGTTAAAGTTCTCAAAGGATGCAGTCGAAGGCGTAAGGGAGTAGTCCCTGTCTATCCCGGTCTATGGAAGCAGTGCTGAACGTCCTAGACATTTTACATTTTATAGTCTTAGGTCTTCGAGGCTGCAATATTTATTCTTGGCAATTGCAGCCGCCCAGATTGTGACTTGTCCAGATCGTTGTTTTTTAGATCTGTTTTCCAGCATGTATGTTCATTGGCCAGGCTTCACCCCACCCATTTTGTGATAGTTTTATGGGAAGATGTGGGTAACCATACTTAATACTTAAAAAAAAGAGAGAGAGAAACGTGTTAAATTTGAGAATATACAGACTACTTGAGGACCTTTAAGAGTTGTCTCAGGAAGTATAAGTGTAAGGGAAAAAAAACCCGGAAATCTAGGTAAAAATCACAGAATTATGACCTCATCGCCTTGACCTTTTAGCTGTGGTAGTCTAGATTACCTCTAGTCATTAACATATCTCCTTGTAAAACCCATGGTCCCTAGAGCTATAAATGCATACCAGTGGCTACTGTGCCTGGAATGCCTAGATTCTCTAAGATATGCTTAAGAAATCTATTACCCTTTTGAGGTCTCAGTTATGTGTGTGTGTGTATAGACACACACACACACATTTAGCTGCACCACGTCTTAAGTGCAGCATGTGGGATCTAGTTCCCTAACCAGGGATCCAACCCAGGGCACCCCCCGCCCCACCCCCAGTTGGGAGCTCAGTGTCCAGACTTCACTGGACCACCAGGGAAGTGCCTCAGTTATGCTTCAATATTTACTGTATCTCATTTTTTGATGTCAACTACTGTCAAAATGGCTGCATAACCAGTATTTAGAGTCCAGTAATAAAGATAATTTTAAGACATAATTGCTAAAAGCTTGCAGTTGGGGAACATTTTTTTCTTTGGCTTTTACCAGCCCTTCAGGTCTTAGTAACAGTTCACAGTAAGATATGATACTTATTCTCTTCCCAATAAACTTCTGTGTATTCATTTAAAATATTGCTTCCTTTCTGTTCTCTTTATCTTCCTTCCATAACATCATCCTTCTTCCTCTTTCCTAGTCACAACCATCTTGAAACAGTGAGATGACCTCCTTTAAAAAATTACTTAAATGACATCCTGAGTATCATTGAACTTTCTGGCAGACTGCCCAGTTATCAATTTGTAGACAAATCAATACACTTACATGTACATGTTAGAAAACGTGTAGTTTTTCATTGCGACTAGCAAAATTTATTACTCAAGTTTTGAAGACCTAAGTCTTTTCAAAAGGACTCTCTAATTAAGAATGATTCAGCATGTAGCTTTTGTCTCCTTTCTTCACCCTGTTCAACCCTAATTTCAGACCTCTGAGTAATTGCATCTGCCATTCTGGGTTCCCATAGCACCATGGACCCTTCTTGCCAGCAGTTTCCATGTTTGTGAGTTTAGTGACTTGATGAGTTAAGTGTTCTTCTGGCTGCTGTGAATGCTCTACAAAGGCAGGAACCATACCTGGGTTTGCTCATAACAGGTATTGCTCCATGTATGGAGTGTGTGGCTGGCATGTAGGATGATCCTGGCACCTTGATTTTGATTGGAGACGGTCAAGTTGAGGAATACGTTGGTCCGTCTGCTTTCTTTTTAAAACTTTTAATTTTGTATTGGGGTATAACAGATAAACAACCGTCTACTTTTTCTTTGACTTTATCATCATGATCTGTCTCACTTATCAGATAGTGACTCAGTCAACGTCAGTTCTGGTTATTCTCAGACCAGGTGAATATCTAGCAGAAAACTAAGATTTGGGAACTCAGTTTTCTTTTTCTTTAGAATGGCTTGTTTACCATTGCATTTCAAATTGCCTTTAATCTCAAGTAGACAAATGCATGATAAATGCAAGTGGCTCAAATGAGACCACTTCATACATTGAATTAGTGATGAATTACATCTTGAGCTTTTTTGATTGAGTCTGTAGACATCTGGGGAGGTTTAGACTAATACATCCCCCTCCCTCTAGCAGAATGCTGATCATTAATTAAAGGCTATTAGCAGATTTCCGCCCCCCCTCCACCCCCCGGTAAAACTTGATTACACAAGCCTGACATTTAGATGCGCTGAGACAAATCCTGATTTTATCTGTGATGTATTTTAATGGAAATAGAAGGAGTCTTATCTTCCCATCAATCTTTTACAATCTTTATATGTTAATTGTGAGGCAAAATGGCTTGATCGGTTATTTTCCAGGTTAAATTTTGCGAGTTTGCAGGGTACAGAAGATTAAACCACCTGAACACAGGTGGTAAACAAAGCCAAATGTTATTCCTTAATTGCCTGCTTTCATTCTGGTAGCAGCATCGGGTGGTGGTGGCCAGTGACGAACTTCCTTTTCTCTGACACATCTTGATCTCTGGAGCCAAGCTCCAGGCTAAATCTGGACAGTCACAATCCTCTAAATTAACCCTTCTGTCTTTTCTGTTTAGTAACTTAGAGCTGGAAATAAAACAGTTCTCAGTTCAACAGAGTAAGGCCTGCGTCCCTGGCGGGTGGGGAGACTGAGACCCTTGTCAGTGCTTCAAGCTGTGGTTCCATTTGGCTGCGAGAGCTGTGACTCAAATAGATGCATGCAAATAGAAGAGTCTATTGTCCTGATGAGTTAAGGATGTCTCTACCTTTGGTGCATTAAACAGACAATTGAGTCGGCCAACTGCATTTCCTAATTCCCGTCCCAGCCTAGGGTACGTGCTGTTTCCCACTTGCCCCGTGTTTACTAAAGATGGGACTAGAGATGGCTGTCATGTGATTATGTCGTTGGTTTTACGTGGAAAGGGCCAGAATTTAAGATTTCAAAAGAATTATATGTTAACAGAGTGATGTTTTCTGGGTGTGGCTGCCTGTATATGAATTTCCCTCAGATTATAAGAGGTGCTACTTGCTGATTAGAACACAGTCTGGAGATTGGAGTTGTGGGTGTGAAGATGGTCTGAGAGCCAGTGGGGGGGTGCATTGCCTTCCCTTGAATCCATTATAGGCTTTTAGGCTCTTAGATGTGTCAGATCAGCAGAGATTTCCACTTGAAATACTTCCCTGGGCGAAGGACAGCCTCCAAATGTGCATCCTCTCTGAATTCAGTGTGTGCCCACTAATCTCTGTGCCAGGATCACTTTAGACTACATTAAAAGGATGATTCCAGTTTGGTATCTTATAAGATAATTAATAAAATGGAAAGAAAATATTCTGTTTTAAAAGGCATTAAGAAATGATTTCATTTTCTTTATCATTTTAACAAATGTTCAGTGTTACAGAATACCAACGAAAGGAAAATCAGCTAAATATAATTCTTTATGTTATAGTCATTCAAGAAGTGAGAAATTAGAACTTACAGCACTTAGTGATGTGAGAAAAATACTTCGGTACTTTTAGTGCAAGAAAACTATAAAACTAAATATCCTTGAATCTAATTCTTAGTTCTCTCATACCCTAAAAAATTATAATTTAGGAGAAGTTTCATTTTTAAATAATTTAAAGAAAAATGTGAAAAAAGCTGGGTTTGGGAGGGAGATGCATTATATCTTGTGACTATGAAAGCTTATTTTCAATAAACTATTTTAAAATCTATAATTATAATTATTTGTCTTGTCTGTTTAGATTTTGGTTGATTCCTGCAAGTTAGTACCTTATTAAAGAATGTAAGAGTAGGGGTTTATACCTGTGATCCTACCTGTTAGTACATCTAATAAAAGGATTAAGGTGAAGATATTAATCTGTAATAATTTCAGTTATATATACATGTATATGTCTTATTATGAATAATTAAGTTTATTTGTTTAAATCTGACTGTAGGCCTGACAGCATCATTCTTGAATCATAAAGGCTTTACTAAAAAATGATCAAAAGCACTTGCTTACTCTTATTAAAATGATTTATTTATTTATTTGGCTGCCCTGTATCTTAGTTGCGGCACTTGGAATCTTAACGTCTTCATTTCAGAACAGAGGATCTTTTTTTTCTAGCTGCCTCGTGCAAACTCTTGTTAGTTTCGGCTTGTGGGATCTAGTTCCCTTATCAGGGATTGAGCCGGTAACCTCTGCGTTGGGAGCCAAAGTCTTAGCTACTGGCTCACCAGGGAAGTCCCTAAAATGATTTTTATTTAAAGTCATTGCAGACAAGATTCATTTAATGTTTGTTTTTCTAAAAATGTTAATGGTTGAGAACTTATAATTTGTAGAGGATGATAAAAAGGGAACGTATCCTATTCCTCCCACCCCTGAAGTACTCACTGTTAACAACAGTTTGAAATCAATGTTGGTTGTTTCTTGCATATTCTTCTAAAACCTTTATGCCTGTGCAAGTGTATGAATAAGAATAGCCCGGTGTTTTCCTTTTAACAAATGAGATCCCAACACATAAATTCTGCAACTTTAGGGTTTGGCTGTCTTTTCATCAAAATATAAAGATTTCCCTTCGGTCTTATTGGCTACATGAATTTCTCATTTATGTATGGATTGAAGTACCACAATGATTTAACCAATCCCCTGTGTGTATATTTAGACTTTCCTAGTCTTGTTATACTAAATTGGCACACGGAATATCCTAGTTCAGACATCTTTGTACGTGTGCAAATGTATCTCTCGGAGAGATTTCTGAAAGTAGGGTTGCTGGATCATAGGATTTCTATGCATTTTAAATTTTGATAATCCTTGCTAAATTTACTTGCCAAAGAGATTCAGCCACTTTGCATTCCTGCTCTGTGGAGATCGACACTCACTTTCCCATGCCTCAGTGGATAGCAGATTTTCTAGTCTTTGCCAATCTGTACCTCAGTTGGCACCTTGGATTCCCTCAGGGCACTTTTAGTTATGAAGTTGAGTGCCCTGTCAGGTGTACGATTGTATGCGTTTCTTCTGTTCAGCACTTCATCAGGAATTCGACTGACTTTCAGAACATTATAGGCTATAGTTTGTTTACCTGTTGAGTTCTCAGTCGTGTCTTAGTCTTAGTCGTGTCTGACTCTTTGTGGCCCCAAGAACTGTGGCCCACGAGGCTCCTCCATCCATAGGATTTTCCAGGCCGGAATACTAGAGTGGATTGCGATTTCCTTCTCCAGGGGATCTTCGTGACCCAGGGATTGAACCTGCATCTCCTGCATTGGCAGGCGGATTCTTTACCACTGAGCCACCTGGGAACATAGTTAATTTTAAAAGACTTTCCCCTCCCAGAAATTAATCAGAATTGGGAAATAACAAGCTTAGAATAAAAACAAGGCTGAGGTATTGTTCCCTTTCCTTCCCAAATTAGTAAACTGGCTTTAATTTTATTTGCTTGGATCGACTTTGCAATGACCTACTTCTTTAGCTATCAATTTAAAAATTTCTCCTCTGGGAACAATCTAAAATCATCCAGTTGCCAGAAATTTCTTCATACATCTGATCCATGAAATGTTGGAATCAGGAATTGTGGGCAGTAGAAATTCACTTCCTGGGAAAACAGTAGTCCCCTCCCCTGGGCGCCGTTCTCAGTTCTCATAACAAATGACAGCCTGGCTCTGTTAACTGGAATAAATATGTTTTCCCAGAAAAACGTAGGTGTTCAAAGCACTGGAAACTACAGCGTCTTTCCCGGACACTTAGGCTTCTCTTAATGCAAGTATTTATTCAAGATCAAAGGGTTTTGTCTTCCCTGCAGTTTCTTCATGATGTTGTGTAAATGAGAGAAGCCAAATTTTAGGAAGGGGAGATTACTATAAATTAGTGGCCCATCTGCTGTTTGTTATATGCAGGCATGCAAATTGTGGGCATCTGGAGAGATTACATTTTCTGTGGTTCCCAAACCTGGTTGTGTAGTTGAATCACCTGGGGAGCTTTTTAAAGACCCCACCCGGCCCCCTTCTAGATGATTCTATCAGAATCCCAGGCCATTCCAGCATCTGAGATTTTGTAGCCTTGATGCTCATCCGGGGTCCTGATTTGTCTGGTGTGGTCACTGTTGTCTGGAAGTGGATTACGGGGTGTCGGAGCTGAGGGAGGCAATGGAGAGGTGGCGGCAGCACCCACTGAACGATGTTGGCACTCATGTGGGTGGCAGAGAGGCTTCCAGAAGAGCAAGGGGGAGAAAATAAAGGGAAACCTCTCCCCGACATAGTTTTACTCCTTTATTCTGCTGTCTTGAGACTATACATGCTGCTAATAGTATTGTTCTTAATGGAATGTACTCTTCAAGGTAAATAGGTATGGAATCCAATGTTCTTTTCTTTTCTCTGAGCCAGGATCTACTTGTCAACGTTAACTTTTTTGTCCCCCCCCGCCCCCCATGCCTCTTAACCGTCATCCCTCATTTATCATGTTGAAAACGTCACTTGAGTTGGTAGGCAGTAGCTGTTGGCTTCATTTATGGCCTTTGGCTGGGCTGAATGTCGGGTGAAGAGATCTTAACACCTAACCAAGTCATTGAGGATGAGCCCAGAAGAGGGCTGTCTGGCTTTCCTCACCACGTAGTTGCCGTTCTGTCTTGATTTCATTAACATTTCTCTGCTGGCTCCTGTATTCCTGGAACTGGGGATACAAAGAAGAGAGAAATCCAAGAGCTTGGTGCTTAAAAAAGAGTCAAAGTGCTCCCTTTCATGTATTCGTCTCTTCGCTCCATTAAAAGGGATTATAATTTTCTGTCTAGAGGAAGAGGTCTAAATTCATTTTCCGTACAGGACACTGTTCTCCAGTACCATTGATTAAATAGTCTCAAGTTTCCGTATTCACATATATGTTTATTAATTTTCTTTTACTTTAAAATGTTTCTTTCTCTGTTTATTTGTACACATTGTTAAAAGCATTAAGAGAGGAGCTAAAAATCTAATTGATTCTAATGGCAGATCCATGGTTTGAAATATTCATATATGTTACGTCTTCAGGCACTGTTAGGGCATGCCCTGGTCTCATGGCTATGGTAAGTTTAGTGAAAGGAAAGTGTTAGTTTGTTCAGTTGTGTCTAACTCTTTGTGACCTCATGGTATGTGGCTTTCCAGGCTCCTCTGTCCATGGGATTTCCCAGGAAAGAATACTGGAGTGGGTTGTCGTTCCCTTCTCAAGGGGGTTTTCGCAACCCAGGGATCGAACCCAGGTCTCCCGCATTGCAGGCAGATTCTTTATTTTGTGAGCCACCAGAGAATAAATAGATACATACTAAAAAGTGGGGAGCCTGTGTTGTCTTCAGAAGTGAATTTATTTTCTTGGTATATAATAATATTATTCATTGAAAATAATCACTCAAGTATTTCCTAACCACTTACGCTATGAAAGGCCCTGGTTCTAGATGCTTCAGGAGGTAAATAACACAGCATTATCCTTGAGCACCTCATGATCTAGGTGAGGTAAGGGGTCCCCAACCTTTTTGGCACCAGGGACTGGTTTCGTGAAGACAGTTTTTCCACCGACCGGGGGTGGGGGATGGGGATGGTTTGGGGTGACTCGAGTACGTTACATTTAGTGTGCGCTTTATTTCTAACCTAACGCCATCACTGATGCGACAGCAGATAATCGGTCCCGGGCCTGGAGGTTGGGGACTCCAGCTTTAGAGGAAAGATTCAATAACAAAGATTCAAATAAGTTGGGCAGGCAACAGAAGAACTGCCCTTAGTTGGTACGTGTCTGTTCAGTGAATTGTCTGGATAGCCGATGTGCAAAGAAAAGACGATTTCACCAAGTGTCACAAGCAGATAAAGGCCATATTAGTCAGAAGGCTGGAAAGCACAGGGCATATGAAGGAGCTGAATGTTTGTAAGAGGATAATGGGAAGAATTGCAGGCAATTATGGTAAGAGCTCGGAGAAGGCAATGGCACCCCACTCCAGTACTCTTGCCTGGAAAATCCCATGGATGGAGGAGCCTGGTAGGCTGCAGTCCATGGGGTTGCTAAGAGTCGGACACGACTGAGCAACTTCCCTTTCACTTTTCACTTTCATGCATTGGAGAAAGAAATGGCAACCCACTCCAGTGTTCTTGCCTGGAGAATCCCAGGGAAGGGGGAGCCTGGTGGGCTGCCGTCAATGGGGTCGCACAGGGTCAGACACGACTGAAGTGACTTAGCAGTAGCAGCAGCAGCATGGTAAGAGCTGCACAGGCTGCAGAGCGCCATCCAAGTGGAGGCTTCTGATAAAAAGAAAGCCATGAGGCAGACCCTTTCACACTCAGCAGAGAGGACACCCCTAGGAGTGTAAGGGGCAGATATTAACCTGAGCGATGGGATGGGTACAGAGTGTAGGCTCAGCACAGGGGCAGCCAAAAACAGCTGAGACTTCAAGGCTTGGAATATGGAGTGCTCCGTTTTCTCCAGTAGACAAAGATGTTCCCCTCCTGATGTCGTTTTCAGTTGTTTATTTCTGTAGCCAACCTTGCCAAACAACGACTTATACCAGGTGTATCTTTAGAAGAGAGAACGTCACTTGACAGTTATAGCCCCCCTTTTTTTTTAACGTAAGGAAGAAGTTTGCATCAGAGTCTAGGAAAACGACAGAGAGCATCTGTGAGATCAATAGTGCTTCTCTGAGTAGTGACCTGCGTTAGCCCAGATCACAGGCACTGTGAGCAATCCAGATTGGCGGAGTGGGGAGCTCCTAGGGAAGGTTAATATCACAGGATAAGAGCTGATGGCACCAGAGGAGCTGAGAGTGGTAGCTGGGGAGAAGGTGGAACCAATGAATGATAATCAAAGAGAACACTAGATAAAACAGATGGCATTGGGTCGGATAGCCATTGGGTCACTGCTTCATCAGGCGACAGTGACTAGTTTATCCCCGCATCTGAGTCCACCTAAAATGAAAGAGGCTGATGGTGGACTAGCATCTCTTCCATTTGTAGGCAAAGAATCTAGGTGGCTTGGGGAATGTTTATCTTCACTTTCAAAGAAGACATTTCTTCTTCGCAATTTTTTCCACCTCCAGCATATGCCCTCTGGTGTGTCATTCGGAGGACGATTTATGGTTTGCTATTTTTCTTCATGTCTGAGTGTATGATTTCTTATTGAATCAAGCCATTACATAAGGCTCTGGGTTTTGTCTGCCTCGTGATCAATTTTCTGTCCTTACTCCTGATATTGACCATCCTTATTGAAGACATGTTTCATTACATCCTTGATAGTTTTACTTGCTCTTTGAAATACATATTGCTGTGACGCATAGAGCAATAACAAAACATAAAACAATGTTGGTGTATGTTATGGTGCTTAGCCTTTCTTTATTTTTTTACATTTTCAGTTCTGGGTGCTACTTTTTCACTATGGTAACAAACTGCTTGTATAATGCTTCTTAAGGAACATTTGTTTGAAATTATCCTTCACTTGGGTATGTATGTAAAGCAGTCTTACTCCACACCTGTAACCCTGAATGCTATGCAAAGTTCAGCCTTAGATGTGGTTAGATTTGCAATGACTATATACTGCTATACCAACTGGGGTGGAAATGAGGGGATGGAGAAAGGATTGCAATCTACAAGAAATTGCTAAGGATTAGACAGTTTTTCGGTGATGAATTTTTCTTAATTATTTCAGAGGCACATCTAACCAATATTTAGACATGAGTTAATGACTCCTGTAGTGTTAATCTAAATATCTGAATGGAAATTTTTGTTCTTGTTCTGCTCTGTTTTATATGAAGTCAGTTACTGAAAAGCAGTGGAAAATGTTACCAGTAAACTTTACTAAATCAGTCCTGATTATCAAGGTTTTTTTTCCCTCCGATCCTGACAAAAGCTAGTATATGAAATTTTAAATAAAAAATACTTGGCAGTCATGAGGCCAAAACTCAAATTAATTTGGTTTTATAACTGATTTTTTTTTTTTAACCTTCAGGAGTTTGTTTCCTTTAAATTCAGTTTGATGGCAGTGTTAGATCTGTCTGTTTTGCTTATAATATAGGAAATTTGTTTTGCTTTGATTAAAATGCAGATTGATTGTTCTTTTGTTATTAATTTTTGCTGTTAAAGACACACTAAGGTCTTTCAAAATGCTCAAAAGATTTTTGTCCTAAATGGAGCTAAGAGCACCCTCAGTGTTATCTAGAATTGCAACAGTGACAGAGGTTTCAAGTCACTTCTGGAACTGTGCCTGATAAACAGTCCTCCAGGACAGAGAGGAATTCAAAGAATGCTGAAGTATTCAGGGAAGTAGGTCATGGTTTAAAGCATTACATTTGTCAGAGAAAGTTTCTCAAGCAGTCCCTGTGATCATTGGATCCCTGCTAATTTCTTACTCGGGGTTCTTTAGTCTTAGGCAAATTAGGTGTCTAAATTAACTTGTTAGTCTCTGGGAGGGCTGGACTAAAAGTAACAGATTCCCCACATGCATGTGCTCTCCCAACACCAAAAATAAAGAGCTAGGGCTATAGATGGGCTCAGACAGTAAAGAATCCACCTGCAATGTGGGAGACCTGGATTCGATCCCTGGGTTGGGAAGATCCCTTGGAGAAGGGAACAACTATCTACTCCAGTATTCTTGCCTGGAGACTCTCATGGACAGAGGAGCCTGGTGAGCTACAGTCATGGTGTCGAAAAGAGTCAGACATGACTGAGCGACTTTCACAGGGCTATATACGAGCGACCGGAAAATCACAGGAGTGATAAGTGGTTTTTTTTAATTGCACAATCCTGGAGTAAAAATGTTTTGAAAATGCAAAATAAATAATGCAAAAAATATTTTGTATTTAAATGTTTTAAAGATGCAAAATAAATAAGCAAATATTTATTTTGCATATTTTAAAAGTGTTTTAAGAAACAAATAAATTCCATACAGCCAGATGAAAAAAAAAAAGAGTAAATAGGCAGATGATGTGTAAGTATATTTCGGAAAATTGGAGTACCTTTTAAGTGAGCTGGGGGTCTGTATTTGCCACCAGGATTAAGGACAGTGGGGACCCGCTGATCCCCTATGTGTGGCCATAATGTCCATAGTCTCTTGTGGACTTAAATTTGTGGAAACCATTTCTTGCTGTGAATTGTTGCTGAGTGCCAGATGAAGAGGCACTAATAAGACAGGGTTTAAAGGCAAGAGAAAGCACATCCTGGGGTACCAAGAAAGGTGGCACAGAGGAAGCTATGGACTGAGTGTGTCCCTGAAGCTCATATGGTGAAACTCTAATCCCCAGTGTGATAGTATTAGGAGACGGAGTCTTCAGGAGGTAATTAGGTCATGAGGGTGGAACCCTCGTTAAGGAATTAGTGCCCTTATAAGAAGAGACCCCAGAGCGCTTACATCCCCTCCCCACCCTCAAGTGGTACCCTCTACAAAGCAGGTAGAGAACTCCTACGAGAGCGAAATCAGCCTGCACCTTAATCTTGGACTTCCAGCTTCCAGAACTCTGAGAAAGAAATGTTTATCATCTTGGCCACTCAGGTTATGGTAAGTTTTCATAGTAATCAAACTAAGACAGAGGAAATGGAATTTATGGTGAACTGCTGACGAATGGAGATGCTTAGGAGGAGGCAAGGAAATAATTAAATAATTTTAATATAATAAAAGTAATAAAGTAAGGGGGCAAGAGAGAACCTCACCATCTTGGAAGAAATACTGAGTGTAAAATAGTCTAGGAGAAGTTGGCTTAAAGATTTCTTTTTGGAGGACTTCCCTGGTGGTCCGGTGGTTAAGACTTCACGTTCCAATGCAGAGGGCATCAGGGTTTGATCTTTGATTTGGGAACCAAGATCCCACATGCCATGTGACCCTGAAAACAAAAAATAAAACAGAAGGAAGCAATATTGTAACAAATTCAGTAAAGACTTTAAAACGGTCCACATCAAAAAGATTTCATTTTTTAACTACAGGACTTTTGCAGAAACTTTTAATATGTTATTATTAATTATGCCTCTCCTAAAGGGGACATATAATATGCATCTTTACCCAAATGCAATTGGGAAATGCCAGGCTAGTGAAGACACAATTAGAAAACAGTGATTGTGAGAAGCCAGGAGAGGTATCTGTGGCTCCGCCTTGGAGAATTTGAATACCGGCGTGGGACTTATGCATTACTTGAAATTGGCAGTGTGAAACCAGTAATTAATTGAGGTCTACATCTCCATTTGTTCGGATGGAGGTGAGGACTTAACTTTATTTCAAATCTGAGACCTCGAGAATAATTCTGAGATATTAAGGAAATTTGTTCTCTTTTGGGGGAGGGGAACAAGCAGCATGGATTTTCATTTCATTCATACAAAAATTATTTCCTTTTATATCCAACGTTTAAATGAAATAAATGTAGAGAGATTCTTACTCTGATTAAAATGAAAATAAAGGATATATCCCAGCTTTTAAATGTACATTATTTGGAAAATGCCTCAGATTATCCTAAGATGAAATATTTCATATTTTTATGTCCTTATTAAGTTAGGTCTAGAATTCCTGATGTATTTGGTGGGGGTGGCAGGGAAAGAGAAAGAAGTAGAAAATTGAGTGACAGTAGGATCATTGAAAATTTGGAAACTGAATATACTTTGGGTTCACTTCATTTTTCAAATAATCTAGATAGTTTGCATATTAGATTTAGTTTTTATTTTCAATGTGTGGTGAGTCCAATAACCCATCGGCTCAGTTTCTGTGGCACTTAATTAATTACCCATAGGGCTGAACATCCTAGCACAAGCGACATTATGTCCTAAAACTCTCCCTTAACCGTATTTTCTGGGGCCAAAGACAATTGGACTACTGTGGAGTTAAATGCTGTAAATTATTGTGTTCCTCAAACCCTCTCCAGCGCCTGCAGTGAATACTGGAGGTATTGTAACTGTATGTGAACTTGAACGAAGATCAGGCGAAGGTCAAAACAGAGCCTTCTTGAATGGAGCTACAAATTCTTCTTCTGGCAAATAAGAGTAAAGGGAAATGTCACCCGCTTGTTGCTTTTTATGGTCATGAAGAGGGAAAAAATCCCCGAAGCCTCTGATTCCTTTGCTATGAGCTGACCAAGCTGGCTTATTTCGGCTTCGGATAAGAAGCTGAGACGCACACTGATTTATTTTTTCCTTGAGTCTGATCAAAGCAAATCAAAGCAAATAACAGCATCCTGGGAGTGCAATGAAATTTTTAAGAAAGTCGCTTCTTTGGAAAGCCTAAAAATCAATATTCTTGTAAGATTGCTTCAGGCCATTTAAGTGAGAGCAACTCAATCTAGGCATAAAATGATGATTCCTGCTTCTTAGTAAACATTTACTAATACTGTACTTATTTTAAAAATTAGTTCACATAGAAATATGGTTGATGTCCCCACGCAGTGGCCCCTTTCTTCAGTGTGACTTCTTGTGCTTGTGCTCACACAAAGCGTGAATGTCCTGTGAGTGAAAGGGGAGCCTGGCTGTGTCAGCTTTGTGTCCTCTGCGGATGTTCAAGGGCTCTTCCCACAGTTATTTGACTGTGTGTTTCTGGCTTGATTACAAGGGTGAAAACTGTAGGGGATTAACTAAGGCCTAAACCTTAAGGATCAGGCATATGTAGAAATATGAAAAAAATATAGTCCCTTCTCTCACCGTCAGCTCACTGACGTTTGTTGGGTTTGAGTACTGTTAGGTATCAGACGGTTTTGGAGGGCACTTGCCCATCTTTTTTCCTATCTTATTTTTCAGTCATAACTTCTATGAGGTAAGTGGTATCATTCTCACTTTAAAAGGGTGCCAGCAAAGTAAACATTTATGAAACTTTCGATTCACTAACTCTTAAAAAAAAAAAAGATTATTTATTTGGCTGTTCTGGGTCTTCGTTGCAGCACGCGGGATCTAGTTTCCCTGATCAGGGATCGAACCCAGGCCCCCTACACTGGGAGTGCAGCGTCTTAGCCACTGGACCATCAGGGAAGTCCCACAATTCACTGACTCTTGAGGTCTTCTGGTTTCATCAGCTCCTTGGGTTGAGGCTGGTGGGAACGAAACCACTGTGATGTGAACCTGGCCTTGGCTGTGATGCTGAGGAGGAGACAGCTCCTGATACACTAGACCCTCCTCAGGTCCCGGGACTTTCTGCCTCTCTAGGTGTTTTAGGATGTATGGCTCTATCTGCTGTCAAGTAAATGGCAAATGATTTATCTTTGTGGGCCATCCAGTTATTTCAAAGCCTGTCCTCATTCTTCCCATTCCCTCCTGATGGGAAGATAGCTGATGCCAGCCTGTAAGAGCTCCTTGGGTTTGGAGCCAAGTCACGACCTAAAGAATCATCTCCGCTCATTTTTCTCTTCCATTTGGGTGTAACTGAATGCCAGGCACCTATAGCCACCGTCTTCTCCCTTCTCATTTTGCTCGGTCATCCTGACCTCCCAGCACATCATCTGTCTGTCCTGCTGTACCCGTGTAAACCCTTTTCCGTATCCTCCCTAAGGATCATCCCCTGGCTAATTTGTCCATCCCGATCAGGGCTTTGTCCTGCTGGGATACTGTCCTCTCCTGGGGTTTTAACACCCCATTATATCTACCAAGTGTCAGTCTCACACATGCATCTATCTGTTGGACAAGTTCACCTCAAAAACAGTGTTTTCTTCTGTCCCCTTTGCCTGCCTCTTCTTCCCATAAGGGAACTCTCTCTCTAGTGCCTTCAGCATCTTATAGAAGAGTGAATGGTATCACTGTCTTACTGGCTCTTTCATTTGCCAGTATCTAGGCCATCTGGGGCTTCCTAGGTGGCTCAGTGGTAAAGAAACTGCCAGCCAATGCAGGAGACCCAGGTTTGATTCCTGGGTGGGGAAGATCCCCTGGAAAAGGAAGTGGCAACCCTCTCCAGTGTTCTTGCCTGGGAAATCCCATGGACAGAGGAGCCTGGCAGGGTACAGTCTGTGGGGTCACAAAGAGTCAGGCATGACTGAGCGACTATGCAGCAACAGCAGAGCGTGCAGGCCATCATGAAGTCCCATTGGTTCTAGAGCTGCTTCCTCAGACCTTTGTCTCAGCTTCCCTGGTGGCTCAGACGGTAAAGAATCTGCCTGCTATGCAGGAGACCTGGGTTCAATTTCTGGGTTGGGAAGATCCCTTGGAGGAGGGCATGGCAACCCACTCTAGTATTCTTGCCTGGAGAATCTGCATGGACAGAGGAGCCTCGTGGGCACAGTCCATGGGGTTGCAGAGAGTCAGACATGATTGAATCTAAGCACAGGCACATGCCATGTACTGCAACATTAGTCTTCAAACTAGTCTTCCTGCTTCTAGCCATTTTTCTGTGTGTATGACTGCTTTATAGATACAGTTAGATGGTAGAAGTACCTGGAATTCTGTGATCTGGTGGGGCAGGGGGGCTCTACTTGCAGTTGTATTTGTCCTTCCAGACTTTTCCTCTTTGCCCCACTTACACACCCATGTATTTATTATCCTTTATTCCTAACGTTGCATCTTGAGGGTTGGAAAAGATAAAAACCAACAGTTGGTTAGCTGCTTTCTGTTGCTCTTTCACATATTTTTCTTTCATTCAGTCAATGAATGTAGCCATACAAGGAAGCTCTCTTCCTTGTATGATTGCCTTTGTTTGATTTTAAATATTTTTGCATGAACTGCAATAACGTGGCCTCCGAGAAATGTCTACATAACTGAAGTCAACTTTTGACCACCGTGGGCATCTTCAGATAAATGCAAACTGTGGCATCTTGATCATATTTGTATAGAAACATAGTTTGGGCTATACAGTTATTCCATTAGGTTGGTTTTTATTTTGGGGATTCTATCTGAAACAGAAACATATCCAGTTGACTTAAAAAGTTCAACCATTTGATTTATTGGCATTTTCAACAAGCAAGTATCTGGTATGAATTAAATAAAGCTTAGAAATTCTTTGTTTTCCGTTTCCTCTCCTCACCTCCAAAAAAGAGAAAATCCCTAAAGCATTTTATAATTTCTTTCTGTTGAAGCCATTCTTCTTCTATTTTTTTAATGATTTTATTTATTATTTATTTTTAGCTGCACTGGACCTCTGTTGCTGTGAGGGGTCTTCTCTAGTTGCGTGCTTCTCATTGCGGTGGCTTCTCTTGTGGCAGAGCATGGGGCCTAGGGCACTCAGGTTCCAGTAACTGTGGCACCTGGGCTCAGTAGTTGCAGTTCCCAGGCTCTGGAGCACAGGCTCAGTAGTTGTGGTGTATGGGCTTAGTTGCTCCAAGGCATGTGGGATCTCCCAGAGCAAGGATCAAAGCCTTGTCTCCTCCATTGGCAGGAAGATTTCTTTATCACTGAACCACCGGGGAAGCCCAAAGCAGTCTTTATCAGGACTGTTTCTCAGGTGGAAACATCCCACAGGGTGACCTCAGCCCATCCCACAGTTTGTTTTTTTTAAGCTGAAAAGACCTTTCACAACTTCAAGTCTAAGGCTTTAACAAGTTTTTTGGGTCTCAGTTTCCTTATTCTTCAGAACCCTAAACCCATTTTATTTGCCTGAATATAAAAGACAGTTTATTCATTGAAGTTGTTCGCCTTTAGATTTCCTCTTTATAGGTGAAAAATGTATTCATGTGACTTTTCCAGAGTCTTCTCTTAAATCTTCTCTTTGACTCACATGGCGAATCTCTGAGAGTGTGGAAAACTTGATGGTAGGAGAATTACCATTACTTCCTGAACTAGAGTCACCCCTTACTTCCTGGGCTTTCTCTAACTCGGATCTTTTTTAGCTATATCTACGCAAGGCTGGTCATTGGTGCATCTGATCAACACAGACTAAACTCCTGTTGCTATTTCTTCAATCACTTTTGCTCCACGAATTCTTGGGAAACACACAGCATCTTGGCTTCCATTACATCTACATGCTGTCGAATCCTGAAATTATCTCTCTGCCAGGGACACCTCTAGTTCATTGTCTTTTATCCCTTCAAGCTGAGCCCACCTACCTCAACTCTGTATCTGCCCTGATGTCTTCCTGGATGGTCCATACAGTCTCCAGCTTAGGACAAGTGGACAGGAGACTGTTCTGGGAGAAAAGCTAGTGGGTGACAGAAGGGACTGAGTGACAGAGAGGAAGGGAACAGAGGACTTGAGCTTGGAGGATGGCCCAACAGCTTAAGGGCGCCAAGAAGGAAGCTTGAGCCAGGAGCATTCCCGCAAGGAGACTGAAATGAATGGCCGACAAAGCCTATTAGTTTTATAATATACATTTAAAGCAGTTAGCTACTTTTGCTTGCTAATATCATGAAAGAATAAGATCTATGTTTAATGCAAAATTCTAGATGGTTCTTTTGCCAACAAATTCTTCATCAAGATAGCAGGAATCACAAATGCATGTTAAAGATAGATTTTTATATAAATATGTATGTAATATTTCTGGTAAAAGCTATTTCCAATTCAAAAATCTCATTTATTTGGATGATATAGACTCAATTTGAGTATAGTAAATAGAATTTGTAATAAAAGCTTATGTTTTAAGGACAAAGTTAAATTTATACATGTAAATGAAAGCATTCTTTTCTTTCTGCACCAGTTTTTATTAATATATAATTCACCTAATATACATTTTACTCATTTAAAGTGTACAGTTCAGGAGACTTCCCTGGTGGTCCAGTGGTTAAGACTCCACCTTCTAATGCAAGGGCATGAGTTCGAGCCCTGGACAGGGAACTAAGATCCCACATGACACAGGATGCAGAATAACAAATAGTGCAAGAAAATTTGAATACTTCTGTGTAAAAAAAAATAGCAATAACAACTGATCACACCTTGCACCATATATAGAAACTAACTTAAAATGGATCATATATTGTAAAGCAATTATCCTCCAATTAAAATTAGATAAATTTTTAAAAATGGATCACAGATATAAATGTAAAACCTAAAAAGAATTTTAAAAATAATTAAGTGGTGTCTTTAAAAGAATAATAGTGTTTGTTAAAAATCTATTAGTATATGCATAGCTATATAAAAGCCATTCTTTCTCCTTACCCATTCGTCCCCCTCAGTCATCCTCCCTTATCATAGGAACCACAGATAATGGTGATTATTCCTGGCCTAGAATGGATTGCTCAACAGTTGTGTGAGAAAAAAAATTGGTGATCGTTAGGGGTCAGCTTGGGTTCACTTAAAAATAAATCTAATAATCAAATTTCTTTTTCTGTTCTGTTTTCTTCCTTTCTTGGTCTTTTATTGTTCAGGTTCCTAAACTATAAGATTTTGGGGGGATGGACTGATGGTTCTGGATTTCGTGAGAGATTTGACAAAACTAAGTCATTCAGCCCCTCTCCTTGTAAATGTGGTCTAATCATGCAAACAGTTGAGTGAACATAATTGATTGATCCTCCTGGTAAGGGTGGCCTGCTGTTTTATCACATTGCATCAGAACTGAAGGCAGATGTCTCAGACTGACTGAAGCTAAAAGAGACTAGAAAGCAAATGCTGGGTGATGTCTTTTTTTCAAATGCAGGTATGGTGACAGCGTCTGGGGATAAAGAGGAGAGCCAGATTAGCAGGCGGACGCACGGCTTCCAGTAGAGACAGGAGGGCACTGGATCTATGGAAGGACAGGGAGGAAGGCCTCTGATAGAATAGAAGAAAAACACCCTGATGAAATGCTTTAAAGCCCATTCCTGTGCTGCAAATATATATATATATAGAACAGTCTGGCAACACATGGAACCATGTGAGCGTTCACATCCTTTGTTCCAGTGCACCTGGTTCTGGAAATTCAGCAAATAAAAATAATACAAAGGAAGGTAAACTGCGTTCCATAAAATGTGTTACAAATGTTTATCTGTGTCTTGTTTGAGATTTTGAAAGACGGGTTAAGTGAATTATGTGTGGGTTAAGTGAATTATGTGTGGTACGTACACCTGATCCTTTGTCTTTGAAGAACACAAGAGAATTTGTAGCAACTTGGGAAAACGGTTATGGTTTCAAAATGTGGAAAACATGCAGAACCTTGTCTAATACAAGTGTTTGTATGTGCCTAAACAGTGAAGCGAGTGCAAGAAAATGAAGAGGTGTTAGGATGACTGTTTTAGATCATTTCAACTTCTTTTTATTTGAAGATTTTTTTTAAGTCTTTTGCTGAATTTCTGAATTTGTTACGATATTGTTTCTACTCTGGTTTTCTGACCTAAGTTCACCTGCACCCGCTGCACTGAAAGGCAGAGTCTTAACCCCTGGATGACCAAGGGAGCCTCAAGATGATTTCAACTTTTAAAAACTCTCTTTAATATTTTCCCATTTTAAGCTTATTGAGAAACTTCTAGGTCAACATGGGAGGGAATTTAGGATGAAAGAGAATTAGTTGAAAAACAGAAAGGAAGTAAAACACTAGAGGTTTAATTTATTTTTTGTTAGCTCTTATCTAAAATGAGAGCAGGTGGCTCATACCGAATATACTCCACACTGTATTAATAGAAAGAGTGTATGTAGTTTGCACTGGTCAGTGTCCATTTGGATTATTGTACAAAAAATAAAGACTTTAAAAATAGTCTCCAGAGTCCAGATATTGCTGCATTAAAATCAGAAGTGTAGATTTTGGTCCTTAAAAAACTCATGAATATTTTCAGGTCCTGGAGAGAAAGTTATCACAGCAGAACCCACAAAACCCTAATGAACAGAGAGAAGGTGGGGTTTGGAGTTGGGTTATTTTGAGAAGAGTAATGTTCAGAGTGCCAGCTTCGTTTCCTGTGCGCTTCATGTTGGAAAGTAAGTGATAGATTTGTAGAACAAAGGGACTGATTTTGTGTCTGTAGCCACTGTAAACCATTTTCGATTCCTGTTATTGGGGTCTATTAAATGTCTAAAATGGGGCTTCCCTTGTGGCTCAGCTGGTAAAGAATCCGCCTCCAATGTAGGAGACCTGGGTTCGATCCCTAGTTTGGGAAGATCCCCTGGAGAAGGTAAAGGCTCCCCACTCCAGTATTCTGGCCTGGAGAATTCCATGGACTGTATAGTCAATGGGGTCTCAAAGAGTCGGACACGACTGAGCGACTTTCACTCACTTACTCAAATGTCTAGAATGCAACCGTGGAAAGACACATATCTGTTCTCACAGGTTGGCGAGATGAAATGTGCTGTGCTTAGTCGCTCAGTTGTGTCCGACTCTTTGACTGTAGCCCACCAGGCTCCTCTGTCCATCGGGGATTCTCCAGGCAAAAGTATTTCAGGGGGTTGCCATGCCCTCCTCCAGGGGATCTTCCCAACCCAGGGATCAGACCCAGGGATCAGACCCAGGTCTCCCGCATTGCAGGTGGATTCTTTACCAGCTGAGCCACCAGGGAAACCCAAGAATACTGGAGTGGGTAGCCCATCCCTTCTCCCGCAGATCTTCCTAACCCAGGAAATGAACTCGGGTCTCCTGCATTGCAGGCGGATTGAGGTGAAATGTACCAGTGTTAAATTAATGAGGCTTTTTCACAGGCAAAAATACCAGGGATAATGGCAGGAACGAGGGAGAGAGGTTCCAGGGAAGGTGCAGGGTGTGGTTTCTTTTTAGTGGCTGTGGAGATAGTTCAAAGGCAAAGTCTCCAGGCTACCAGTTTTTTCCATTGCCAATAGGGAAACACGCATTCTTCGAACCTTTAGGTATTGCTGATGGAGACAGCCGCCTCCCCAGCTGCTCTGATTCCTGTCCACACTCACTGGGCATCACCTTTCTGCCTGACAGAAGCCACTTAGCCACCCCCTGCACAAGACCCTCACCATATATATATATATATATATATATATTTTTTTTTTTTTTTT
>NW_011494720.1:1154702-1160003 GCF_000754665.1 Bison bison bison
GGGAGGCACTTCCCTAGCAATCCAATGGGTAAGACTCCGAGCTTCCAATGCAGGGGACACAATTCAACCCCTGATTTGAGGACTAAGATCCCACATGTTTCAGCACGGCAAAAAAAAAACAAACAATGGAACATGTTCTCAAAAATACATGAATTTAAAACAAAAATAAAAATTTGGCAGCTGTATATATCTAACTAAATTTAGTGTGAATCTGTCAATATTGATCTTTTCTTTTTAACAAGAGAAGAGAAGATACGGCATCTAATCAAATACTACATTATATGGAAACTTTCAGTTTTGGAACAGACCTGTATTTATAATTTGCAGGATATTTGACCAACTTTCAAACCCTTGTTTTAACATTCTTGTTGTTCAGTTGCTCAGTTGTGTCTGACTCTTTTTGACCCCATGAACTGCATGCAGCACACTGGGCTTCCCTGTCCTTCACCAACAATCAGAGCTTGCTCAAACTCATGTTCTTTGAGTTGGTGATGCCATCCAACCATCTCATCCCCTTCTCCTACCTTCAGTCTTTCCCAGCATCAGGGTCTTTTCCAATGGATCTGTTTGCATCAGGTGGCCAAAGTATTGGTGCTTCAGCATCAGTCCTTGCAATGAATATTCAGGGTTGATTTCCTTTAGGATTGACTGGTTGGATCTCCTTGCAGTCCAAGGGACTTTCAAGAGTCTTCTCTAACACTTTCTGTTTTAATATTACAGAAAAAAAATTGGAATTTGGGGCATATCAAGGTTTATTTTAATAAGAATGCTGGAAGGAAACTGTTCCCAGTACTAGGTATGTGTTACTCGCTCAGTTGTGTCTGACTCTCTATGACCCCATGACTGTGGCCTGCCAGGCTCCTCTGTCCATGGAATTCTCCAGGCAAGAACACTGGTGTGAGTTGCCATTCCCTTCTCCAGGGGATCTTCCCAGCCCAGGGATTAAACCCGGGTCTCCTGCATTGCAGGCAGATTTGTTACCATCCAAGCCACAAGGGAAGCCCCAGTGCTTTCCATACCAATAGGTATGGAAAGTACTTAATATCTAATGACTAAATCTCATGGTCAAGATAAAAATGTTCCATCTTAGGTGAAAAGATTTCTGCAGACATCTGAATATAGAAGCTACACATGGCTTTTAGATTTCATGTCTTTTTAAAGACAGCTATAGCCTGTCAGTCAGCCTGTTCAAAGATGGATGATAGTATCAAAATGTCACCTGAGTTTTAAGATTTTATTTTCAAGTTTTATATATATCCTTCCTAAAATTTTAAAATTTAGTAAAGAATATCTTTCAATAGCACTTGAGACTCATTTGTTATTGTATTCAGTCTTCCCCTCCAAATTTAGTGGAAAAGGAGCTGATTTCTATCGTAAGAAGTGGCCAAAACATCTGGGGAGGCCTACATAATTAAAAGGATTCCTTTAGGAACCAACACCACTTAAATCTGATTTGTCATGACTTTTACTGTTGCTCAAGAAGCACTGTAGATCTTGTTTGTGATTAACAGGAAATAAACAGATACGTTTACCCCAGGAAAATATCCACGGGTACCTTTCCCTCTGAGTTATTTCCCAATCTCAATTTCTAGAAGAATTTATTAAGATATAATTCACATACCCTACAATTTATCATTTAAAATGTGTAATTCAGTGTTTTTTTGTTGTTGTTGTATTGGGTTGGCCAGAAAGTTCATTTAGGTTTTTCTGTAATGTCTTATGAACTTTTCAGCCAACCCAATATATTCACTGAGTTGCATACACTTGTCATCAAAACAGTCAATTGTAGAACATTTTGACCCCCTAAAGAAACCTCATACCCGTTAGCAATCATTCCCCGTTTTCTTCCCTGGAGTCCCTGGTAACCACTCAGCTCCTCGCTGTCTCTCAAGATTTTCCTATTCTGGACATTTCATACAAATGGAATCATATAGTATGTGGCCTTTTGTGTCTGACTCTTTTCACTTAGTATAATGTTTGCAAAGTTCTAATTGCCAAATAATATTGTACTGCATGGATAGATCCCACATTTTAGGGCCTCTCTGGTGACTCAGCAGTAAAGAATCCACCTGTCAATGCAGGAGACGTGGGTTCAGTCTCTGGGTTGGGAAGAACCCCTGGAGGAGGAAATGGCAATCCACTCCAGTATTCTTGCCTGGGAAACCTATGGACACAGGAGCCTGGAGGGCTATCGTTTGTGGAGTCAAAAAAGACTCGGACACGACTGAGTGACTAAGCAGCAATGACAACCCCACATTTTATTCATCCATGCGTTGGTTGGTGGACATTTGGGTTGTTTTTTCCACTTTTTGGCTATTTAAAACTGCTAGGAACATTAGTGTACGAGTTTTTGCCTAGACATATGTTTTTATTTCTCTTGGGTATTTACCTAGGAGTAGAATTGCTAGTCACAGATCACAGCCTTGTGGCGAAGGGGCTTGCATAATTCAGTGAAACCAGGAGCTATGCCATGCAGGGCCACTCATGGTGGATGGGTCATAGTGAAGAGTTCTGACAAAACATGGTCTACTGGGCCAGGAAATGGCAGCCTGTTCCAGTATTCTTGCCACGAGAACCCTGTGATGACTCTGCCAACACCAGATGGTCAATACCAAAATCGGATTGATTATGTTCTTTGCAGCTGAAGATAGAGAAGCTCTATACAGTCAGCAAAAACAAGACCGAGAGCTGACTGTGGCTAAGATCATGAGCCCCTTATTGCCACATTCAGGATTAAAGTGAAGAAAATAGGGAAAACCACTCAGCTACTCAGGTATGACCTAAATCAAATCCCTTATGATTATAACAGTGGAGGTGACAAATAGATTCAAGGGATTAGATCTGGTAGACAGAGTGCCTGAAGAATTATGGGCAGAAGTTTGCAACATTGTTCAGGAGGCAGTGATCAAAACCATCTCAAAGGAAAAAAAATGCAAGAAGTGGTTGTCTGAGGAAGTTTTACAAATAGCTGAGAGAAGAAGAGAATCTAAAGGCAAGAGAGAAAAGGAAAGATATACCCAGCTGAATGCAGTGTTCCAGAGAACAGCAAGGAAAAATAAGAAGGCCTTCTTAAATGGACAATGCAAAGAAATAGAGGAAAACAATAGAATGAGAAAGACTAGAGATTTCTTCAAGAAAATTGGAGATATCAAGGATATTTTCATGCAAGATGAAGGCAATAAAGGACAGAAACAGTAAGGACCTAACAGAATCAGAAAAGATTAAGAAGAGGTGGCAAGAATACATAGAACTATACAAAAAAGATCGTAATGACCCGGATAACCGTGATGGTGTAGTCCTCATCTGGAGCCAGACATCCTGGAGGGTGAAGTCAAGTGGGCCTTAGTAAGCATTACTACAAACAAAGCTGGTGGAGACAACGTAATTCCAGCTGAACTGTTTCAAATCCTAAAATATGATGCTGTTAAAGTGCTGAAGTCAATATATCAGCAAATTTGGAAAATTCTGCAGTGGCCATAGGACTGGAAAAGATCAGTTTTCATTCCAATCCTAAAGAAGGGCAATGCCAAAGAATGTTCAAACTACTGCACAATTGTGCTTATTTCACGTTAGTAAGGTTATGCTCAAAATCCTTCAAGCTGGGCTTCAGCAGTGTATGAACCAAGAACTTACAGATGTACAAGCTGGGTTTAGAAAAGGCAGAGGAATCAGAGATTTGTTGGATCATGGAGAAAGCCAGGGAGTTCCAGAATCTGCTTCATCAACTAGTCAGCCTTTGACTGAGTGGACCACAACAAACTCTGGAAAATTTTTATAAAGAGATGGGAGTACCAGAGCATCTTACCTGTCTCCTGAGAAACCTGTATTTAGGACAAGAAGCAACAATTAGAACCGGATATGGAACAACTGACGGGTTCAAAATTGGGAATGTAGTACAATAAGGCTGAATATTGTCATCCTGCTTATTTAACTTCTTTGCAAAATATGTCATGCAAAATGCCAGGCTGTGTGAAGCTCAAGCTGGAATTAAGATTGCTGGGAGAAACAGGAACAACCTCAGATATGCAGATGATACCACTCTAATAGCAGAAAGTGAAGAAGAACTGAAGAGCCTCTTGAAGAGAGTGAAAGTGGTGAGTGAAAAAGCTGGGTTGAAACTCAACATTCCTATCACTTCATGGCAATTAGAAGAGGGAAAAGTGGACGCAGTGACAGATTTTATTTTCTTGGGCTCCAAAATCACTACAGATGGTGACTTCAGCCATGAAATTATAAAATGCTTGCTCCTTGGAAGGAAAGCTATGACAAACCTAGACAGTGTATTAAAAAGCAGAGTCATCACTTTGTCGACAAAGGTCCATATAGTCAAAGCTGTGGTTTTTCCAGTAGTCATGTAAGTATGAGAGTTGGACCATAAAGAAGGCTGAGTACCAAAGAATTGGTATTTCTGAACTGTGGTGCTGGAGAAGACCCTTGAGAGTCCCTTAGACAGCAAGGAGATCCAAACAGTTGATCCTAAAGGAAATCAACCCTGAATATTCATTGGAAGGACTGATGCTAAAGTTCAATACTTTGGCACCTAATAGGAAGAGCCAACTCACTGTAAAAGACCCTGATGCTGGGAAAAATTGAAGGCAAAAGAAGAAGGGGGCAGCAGAGGATGAGATGGTTGGAGGGCATCACCAACTTAATGGACATGATTGAGCAAACTGCAGTATAGTGAGGAGTTAGAACAGTCTGGCGTGCTTCAGTCCATGGGGTCACAAAGAGTAGGACACGACTTAGTGACTGAACAACCAAGAATTGCTAGGCTATATGGTTCCAAATAGGAAAAGGAGTACATCAAGGCTGTATATTGTCACCCTGCTTGTTTAACTTTTATGCAGAGTACATCATGAGAAACGCTGGGCTGGAAGAAGCACAAGCTGGAATCAAGATTGCTGGGAGAAATATCAATCACCTCAGATATGCAGATGACACCACCCTTATGGCAGAAAGTGAAAGGAACTAAAAAGCCTCTTGATGAAAGTGAAAGTGGAGAGTGAAAAAGTTGGCTTAAAGCTCAATATTCAGAAAATGAAGATCATGGCATCTGGTCCATCACTTCATGGGAAATAGATGGGGAAACAGTGGAAACAGTGTTAGACTTTATTTTTGGGGGCTCCAAAATCACTGCAGATGGTGACTGCAGCCATGAAATTAAAAGACGCTTACTCCTTAGAAGGAAAGTTATGACCAACCTAGATAGCATATTGAAAAGCAGAGACATTACTTTGCCAACAAAGGTCCGTCTAGTCAAGGCTATGGTTTTTCCAGTAGTCATGTATGGATGTGAGAGTT
>NW_011494720.1:1160103-1176785 GCF_000754665.1 Bison bison bison
TGAGAGTTGGACTGTGAAGAAAGCTGAGGGCCAAAGAATTGATGCTTTTGAAGTGTGGTGTTGGAGAAGACTCTTGAGAGTCCTTTGGACTGCAAGGAGATCCAACCAGTCCATTCTGAAGGAGATCAGCCCTGGATGTTCTTTGGAAGGAATGATGCTAAAGCTGAAACTCCAGTACTTTGGCCACCTCATGGGGAAGAGTTGACTCATTGGAAAAGACTGATGCTGGGAGGGATTGGGGGCAGGAGGAGAAGGGGATGATAGAGGATGAGATGGCTTGATGGCATCACCGACTTGATGAGTTTGAGTGAACTCTGGGAGATGATGATGGACAGGGAAGCCTGGTGTGCTGCAGTTCATGGGGTTGCAAAGAGTCGGACACGACTGAGCGGCTGAACTGAACTGAACTGATGTTAACTCTAGGGGTTTCCCAGGTGGCACTGATGGTAAAGAACTTACCTGCCAGTGCAAGAGACACTGGAGACACGGGTTTGATCCCTGAGTTGGGGGATCCCCATGCTCCTCCTTGGAGGGGACATGGCAACCCACTTGGCATGGAGTATTCTTGCCTGGAGAATCCGATGGACAGAGGAGCCTGGTGGGCTATATAGTCCATAGGGTCACAAAGAGTCGGACACAGCTGAAACGACTTTGCATGCACGCACGTGTGTTAACTCTGTTTAATCTTTTGAGGAACTAGCAGACTGTTTTCCATGACAGGTTTTCCTTTCCCATGAGCTGTATAAGAGGGGTCCAGTTTTTCCATATCTCCAACACTTGTTAACTGCACTCTGATTGTAGTCATCATTGTGTGAAGCGGTATGGCATCGTGGTTTTGGTTTGCATTTCTCTGATGGCCAGTGATTCCCCCCCCCCCCGCCTTTTTTTTAGCAAACTAAATATTCTTTAAAAAGCCAGGTAAAGCTAAAAATTAAAGATGCCTTCTGAAGTGAGTGTTTGTATGACAAGCAGCACAGGGGTTCCAAGGAAACAGTCTGCATTATGCATCCGTAGCAATTAAAGCGTGTGCTCTTCTGGCCTCTGAAAAATGATTCTTACAGTCCTGACTTAATAGATAAGAAATACTGTGTCTAGATGGGGGAGTTGCTGGAATAATTAAATGTTTCCATGGTGAGGAGGTGGTGAGAATTTCTGTTGGTTAAATATGTTTCTCACCAAACACACAGAAGCAGCTTCTTCTGTAAAATTCACCAGTCATCAACATTTGCCAGATTTGCTTTCCTTCTTTTGTTTGTATCTTGTATGTGTGTGTATGTTTGTGTGTGTGTGTCTGTGTGTATGTGTTGAACTTGTTTAGACATCAAAATGCTTCTAAAGACTTTAGCACTTCTCCTAAGAATACGTTCTTGGATTCTTCTGCTTAATCACAGTATCATTATCACACTTCAGAAATTTCACATAAAATTGGTGATATCATCTAAGATAGAGTCTGGATTCAAACTTATGCTATTTTTTATTTTATACTTGCATTAAAAAAAATTGGATCCAAGGTCTAATCAAACGTCCTAAATTACATTCAGTTATGGGCTTCCTTGGTGGCTCGGACAATAAAGAATCTGTCTGCAATGCTGGAGATCTGGGTTCGATCCTTGGGTCGGGAAGATCCCCTGGAGGAGGGCATGGTAACCGACTCCAGTATTCTTGCCTGGAGAATCCCCATGGGCAGAGGAGCCTGCAGGCTACAGTCCATGGGGTCTCAAAAGAGCCAGACGCAGCTGAGCTACTAAGCACACCAAGCACAGCACATGTTTCTTTTAGTCTCTTGAAGTGGAATACTTCTCTCGCCTTCTTGTTTTCTGTGTGATTGATGTTTATGATGAGTCCAGGCTAGTTTCTTGCATCGTGGATTCGTCAGATTAGCTTTTCTGTGATTAGATTCAGGATCAACATCCTTGCACTTGGTCATTGTTGTTGCATGGGGACTACTCTTAGTTGCGGTGTGTGGGCTTCTCTTCGCGGGGGCTTCTCTTGTTGCAGACCGTGGACTCTCGAGCTTGCCCTCGGTGGTTGTGGCGCACAAGCTTAGCTGCTCTGCAGCGACATATGGAATCCTCCTGACCAGGGATCAAACCCGTGTCCCCTGTATTGGCAGGTGGATTCTTAGCCACTGTAGCACCAGGGAAGTTCAGGCTGAACATTCTTAACAAGAATATACCTAGGTGATGTTCAGTACTGACTGTTATATCACACCTGGAGTCATACAACTCCGGGGAGATGCTGATTTCGATGGTTTGATTCAGAATTCCCACCAGATCTCTTCACGAGGAAGGTCTGACTCCCCTGTGGGATAATATGAGAGTTTGATCCTGATTATTCTGTTCCCAAACAATGTTTTAGAATCCGTTGATGAACTTCGCCTGAATCACCTTCGGGGGGTGCAAAATGGTAAGGTTCTCATCCCTCATTTTTTCTGCATTTCTACATCTGGCATTCCTCTGTAGAAAAGAGCTTTTCCTTTTTACCGTCTTCTCTCCCTTTGTTTTCCCCTTAAAAGAAAAACTTTGGGGGGCAAGGTGTTCCCTAGTGGTCTAGTGGTTAGCAATTGGTGATTCCACTGCTGCGGCCTGAGTTCAGTCCCTGGTCAGGGAACTGAGATCCTGCAAGCTGCGTGGTGTGCCCAAAATAGAATTTTTCTAACAATAATGTTATGAGCATATGTCCAATTTTTATTTTAAACTTACCTCAAGGAAAGAGACATCTAGTGGGCCCAATCAGACTCTTCTTGGTAGGGACATTTAATAGAACAAGAGAATGGTTAGATAATATTGTTTAGACTGGTTCGATCTCATTCGAGAACAGGATCAAGGTGGCGGTTACCCTCTGTTCCTGATGATTATCTGCATGTGAGTGGTGGTGGTGGAAGGGCAGCAAAGCAGTTGACTAGAGTAATGACTCTTAATTTCATTAAGGTGAGTTAGAAATATTTTGTCAGAAATGCTCTTCTCTTTTCCTTTTCCCTGGAGGAAGTTGTGAATTTATAACAAAAAAGTTCCTTGACCAATAAGGGTCTTTATGCATTATAAATATGGAAATTAGAAATTATAGAAAGTAAAAAGTAGCAGGGGTGGGGAAGGTGGAAATTCCAAGTTAACACAACCATTATCTCTTTTGTATATTCTTAAAAAAAAAAAAAAAAAAAAGAAGGAATGTTGTGACTTGGTGCCATTTCACAATTTTTTATAGTTTCTAACTTCAAAAGCATTAAAAATGCACACATACAAATTCAGGTTCATAGAGACAAGGGATGAAAACAGAGGTAAAAATCCTAAGCTAGTTCTCATAAACTAGCTGTTTGACCCATAAGTGGTCAACCTGTGGTGCTCATGGAGCCACCCCAATGGCTGTTTTGAGCTTGGCAGCAAGAGTACTTAAACCATCATCTTCCCTCTTGAAGATTGCATGTACATTTTCATCTAGAAAAGGGAAAGACCTGCTGACCACTGTGTGCTCAGATGCTCAGTCCTGTCTGACTCTTTGGACTGCAATCCTCCAGGCTCCTCTGTCCATGGGATTTCCCAGGCAAGAATACTGGAGTGGGTTGCCATGTCTTCCTCCAGGGATTTTCCCAACCTAGGAGTCAAACCTAGGAGTCTCTTCTGTCTCCTGCATTGGCAGGCAGATTCTTTAGCACTAGCGCCACCTAGGAAACCCTCGTTGAAGACTGCTGCTGCTAAGTCGCTTCAGTCGTGTCCGACTCTGTGCGACCCCATAGACGGCAGCCCACCAGGCTCCCCCGTCCCTGGGATTCTCCAGGCAAGAACACTGGAGTGGGGTGCCATTTCCTTCTCCAATGCATGGAAGTGAAAAGTGAAAGGGAAGTCGCTCAGTCGTGTCCGACCCTCAGCGACCCCATGGACTGCAGCCTACCAGGCTCCTGTGTCCATAGGATTTTCCAGGCAAGAGTACTGGAGTACTGGGGTGCCATTGCGGAATCTACCCTCCCACAAGGTGTTACCCAAAACCGCCTAACTCCCTTATAAGAGTCACATTTCCAAGGCTCATATTTTTGTTAAAGAAGACATTTGAAGAATCAGTAACAATATTTTTCTTTTTTTAAATCAGAATACTTTATACATTTTATATTGATTTAGTACTTTGAGTGTTAACAATAAGAAATCTTATACTATGACTCACAGGAAGGAGTAAGATTTTAAAGAATTATTTTCCTGCCATCTGTCTCAAAAAGACCACCTGCATTTTGTTGTCTGTCTGTAAATTGTGCATTTGCATTTTTCACTCCAACGTGGGATTGCAGAAGGGCTGTTTCTATTCTTTTGTTGAATGACTTTATGTAGGTTAAACCAATAAAATGCCTCATTGATTTGGAAAACCATTCTAATTATCTAGACATCTATACAGGTTTTAAGTGTCTAGCATTCATCTTTGCAGGTAGGAAATAGCTAGTAAAGGGTAAAAATTAGATTGGCCATAATTATTAATTGATGACACCCCTGACCATTTTTCTTGGTCTAAGGATTGTCAGATTGATCAGAGTGAAATTTTGTGTTTAAACGTCATTAGGGTAGAAACAATTTTCCCTGTAGAACAATGAATCACCTGTTTTTTTTTTTTAATCTAATCTTGTTTTTTTAATCTTCCTGTGTTCCCAAGACACTTTTAAAAAAATCTTGCACAGAATTTAAATGTAGCAAAGCTACAGCTGAAAATGTTCATTTTAATAGCATGGTGTTCTGATGGTTAGTCATTGTTGCAAAGTCTTGCTAGGGGAGCCAGGAAGGAATTGAAAATGTATATTTCTTTCTGCAAGTGTTTGCTTCAGGTCTGAAGGTGTTGGAGACATTTTCATAGATGCCAAGTCTTGGACTGCGTTTCTGGTTTTGCTTAGAGCGTTGGTGACACTGAGAGAGGATGGCTAATAAAACGGTTAGCTTTGTCAGCAGTCTGGGCAGCTGAAGAGATAGGGTTCCCTCCAGCTCTGAACCTGCCTCCCATCCCTTGCATCCTCTCTCCCTGTGGACACAGCTCCCGGTGCCTCACACAAAGGGAAGCCTGGGAGTGGCTCCTGGAGCACAATACACCCGGAGATCCGAAGATTTGGAGGAACTTGTTTTATTTACTTATGGTTTATTTTCCCTTTCCCCCCTAGGAAGTTGCTGATTATGTTTGATCACAATCCTGTCTTTTATGAAGGGTTTACATAGGGTTCTGTTGGTTTATCTAGTTAGTAAGAATACAAGGGGACCTGTCCTTTGAAAGACTACCCTTTAGGGATCGATATGAAAAGACCACCTTTTTCTCGGTGGTTTTGAGGTGGCATGCCTCTTGTGTGCATTTCTACAGGTGCATACTCGACTTTAAACAAATCTTGCTCGAGGTCATTTAGTGAACAGGAAAAACAAGCAAGCCTAAAAACAATTACAGCAACTTACAGACTCTGGAAGATAACGGAAGAAAATGCATCCATCCTTTCGTAGGGATCATTACTTCTGCAGCTGCTTCAAGGTGGGTTCTGTGCACTGTGGCTCCAGATTTCCATCGGAGCAAATGTCTGAGCAGTTATTGATCAATCCATGGGGCTGCAAAAACCATTGTCACTTACAAATGTTACATAGCCTGGAGTGCTTCCCTTAGCACTGTGTATGTTCCTAATTTAAGAGAAAGCCTGGATTTTTTTTTTTTCTTTGCAAATGGAATCCTTCTAATATAACCACACCCAGACAGATAAAGCTCCTTTTCTGCATCTGCTCCTCTTGAGATAGAGTTTTTCAAATGCATAATGAATGGAAAGAAGACCCATGTAATTTCTAAGCATCTGTCGGTTTACAAGAGAACTTTGTAAACTGAAATACTTTGAAAAAATTCCCCATTAGCATTTCTTTAGCTCAGAATTTGATGCTTGATAAATAATAGAACTCAGTAGGTGTTTATTGAATGAATTTAACTCTTAGGTCTTAAAGGTAACCTGTTTCCTGATTAAAACGAGCAGGCTTAACCTGCAACTATACTATTGCCTTCTGTTTAACTATTTTCTTTAGTATAAACTGTATTTTAACAGAGCTATAAATCTTCTTTTTAGTGTTTCGCTTCTGTTCTTTTTGAACTGAGATAAAAGGCATTTTAAATGCTAATAGGAATATATATAGGAACAGATTTTAGGAGTAATGTGAGAATTTTGTAAGAATTTGTTCTTCAACCGTATTGCTTCACCTGGCACTGGTGTTTGTTCCTAAAATTAAATAAAGCATTAATCACTGGAATATATGAGACATGTTAAGCCTTCCCGTTCGGATCCTTAGGGAATAACTAATGGGTGTGTGTGTGTGTGTGTATGTGTGTGTGTGTATGTGTGTGTGTGTGTGTTTCTAGTAGAGGAGAAGCATTTCTTCTTTCCTACTGCTATGAAAGGGGGGTAGTCAACACTGTTTCTCTTCCCTTTCATATTTTATTTGAAATCTACAATGATGAAAACCTGTCACTTCAGATAGCATTTGAAAAGTTCATGAGTTAGGGTTATGTTAATTTCTACATGGAAGGAAATCTTTGAGTTGGCAACATATGACTGCGGATAGACTCACAATAAGGGAGAATCTAAGTGCTGTTTTTGATTTCAAAGACGGTCATAAATCGAGTTGGACTCCAGGATTGGGAAAGGTTCGTTCTGTGAACACATTTGTGTTGGAGACTGCTTTTTTCTCTATAACGATGTTATTAGTGTTGCAGTGACTGAAGGATAATGTCTAGTTCATAATTTAGCTTGGAACCTTGAGTTTAAAAGGGTCCCTTCATCGAAACAACCTCATTCGTATGTTCTAAAAGTCTTGAAGAAATTTGTAAGCAGTTGTAGTGGATTTGAACTTGAGAACAACAAACCCTGAGTGTCTTACAGCCTACATGCTTCTGTGGTATAGAGGACCCACAGCCAGAACCTTATTCTAACTCTTGGGAAGGCATATTATTGTTTTAAGAGATTGTGTTACTTGGTAATATCTTATGAAAATGTTATCTTTTTAAAAAAGTTAAAATAGAGAAAGAGATGAGAACAGTGGCTAGAAGCTGAGAATTTTTTACCATGGTTTCTATTCCTAACGAGGTCTGTTACCTTGGACATAATAGCATTCTTTCAAGGCTGGGTTCTCAGCAGACTGTTCTAGATGATTTTGAAGATGAACACATCAAGCTCTAAGGCTTCATAATTATACTCTATGTCCCCCTCCCTCTTTAAAATATTGTAATACTAGGTACTTAACAAAATACTCAACACATTCTCTACTTTGGCATATTAATTTTAAATGCATATGTATTTAATTCAATATATTTAATCCGTAATTTGTGATTCATAAGCATATGGATTTTTATTGAACTGCAGTTAGCTTGAAGCACACCCCTTTTGCTTTCACTTATGGAATGCCTTGTGTTTCTATGTCATTAAAAAAAATACATTGCAATTAACTCATTCTTTTTAATGCCAGTGACCACACTGATTTCCATTCTGCAGGGATGCCTTTGTTTCTGTGACCTTTTCCTCTCATTTCCTGAGGGTAAACTTCCAGGTTTCACCACCAGTACAAACAAGTGTTTTGTCATCAAGATACAGATTTGAATCTTCAGTCTGCCACTTACTCCAGATAAGTGGCTTAACTTGTGAGCCTTCCTCTACGAATTAGTGGTTAAGGGTGTGTTTTCATAAGTTATGCTAATTTTGGTGCCACTGGGAACAAATTACGTGTTCAGATTTTATTGCTGCATCACTGATACTGCTAGTTTACTTTGACAGGTGAGGGATGGTATCTTAAGTTTGCTTTGGTTTTTGTATTCTTTTACTTTATTAGAGCAGATGAATACATTATCGTGTGTCCATTTCTGCTTTAGTCTCACGTTACAGCATGCTTTGCCCATTGTATCTATTGGGGTCTTTCTAATATGCTTCAAAACTCACCATATTTGTATTCCCATCTGTAGGCAGTCCCTCAGCAAACAGTTTTTTCTAATTTTTTTTTTTTTTTTTTTTAGCGAGTTGAGTTGTCCAAAGTGGCTTCCCTTAGAAGTTTCCTACATGTAGGGGTTGGGTTTCCAAGCCAAGCCCAGAAGCCTGACTTTACCCATTGTATCCTGATGAAACCATAGAATTTTAAATCTTGGATTTTGTGGGTAACGTGTTCTTAGTGAGGTTGGGACACAATTTCCTGTGGCTCCTTTTCTCCACATACATTTTGTTTCTTTAACAGACGCACAGTGCTTACTGTGGCCCAGGGGTTGTCTCAGGCACTTCACAAATATGAATTCATGTAATCCTTTCAACAGCCTTTTCAGGTATGGATACTATTAGCTCCGTTTTACAGATGAGGAAACTGAGGCGCAGGCTGACCAGTGAAGCAGCTTAACTAAGGTCACCCAGCTCCAGAAATGGTTCCTATGTGGAGAGAATGGCCAGAAGAGGGCCAGAATAGACTCTCCAGAGGGAGAAGCTCTTTGCTCTGGATCTAATGGTGGTATTTGTTGTTGCTAGTTGCTAAGTCAGGTCCAAGTCTTTTGCAACCCGTCAGGCTCCTCTGTCCATGTGATTTCCAGGGAAGAATACTAGAGTGGGTTGCTGTTTCCTTCTCCAGGAGATCTTCCCCATCCAGGAATTGAACCCGGGTCTCTTGCATTGGCACGCAAATTACCACTGAGCCACCAGGGAAGCCCTAATGGTGGTATTGAAACCATGTAACACAGACTAGGATTTGAACCCATGGTCTTTTAGCCGAGATCACACACTTGGTTTCAGGACTTAATGAAACTCATTTTCTTGATGTCTTGTTGCAGAAAGAATTCAATGACAGACAGTGATAGGTAAGAAGTGGATTTCATTAGAGAGAAACACTCTGCAGACATGAGAGTGTGTCGTCTCAGAAGGCGAGAGTGGCCCTGAAATATGACATGCTTAGTTTTTATAGGCTGGGTAATTTCGTAGGCTAATGAGTGGGAGGATTAGGGGTGGGGATTTCCGGGAACTGGGCCACTGTCCACTGTTTGATATTTGCTGGTGGGCTTCAGAATTGTCATGGTGCTGGCGGGTGTGTCACTTAGCTTGCTGAGGTGTTACAATGAGCATAGGTTGTTGGTGTTTAGTTGTTGTTGTTCATTTGCCAAGTCGTGTCCAACTCCTTGCAACCTCATGGACTGCAGCACGCCAGGCTTCCCTGTCTTTCAACCATCTTCTAGAGTTTGCTCAAACTCATGTCCATTGAGTCAGTGATCCAACCATCTTGTCCTCTGTCGCCCCCTTTTGCCTCCTGCCCTCATTCTTTCCCAGCATCAAGGTCTTTTCCAATGACCTGGCTCTTCACTTCAGGTGGCCAAAGTATTGGAGCGTCAGCATCAGTCCTTCAAATAAATATTCAGGGTTGATTTCCTTTAGGATTGACTGGTTTGATTCCTTTCTGTCCAATGGACTCTCAAGAGTCTTTTCTAGCACCACAGTTTGAAAGCATCAATTGTTTGGTACTCAGCCTTCTTTATAGTCCAACTCTCAACATCTGTTCATGACTACTGGAGAAACCATAGCCTTGACTATATGGACCTTTGTTGGCCAAGTGATGTCTCTGCCTTTTTAATACACTGTCTAGGTTTGTCATAACTTTCCTTCCAGGGAGAAGCTTCTTTTAGTCTCATGGCTGGAGTCACCATCTGCAGTGATTTTGAGGCTCAAGGTCTAGTGGAAGTCTACTTATCTGTCATCTTGGACCTATTTGGTTCTAATCAGTTCTACTGTGTCCTTGGGCTAAGTCATTCTTTTAAAGTTGGTGCCTACCCCCTTCCCTCCTGTTGCAGTATCATTCTGATGTAATTGCTTTTCCCTTTTGCCTCTTGTCTGTTGACTTTATCTGTTTCCTCCTATCTATCTCCAGTTTCTGTTCAAGTTAGTCACACTTGAATTCAGTAATTATTTACCTAAAGCATATTCCGTGTAAGGTGTTGGGCGTGTCCCCACCCTCCTAGAGTTTAGATTTTTTATCTTGATTTAGCCCTGAAGCTTCCTACAGCATAGCCTGCATTGTGTAAAAATGCAGAGGTGACTGGTGAAGAACGTTGAGAATTTCTTCCTGATTAGCCCAGGACTGAGCCTTTAAGGAACAGGGCTATGGGAGATCATGGGAACGTGGAAGCTTCTAGTTAAGGAGCCTGGGCCTCGTGTAGTAGATGACGAGGAGTTACAGTTAGGAAATAAAAGAGCCTGGCGTGGCAAGTTGAGTTAGAGAACCAGCATTATCAGGGAGATCAGCTCTTAGGATACTGCAGTACATCAAATGTTGGTTCAATGAAATGTTGATGCCTGAACTAGGGTAGAAAGAAATGGGCACAGAGACTGCCCTGGTGGTCCAGTAATGAGGACTGTGTGCTTCCATTGTAGTGGCTGTGGGTTCGGTCCCTGGTCAGGGCACTACTAAGATCCCACATGCCACGAAATGTGGCCAAAAAAAAAAGATGGGTATAGACAGTACTAAAGATATAAGGGATGATGGTACTCGATGGAATATCAACGTGGGGACAGACGAGGAGCAGGAAAACCCAAGATGATCTCCAAGTACCTAGGTTCTTGTACCTGGAATGTACACTCCTGTCCTGGAGAGGAATAGTGTCAAGAGAAGACGTGATCAAACAGTCGGCTAGCAAAATAGAGGGAAAGGGTAACAAGAATGGTGATTTGTTTTTTGTAATACTAATAGCTAATTGAGTGCCTACTGTTGTTCAGACACCGTCCTAGGCAGCTTGTGCAAGTAACCTTGTAAATCCTCTTTCTGCCCATGAGGAAAGAGCCACCATGTAGAGATGAAGGAACCATGCAGCTCAGGTCTCTTGTCAGGAGTAGACATTCTGGCTCAGATAATATGTGCATAAGAGACAGGGAGAGGGAGAGAGAAATTCAGTGTAAAGACAGAAAGCTCAGGGTTCTAAGTAATGAACGAGGACCCATCGCTAACATAACCCAGCCTCAGAACTGGGAGGCCTTCTTTTTTCGTTGGCAGGTCCAGTTAGCTTCATGTCCATTATTTCGGGTTGCTCGTTCCTGTCCCCAGGTTCTCCTCCCTGCTCCAGCTCTGCACTGGATGAAGCCACAGCCTCCGTGCCTCCATTCTTGGCCTCCTTCATTCCACTGTTCACTGGGCAGCCAGGTTGATGGTTTGAGGGGTTTTTAGGTTTATCTGCTTATGGTCCACTTACAGACCTTAAAGTGCATAGCCTGAGGCCTTCTTACAGAAGGACCACACGCATGCCAAGAGCTCCCACGTCAGTTTGTAGACCATTCCCAGTGCCCCAGAAAGCTCCCTGTGGGCCCTTGTAGTGATTACTTCATGCTGTGGACAAATTGAGTCCCTTTCAAATTCATGTGTTGAAGCCCTGGCCCCACTGTGACCGTATTTGGAGAGAAGTCCTGGAGAAGAAGCATTAAGGTGAAAGGGAATCATGGAGCAGGGCCTGAAAGGATTTGTGTCCTTATAAGAAGAGACACCAGGGGGTGCTCTCTCTTTGCCATGTGAGTGCAAGGTGAGAAGGCATCCATCTACAAGCTGAGAAGCAGGCCCTCACCAGAAGCCAGATTGCCTAGGACCTTGATCTCGGACTTCCCAGCCTCCAGAAACACAAAAAATAATTTCCTGTCTTTGTTTTGGCCAAGCCATGCCACTTGTGGGATGTTAGTTCCCCGACCAGGGTTTGAACCCTGGCCCGTCACAGAAGCAGCTAAGTCTGAACTGCTGGACTGCCACAGAATTCCCAGGTTTCTGTTATTTAAAACAGAAAATCTGTCTGTGGTCTTTTGTTACAGCAGCTAAAACAGACTCATACAATGAGTTTGGAATGTGAATTTGGAAGGTCAGTCAAGAGACTGCAATGGAAGAGGTGTGTGTAGTGGTCTTACATTATGAGAATCTGTGACTTTAAGAATACTTACTGTGAACAACAATTTATGAAGCAATGGAACAGGGAGTCTTTTGAGTTCAAGTAAGACTATTCCATCATAAAAACGTATTAAAGCAGAATGCTGTCCCCTATTCCCCAGAGGTTATAACTAAAGACAGTTTTATAGAATATTTGTTAATCTAATGGATATAAAAACTTTGCACTCTCAAAGCAGTTTTCCCCATTATAGTATGAATGGATACCAAATAATATTTTCCTGTCTTGGCATTATTGTTTTCTATTGAACTATTTTCCTCCCCGGGAGGTGGTCATACCCATCAAAGAAAACTATTCATTTTCTGTGTGCATCATTTTCAAACTAGTGATTACTGGAGAGCTTTCAATCCTTAATGGAGAGTTTATGGAAAAGATGAAAAGAAGATTTTTTAAAAAACAAAGAATGATGCAGAAGTTAGACATGAATGAGTATTAAGACAATCAGGAGTTCTTTTTTTACAGTAACCTCTTCAGTCACAGACTACTCTTTTTCAGGGGAAAAATAATAGTTTCCTGCAAAAAGGGAGAGCAGATGATGTAAAGAAAACAGAAGAATATTCATAGTATTATAGTTTACCTTTTGGGTGAGTTGTAAAGGGAAGGGGAAATTGTTTGAACAGTCGATATGATGAAGAACATCAAATATATTTTCCAGTCTCTAAGACAATTTTTGTATGCTTGATATAACACAAATTGTTTCATGGAAGTTAGCATTTAATCCAAAAAAAGCAATGGGCTTGTGATCATTCGCATGTATAATACAATCATCTTTTGTAAGCTGTAATTTAGAAACAATGAAGGCAATTTTGAGAGAGGGTCACTGATTGGTCACTGTTTAGACACAGCCCTCTTCCCTGGAGAAGCAAACTTGGTGAAAACCAGCCTTGAGTTGAAAGGAGTTTGTTCACATTCCAAATAAAGTCATCGGGGAAGGCTGGCACCTGTCCGCCCAGCTCTGTGTCCTGTAGCCGAGTAGTTTTTCCCCCACTTGCTCTCAAGGTTCAGAGTCAACAGCAGGGTGGGTGAGCCTTTTCCTAGAAGCCCTCACCGCTTCTTGAGGGGCCCCCCACCCCTAGTTAGACAGGGTGTTCCTTGCATTCTAAAAACATGAACACAAAGGAGCTTTCCTTCTCTAGTCCCTCAGATGGGAGTTTCACCAGCAGTTAAAGTCCACACTTCTGGAAATCCTTTAGTTTGCTTACAAGTCTTTTGCCAGATGGTTAAAAGAATCAGTCATCTCCACTGAGACGCTCATTTTTATTTATTGAAGTGCTTGTGGAAGAAACACACCCTTTTCTTTGTCTATTCTATCCAGGTCTCAAAGCAGAGTAATTTTCTTCTCTTGACTGCGAGTCCTGAATAGGAGCCGATTCAAAGAAGGTTAGAGCTAGAGCTCAAAGGAAGTCAGAGTTTTTATTTTATGGAACAAAACAATCAAACAAGAACCGGAACTGCAGCAGTTGACCCAACGCCACAGTGGTTGGGATAGCTGAGCCAGCCGAGGTGGGGCTAAATATATTTTTAGTTAAAAAAAAAATTGGGGGCATGCTCTTCAAACTGACTTTCAAACGGTAGGCACTAAAATAATAGGTGTTATTCTGAGTTTGGTGGTTGCAACTTAGAAGTACAGAGATCTGCTGAAGTAGTTAATTCATTTTGATGTTGTTGTTGTTGGGTTTGGGATACACCTGAATTTCCCCTCCCTGTTCCCACCCCACCTCAGAATGGAGAACAGAAAGAGTTTCTCCAAATGAAGACTGCCTGCCTCCTGCATCAGATGCCTTGAGTGTGTTTATGTGAGGGATGGGGCCCATTCTGTGTTCCCCTGTATTACTTATAAAGCAGAAAAAAAGTAAGGTATTAGTGACATTATTACATGTTCTCTGTAATAGCTGGCAGCTCTAAAAGCTATTTTGACAAGTATAACTTATGATTTATAAATTAGGCTAACGGATTCCTTTTTTAAATGGGAATTGCACCTGTGTTAGATCACGTATTCAAGTAGTAATTAAGTACCTACTGCAAGTGCTTTCCCCCTTCAACTTGTATTTTTCTGGATGATTTTTTTTTTTATAAACTAGGCATGAGACGTTTTCTTCTCTTCTTCTCTTTGAGTGCAGTTAAAGAGTTTCAAGCTGATATTCTCCACCCTCAATGCTAAGAGAGGGGGTTAGCTTTAAGTTCCTCTGCAGATTCAACATGGTCATTTGTTGGACTGTGAATGCATTTTCAATTAGGTGATGGTTTTTTTTTTTTTTTTAGGTGATGGTTTTTATAGATGGTTTTTATAGAGTGTTTACTTATATTTTATACAGAATTATATTTATATAATATATACTTATGTATATAATATATATTATATTATACTTATAATTATATTTATATAATATATACTTATATTATATACAGAATATTCGAACCACCTGTGTGTGTCAGAAGCTGAAGTGTGAGGATAAGATGTGGTAGCAAAAACCAACCAAACCAACAAAAAACTCCCTGACATCTCGTAGTTGATGTGGCATTTATAGGGCTTTGGACGGGCTCTGTGCAATGCCCACTTCTTTAGAGATGTCCTCCCCTTTTCCTTGTGTAGAGTCAGATCCCCTAAGAAAGCTGATGTTACGTTCAGTGTACATAACATATACATTTATTGAATATTTTGTAAAATATTTATTTATTTGGCTGCATGGGATCTTAGTTGTGTCCTGTGGGATCTTCCATTGTGGTGCATAGACTCTCTAGTTGTGACTACTGGGCTTCAGTAATTGCAGCATGTAGACTCCAGCGTCCGAGAAGGCAATGGCACCCCACTCCAGTACTCCTGCCTGGAAAATCCCATGGATGGAGGAGCCTGGTAGGCTGCAGTCCATGGGGACGCTAGGAGTCAAACACGACTTCACTTTCACTTTTCACTTTCCTGCGTTGGAGAAGGGAATGGCAACCCACTCCAGTGTTCTTGCCTGGAGAATCCCAGAGACGGGGGAGCCTGGTGGGCTGCCTTCTATGGGGTCTCACAGTGTTGGACACGACTGCAGCAGCAGTAGCAGACTCCAGAGTGCATAGGCTTACTTGCCCCAAGGCATGTGGGATCTTAGTTTCCTGACCAGGGATCGAACCTGCATCCTTTGTATTGCAAGACAGATTTTTAAGCACTGGACCACCAGGGGAGTCTCTATTGAGTAATTATTAAAAACTGGGAAAATAAGAAAGAAAGGAAGTGACAGCTGCTGTTTTGCAGTCTCAGCCTTGTCTCTCAGAATAACTTCCTTAGTACAGACAGGGCCAGCCGAGATTTTCCTAGAGAAAGGAGATACAAGGGCTGTGGAGTGTAGCTGCTGCAGGCGGGCCAGTTTTGTAAGTGAGTTTGGAGCTGCCCACTGTCACCTTCCTTCGTGAGGTTCTAGTAGCAGGCTTGACTCAGCTCATTCAAAGCAAAGGCAGAAAGATGCTTCACTTAAGAGATGTTGGTTATGTGACCCAGGTTGTGACTCTTTACTCCTTAGGTAACACAGTGGTTATGTGTTTAGGGTCTGCATCAGTTTGCTTTGGTTTGGTTTTAGGATGCTTTCATTTGTCCAGAAGGCATCCTGGAAAGAGGCATATGAACAAGATGGTTTGGAAGCCTACCTGTGAGACTGAAGAAGCATATGTACGAGCCTCAACCTGTTTTTCCAATAGTCACTATTATTTTTTAATTAAAAAATTTTTTTAAATTGCAGTGTAGTCAATTTGAAATATTGTGTTACTTTCACGTGTACAGCAAAGTGATTCAGTTATACATATATGTAAAAATTTATTCTTTCTCATCATAGGTTATTAGAAGATACCGGATATAGTTCCCTGTGCTATACAATAGCTCCTTGTTTACCTATTTTCTATATAGTAATTTGTATTTGTTAATCCCAAACTCCTAATTTATTCTCCTGTGGTAACCATAAATTTGTCTTCTGTGACTCTATTTCTTTTTTGTAAATGAGTTCATTTGTATTATTTTTTTAGCTTCCATATACAAATGATGCTGCTACATCGCTTCAGTCGTGTCTGACTCCGTGTGACCCCGTAGACGGCAGCCCACCAGGCTCCCCCGTCCCTGGGATTCTCCAGGCAAGAACACTGGAGTGGGTTGCCATTTCCTTCTCCAATGCATGAAAGTGAAAAGTGAAAGTGAAGTCGCTCAGCCGTGTCCGACCCTCAGTGACCCCATGGACTGCAGCCTACCAGGCTCCTCCGTCCATGGGATTTTCTAGGCAGGAGTAGTGGAGTGGGGTGCCATTGCCTTCTCCGATACAAATGATAGCATATGATATTTGTCTTCCTCTAAGTTACTTCACTTAGTATGATAATCTCTAGGTCCATTCATGTTACTGCAAATAGCATTATTGCGTTCTTTTTATGGCTGAATAATATTCCACGCTGGACTGGAAGAAACACAAGCTGGAATCAAGATTGCCGGGAGAAATATCAATAACCTCAGATATGCAGATGACACCACCCTTATGGCAGAAAGTGAAGAGGAACTAAAAAGCCTCTTGATGAAAGTGAAAGAGGAGAGTGAAAAAGTTGGCTTAAAGCTCAACATTCAGAAAACAAAGATCATGGCATCCGGTCCCATCACTTCATGGGAAATAGATGGGGAAACAGTGGAAACAGTGTCAGACTTTATTTTTTGGGGCTCCAAAATCACTGCACATGGTGACTGCAGCCATGAAATTAAAAGACGCTTACTCCTTGGAAGGAAAGTTATGACCAACCTAGATCTG
>NW_011494720.1:1176885-1182108 GCF_000754665.1 Bison bison bison
CTAGATAGTATATTCAAAAGCAGAGACATTACTTTGCCAACAAAGGTTCGTCTAGTCAAGGCTATGGTTTTTCCTGTGGTCATGTATGGATGTGAGAGTTGGACTGTGAAGAAGGCTGAGCGCCAAAGAATTGATGCTTTTGAACTGTGATGTTGGAGAAGACTCTTGAGAGTCCCTTGGACTGCAAGGATATCCAACCAGTCCATTCTGAAGGACATCAGCCCGGGGATTTCTTTGGAGGGAATGATGCTAAAGCTGAAACTCCAGTACTTTGGCCACCTCATGGGAAGAGTTGACTCATTGGAAAAGACTCTGATGCTGGGAGGGATTGGGGGCAGGAGGAGAAGGGGACGACAGAGGATGAGATGGCTGAATGGCATGACTGACTCGATGGACGTGAGTCTGAGTGAACTCCGGGAGTTTGTGATGGACAGGGAGGCCTGGCATGCTGGGATTCATGGGGTCGCAAAGAGTTGGACACAACTGAGCGACTGAACTGAACTGAATATTCCACTGTCAGGCTTCCCTGGTGGCTGAGCAGTAAAGAATGCCTGCCAATGCAAGGGATGAGGGTTCGATCCCTGGGTGGGGAAGATCCCCTGGAGAAGGAAGCGGCAACCCACTCTAGTATTCTTGCTGGGAGAATCCCATGGACAGAGGAGCTTGCAGGCTCCTCTTGCAGGCTACAGGACTACTGTAGAGTCGGATGCTACTTAGCGATTAAACCACCACAACCAGTATTCTTGCCTGGGAAATGCCATGGACAGAGGAGCTTCACAGGCCACAGTCCATGGGGTCACAAAAGAGTCAGACTCGACTTAGAGACTAAACAACAACACCATTCCATTGTATGTATGTACCACATCTTCTTTATCCGTTCGTCTGGTGGACATCTGGGTTGCTCCCATGTCTTGGCTGTTGTAAAAAGAGCTGCTGTGAGCATTGGAGGGCATGTACCTTAAGAGTTTTCTCCAGATAGATGCCTTGGAGTGGGATTGCTAGATCATGTGTTAATGTTTTTAGTTTTTTTATGAAACTTCCATACAGTTCTCCATAGTGACTGTACCAGTCTAGAGTCACTATTTCTTTATGGAAAAAATTATTTTAGTGCCCAGGAATGCTTACAGGACCTAGTATTAGGATGGTCCTTCTCCACCGATCCCTGATAGCCTGCTCAGGGTCGTCTGGGTGACAAGAACGCAAGCAGTGTCTGGGAGGCCACAACGCCACATTGGCTGGACACCTGCAGGAGGGCTGGACGCACCGAGTCTCAGGCTGAAATCATGGAGAAGCAGCACTTCTGCCGTCTTACTTCTTCCCCGAGTCCCTAGCTAGGGTTGAGTGCTCCCCAGGGCCGTCTCCGGCCATCCACGTTGGTCCGCGGCACTGAGACCTGAGCGCTTAGTTAGGACTCCTCACTACCTTATTACCAAATGCCACCTTCCTCTTTTGCCCTCGGCCCTGACTCCAGCCCTCACCAGTTTCTTGTTTTTACCTCCCTTCATCCCCTCGACAAGGAACCTCCTACCCCCTCCCTTAGGAGTTACTCCCAAGGAACTTCCTGGTAGTCCAGTGGCTAAGACGCCTCACTTCCACTGCAGGGGGCCCAGGTTCCATCTCTGTTGAGGGAACTAAGATCCCTCACGCCACGTGGCTCGGCCTGGGATGGGGGTGGTTTGTGTGGGAAGAAGTTACTCTGGCTGTGTCCCTTCTACCAACTTAGCTGCGCGGACATTCCCTCCCTGTTCATGGAAACTTACCTCCTAGAAGCTTACCTGCACTTTGCCTTGTTTTTCTTGTGTGTGTTCTCTCTCTCTTTAATACATAGTTTCTATTTATTGACAACTCTCCAAATTTTTAAAGAGCTGTTTTCTTTCTTTTCAATTTAATTAGGTAATTTTAAATTGAAGTATGTTCCCTGGTGGCTCAGATGGCAAAGAATTTGCCTGCCATGCGGGAGACCTGGGTTCAGTCCCTGGGTTGGGAAGATCCCTTGGAGGAGGGCATGGGAACCCACTCCAGTATTCTTGCCTGGAGAATTCCATGGACAGAGGAGCCTGGTGGGCTACAGTCCACTGGGTCGCCAAGAGTCAGACACGACTGCGTGACTCACACACACGCATACACATAGTTGATCTACGGTTGTGTTAATTTCTGAGGTACAGCAGAGTGATTCAGTTATACATGCATATGCATATTCTTTTTTATATTCTTTTCCATTGTGGTTTATTACAGGATATTGAATACAGTTCCTGTGCCATACAGTAGGATCTTGTTGTTTATCTGTTTTATATATAGTAGTGGTGGTGGTGTTGCTCAGTTGTGTCTGACTCTTGTGACCCTGTATACAGTAGCCTGCCAGATTCCTCTGGGATTCATGGGATTTCCCATGCAAGAATACTGGAGTGGGTTGCCATTTCCTTCCCCAGGGGATTGTCCCAACGCAGGGACTGAACTTGTGTCTCCTGCAGTGCAGGCGGATTCTTCACTTTCTGAGCCATAGGGAAACCAATATATAGTAGTGTGTATCTGCTAATCCCAAACTCCTAGATTGTCCCTCCCCGATCCCTGTTTTCCTTTTGAGAGGTGGATTCTAGTCTCTGCAAATGACCCAAAACTGGTGTCACCATTCACCAATGATGAGGTTCCTTTGGTCAGTATTATGCTCCTGGGTCCCATTCCCAGAGATTCTGGCCTAACTGGGACAGAATGTGGACACAATGACAACTCTGCCTAGTATTATCCCCATTGTACAGATGAAGAAACCGAGGCTCGGAGGAGGGCAAATGTGCTCAAAGTCTCAAGGCTAATAAGCAGCTGATCTGGACTTCGTCCCCACCTGTCTGCTGGTAACGCATGCTTTTCATTTACTGCACTGCACTGTGTGGGTCCAGAGGAGCTTTGAAGCCTTTCTTCCAGTTAAGGGTCCTGCCATTACCCGCCTTGTGAATCCGTGGGCCTAGAAAAGGCCTTGTTTTACTCCAGCCAGACTTACTGATAAACACTGGCCGAGCTGCCAGACTGGATCACGTCACTGCTGGTATGCAGCAGGCCATTTGAATTCCGGGGAGTGCAGGGCTCAGCACACACGTCAGAGAAACCCATTTCCATTTATCATTTTAATTCTGCTATCAACCATCCACAGACCCTAAATGGATTCCTCCAAAATGGCATCTTCAAGCCCATTATCAGAGCTAAATGTTTAATAACTTTGTTAAATAATCCATGGCATGGTGTACAAGAAACTGTCATTTTTATTTTGTTTTTTTTTTTTCACATAGGAGGAGGTGTTTCTGGACATCCCTAGGGGTGGCTTAACATAGCTCTCAGGGCTGCTGCCTGGCCCCTCCCCTTCCTTCCTTGCTGGGTTCCTTCTTTCCTAAAAGCTCCAGGCAGGAGGGGTTCTGTGCAGGGAAGCCCCCTGCTTAGCAGGCCTGAGAAAGAAGCAGACACGTGTCGGGCAGACAGTTAATCGATGGAAAAGCAGTTTAAAATTCAGCCCAGGAGGCAACAGACGCTCTTCAGCAAACGAAGCTCGGCTCTGTGGAGTAGCCGTGGGCACATTTTCTTCTCTGGATCTTTTCCAGTGATCGTGCTAGAAATATGTGGAAAAGAAAGTGTGAAGTTGCTCAGTCGTGTCCGACTCTTTGTGACCCCATGGACTGCAGCCTACGAGGCTCCTCCATCCATGGAATTTTCCAGGCAAGAGTACTGGAGTGGGTTGCCATTTCCTTCTCCAAGAAATATGTGGAGTAGAACATTATAGGATAGCCATTGTTTACTTTTGGGTAAATCCCATTATCTTAGATAGGCCATCTTTGCGAATTAAGTTCACTGTATTGAAAATAAGAAAAGCAATGTTGCCTGTTTTTTAATTTTTCAGTCAAATGGATCGCAGACTTAGAACTAAAGTAGCAACAGGATGATCAATAATTTTTAACTGGACTTTTTTTTTTTTTTTTGCTTCACCAAGTCTTTGTTGCAGCACGTGGGATCCTTAGTTGTGGCATGTGGGATCTGACCAGGGATCAAACCTGGGCCCTCTGCATTGGGAGAGTGGAGTCTTAGCCACTGGACCACAAGAGAAGTCCCTCCAACTGAATTAAAAAAAAAAAAAATCAGCAATCATTTTAAGCAATGTAATTTGAAAGCAGTATGACCTTTAAATTTGCATACTGATTATGTTATTTAATTTTGACAGTGATCTCAATTATGTGTCTGTGTGCACGGTCAGTTTTCAGCCTCATGGAAACAGAAATGAACTCTAAGGATTAAACTTGAAGAACTGTATTCTTTTTTTCCCCAACTTGGCTTAAACCAAGAAAATACAATCTTACTTCTATCATGTTGGGAATGATACAATCCATCCTACTTGAGTAAAGGATGGTTGAATCAAAGTGTCCAACTTGGGGGAAAGACTAAGCATAAACAGCCCAACAATTGAAAAGATTCTTGTGTTAGGATGGGCAACAAGCCCCACACAAGTTACTTACTCCTGAAGCTACAAATCCTGCTGGAGTTCCCTGTTTAACAGAAACGGGAGCACCTACCATCTGCTCGTTGGTTATTGGACTGTGGGCCCCAAGAAGATGAAACTATAGATCGTGTCCAGTTAGACATTGAAGGGTCAGATCAGATCAGATCAGTCCCTCAGTCATGTCTGACTCTTTGCGACCCCATGAATTGCAGCACGCCAGGCCTCCCTGTCCATCACCAACCGAGACTCATGTCCATCGAATCAGTGATGCCATCCAGCCATCTCATCCTCTGTCATCCCCTTCTCCTCCGGCTCCCAATCCCTCCCAGCATCAGAGTCTTTTCTAATGAGTCAACTCTTCCCATGAGGTGGCCAAAGTACTGGAGTTTCAGCTTTAGCATCATTCCTTCCAAAGAAATCCCAGGGCTGATCTTCTTCAGGCCGGCTGGATCTCCTTGCAGTCCAAGGGACTCTCAAGAGTCTTCTCCAACACCACAGTTCAAAAGCATCAATTCTTCGGTGCTCAGCCTTCTTCACAGTCCAACTCTCACATCCATACATGACCACAGGAAAAACCATAGCCTTGACTAGACGAACCTTTGTTGGCAAAGTAATGTCTCTGCTTTTGAATATGCTATCTAGGTTGGTCATAACTTTCCTTCCAAGGAGTAAGCGTCTTTTAATTTCATGGCTGTAGCCACCATCTGCAGTGATTTTGGGGCCCAGAAAAATAAAGTCTGACACTG
>NW_011494720.1:1182208-1183470 GCF_000754665.1 Bison bison bison
TGCAGTCACCATCTGCAGTGATTTTGGAGCCCAGAAAAATAAAGTCTGACACTGTTTCCACTGTTTCCCCATCTATTTCCCATGAAGTGATGGGACCGGATGCCATGATCTTCGTTTTCTGAATGTTGAGCTTTAAGCCAACTTTTTCACTCTCCACTATCGAAGGATACAGACCAGCAAAGCTTACATTCTGGTGTTATGACAGAGCACCTGTGTCTAAGAGAAGCTACTTTCTTCCTTCTGAGCTGTTACATCTGCAAGATGTACTGGGGAAATCAAATGCCTCCACAAAACCCAAATGCAAAAAAATGCAAAATATTACTGTGAAGAGAACGATAAAAATGAGAAGCCTGAAAACACAAGATTGGTGTTTTGAAACATGTCTCAAAATTCTCACACCTAGTTCCTTTGGAGCCTTTGCATCAGTTTCATTCTTGTAGAAGCCACAATCTTAATTCCTACCTAATCCCTGGGCTTCCCAGTTGGCACCAGTGATAAAGAACCTGCCTGCCAGTGCAGGAGACGTCTCTTTACGTACTTCCTCAGGATGGCCAAAGACAAAACCAAACCAGTGGTCCCGATACAGTGCCGGGGCTGAGAACTCCAGCACTGAAAACCATGCTGGCTTAAGGCAGGATGCCCAACTCTAAGTCAGTTACTTCACTTTGTTACATTTACATTCACAGCCTCTGATCTTAAACCAGAATAACCGAATTGCACACAAACAGATGCGGGATGAATGGAGGCAGTGTCTGCACATTTCTGTACATTCTCAGAATGACTCACGAAACAAAAAACAGATGAACTTCAGGCATAAGGACAAACAGAGGTTTTACTCCTACTTTAAGTATTCTGGGGAAGAATCACTGTCTATACAGCTTTATTAAGACACTTATAGGGCTTCCCTGGAGGAGGAAATGGCAACCCACTCCAGTATTCTTGCCTGGAGAATCCCATGGACTGAGGAGCCCGGCAGGCTACAGTCCATGGGGTCACAAAGATTCGGACACGACTTAGCGACTAAACAGCACTTCATTGAGAAATGATTGACATGCAGTAAATTGCATGTATTTAAAGTACGCAATTTGATACCTTTTGACATCTGTTTACATCTGTCCAATCACCACCACGATCAAGATAGTGAGCATACAGGACTTCCCTGGCGATCCACTGGTTAACACTCTTTGCTCCCAATGAACGGATCATGGGTTCAATCCCAGGTCGGGGAAGTTCTGCTTGCCTCATGCCATGCCCTGCCCCTC
>NW_011494720.1:1183570-1197915 GCF_000754665.1 Bison bison bison
AAAAAGGTAGTGATTGTATCAAGCACATCCCCAAACTTCATGCCTGTTTGTAATCTCCTATCTGTTATCTTGATCTTTTTGTTACTATGATCAGTTTTGATTTTCTAGAGATGTATATAAAGGGAATATGCCACATGTATTATTTCTCTTGCTTTTTTCACTCGACATAATTACCTTGAAGTTAATCCATGTTGTTCAGTTTAGGAGTTTTTAAGCAATTTGCATGTACACTTAAAATATGACCCAGGAAATACCCCTAAGTATTTATCCAGCAGGAATGAAAGCATGAATCCAAGCAAAGACTCATACATGAATGTCCAGGCAGCTTTCCTTGCAAGTGAATATCCAGTTTTTCCAGGATCATTTGTTGAAAAGACTCTTTCTCCATTAAATTGCCTTTGCTCCCTTGTCAGAGATCAAAATTATATCTGTGTGTGTCAGTTTCTGAGCAGTTTTTTTCTAGTTCTATCATTTGGTTTTTTTTTTTTTATTTGCTTGTTTCTTAAAATTAATCAATTACTTACTGGTTGCGCTGGGTCTTGTTGCAGTGCACAGACTTCTCACTGTGGCAGCGCTTCTCGTCGTGGAGCACAGGCTCATGGGTTAATAATTGTGGCATCTGGGCTTAGTTGTCCAGAGGCAGGTGGAATCTTCCTGGACCAAGGATAGAACCCATGTCCCCTTCAGTGGCAGGCAGATTCTTATCCACTGCTCCTCCAGGACGTCCTGGTGATTTACTCTGTTTCAGTGATCTGTCTGTCTATTCTTTCACCAATATACACTGTCTTTTGATTACTACACTGTCTTTTGACTACTACACTGTCTTCTGATTACTACACTGTCTTCTGATTACTATAGTTGTATATTAAGTTAGGTAGTGTCAGTCCTCTGACTTTTTTGTCTGCTCAGGTTTCTTTTTGTTTTTAAAGTTGGTATTGAATTTGTTACAATATTGCTTCTCTTGTTTTTACATTCTGGGTTTTTTTTTGAAGGGGGAGCAGTTTAGGCTTAGGTCATGTGGCATCTTAGCTCCCTGACCAGTGATCAAACTGGCACCCCTTGCATTGACAGGCAGAGGTCCTAACTGGTGGACCACCATGGAAGTCCCCACTGAGGTTTCTTAACTTTTGTTTATCAAGCATCTCTCTGTCCTGAGTATGAATACAGACCTCAATGTTGTGGGGGCGCCAGACATTACCAGGTAGCATTTCACGTAATGATTGTGGTCACCCATCTTGATGCAGTGAATTACTGTCATTGGTTAGCGGTACTTTTTATTTTCTTCATCTCAAGCAGAGAGCTTATAAATTCCCTTTGCTTGAAATCAGCATGGCTGATCTCCTATCTCACCAGATTCAGAGCTCTTTGTTTTCTTTTGCATACTTTCCCAGAGAACCCAGGAGTTTTAATACTTTTTAAAACAACTATAACTTTTTAATGTAGGGGAATGTTTGACTGAAACGTTATTTGTTAAAACATACTGCATTTTATCTTGGTGTCTTTACTTATGGTGGATGTTAATAGATGTGGTTCTAAAAGGGTTCTGTGAGCAAGTCATTTTAGAAAATACTATAATGACTTCTTTCTTAGAGGTTCAGGATGCGCATTGAAGAGTCTCTAAATTCTAAGTCCCTTCCAAGGGGGACTTAGAATTTAGATCAAACCTGTCAATCCTAAAGGAAATCAACCCTGAGTATTCTTTGGAAGGACTGATTCTGAAGCTGAAGCTTCAACACTTTGGCCACTTGATGGGAAGAGCCAACTCACTTTTAAAGGCCTGATGCTGGGAAAGATTGAGGGCAAAAGGAGAAGAGGGCAGCAAAGGATGAGATGGTTGGATGGTATCAATGACTCAATGGACATGGAATTTGAGCAAACTCTGGAAGATGGTAAAGTACAGGGGAGCCTGGCATCCTGCAGTCCATGGGGTTGCAAAGAGTTGGACACGACTTAGCAACTGAACAACAACAGATTCTAAGTAAATCTACTTAACTTTATCTAGGTCAGTGTTTCCCAAGCTGATTTGAACCCAGAGCACTTCTAAGAGAAGCCTGGTGCACAGACATTGATACATCTAGTATACTGATATTCTTCAATACCAGTTTGAAAAGTGCTGATCTTTGAGATTTAGAGGCCTAAGTTGTAGACACCACTCCTAATGAGTTCACCTGCAGTGCCCAAGTCCCTTGGGATTTAAATAAACAATGTGAGATGCATTACTTTCTAAGACATTCAACAATTTGAATATGAGAGTAGAAACATTCAGTTGAATTGAAACTTAATTTTGGAGGCTAAAAGCAAACTAGTGACATTAGCGGATCTCTCCTGTTTTCATTCTTTCTCGTATCCAGGGGTGAGTCTGTGTTATTCCTTCTAAAACTGGGTTATAGAAATCTTCACAAATTTTACTGAAAACTATGAGAAACAGGAAAACTAGTGATTGGTAGGCAGTGCCCAGAGACTCCCCAGCTGGTGTATACACGCTTCCCCATGTGGCTCTCATGTGCTGTGCTGATGATGTTCCAGAAACTTTTCATTAATAGGGAGCAGTACAATTTCAAAAGCAAAATAAGATTAATCTTTATATCCTGAACGTGAGAATCTTTTCCACTTGAATTAAATGGAATGAATAAAATTCAACAGCAGCACAACAAGACTACTTAAGCCAATTAGGTCCGCACTTGGTGAAATATGGCTTTTTGGCCAATATTTTCACTTCTGGCTGTGGACTGGGGGACATTGTCGAGTTGAACAGCACCTCGGACTCAGTCGGATTTCTAAGTGAAGACCAGCAGGATGGAGGTGGGTAGTGTGTGCAGGGTCAGACCACTGGACCACGGTTGTCATTGGGTGGAGCTGGAGGGGAGGGGGCCGCATTGATTGGTTGATGGTGATGAGATGCTGGTCTCTTAAGGTCCTTTGAATTAACTCACTCATGTTTAAAGCAATGTTGCCAGCCAGTAAGGGGATGTTTTGGTATGCTGGTTTGGTTTTGCTGAATATGTGAGTGGAAAAAAAGTAGCATGAAATTTAAAATAAACAGAGGTTTTATTTAAAGATGAGAGGCTTCGGGGCATCACTATTTTAAGAAGTGGGGCGACTGCCGCACTGACAGGAGGGTCTGTCCTCCTTCAAGGAGGAAAACAGATCAGAAAGAGACCTTAAAGGCTAGTTTCTTGAAGACAAGGACGTCTCATTTTTAGAGGTCACTGGAAGCACTCCTGACCGGGGTACACGCTCTTCTCTTTTTCATGTGGTTTGAGAGAGCTTTTGGCAGAGTGTTTTGACAGAGCCTCTGAAATTTGATAAGTAGTTCATATTCTTTCTTTGAAAAGCTTTGCAAAGTTAAAAGTTCTCCTCATTTTTCTTTCATGGAATGCCTTAAGTATTTTTTTCTTTTTAATTCATAGACTAGAAATGTATCTGTGTTACTATTTGAGAATTCCCTTAGCCCTGCTTACTATATGAAGAAAGTGAAAGTGTTAGTCGCCCAGTCGTGTCCAACTCTTTGTGATCCCAGGCTCCTCTGTCCATGGAATTTTCCAGGCAAGAATACTGGAGTGAGTAGCCATTCCCTTCTCTAGGGGATCTTCCCGAGCCAGGGATCTAACCCCAGGTCTCCTACATTGTAGGGATATTCTTTACTATCTAAGCCACCGGGAAAACCCCGCTTACTGTATACTTGAGCTAATTAGAAATTAAATCCTTGCCAAGGGGTGAAACATTCTACTGTTTAAAAAATTTTTAATTTTCTTGACAGCAATGAGGTTTTCTTGACTATACAGATTTTATCAGCAATACCTCAAAAAACTCTGAGAAGCTTCACTAAAGAAAATAAGCTTTTTCTTTTAATTCTGGAAAATTTCAAAATATATACAAAAGTAGAGAATCACAACAAATTCCATGTACCCGTTACCCAACTTCAACTGTAATGAACATTTTGCCAATCTTGTTTTGTCTAACTATTTATTTATTCTATTTTTTGGCTGAACCACGTGGCATGCAGTATCTTAGTTCGCTAACCAAGGATCAATCTCACACCCTTCCATGGTGGAAGCGCAGCGTCTTAACCACTGGACCACCAGGGAAGTCCCCTTGGAGCATTCATTTTAGAGGGGAAATGAGTAGGGGACAAGTCATCCCCATTAGACTGAAGTTATTGAGCGAATGGTAGAGCAAAAATTGCTAAACACTTACATTAATAGTTGACTTATTAGCAACCTAACGTGCGGGGTGATGTTCCAGATACTCACTGTGGTGGGTGAAAATGAATTTACATCTCATTTTACAGAAAAAGAGAAGAGCATATGAGAGGCTAAATAACATTCCCGAGGCCACAAATCAGGTAAATGGCAGGTGTGTGACCCTCTAGCTAGCTCTCCTAGCTCCTCCTGTTTGCTGACCTGGAATCCCCAAGTGTCAGCCTCTGACAGTGATGGGACAGTTATAAAATCCTAGATCTGAAGCATTTCATCGTGCCCCGGAGCACCCAGCCCTTCTCTCTGCTTCTGAGCGCGCCATGTCATCCAGGGTTGGAGAGTGAACAGGGGTTAGTTTCTATGAAAAGGCTCCTGAAATACGATTTTTCACTGTCAAGTTTTTATCTTAAAGCAGGTCTCTTTTCCCATGAAAATTCATGTGACTGGCAGAAATTAGAACTAAAATACTTCACAGTAAAACAAAAATTTTCTTAACTGTCTCCCAGCCATACTAACAATAAGCAAATTAAAACGAAGTAACTTCATGAAGGAAAAGCTTCTTCCCTACCACCCACTTGTAAAAGTGATCAGAAGAATTAGATATAGAACACAGAAAAACAGAAAAATGTAAAAAATTCATAGTTTCGTCCCCAATGATTATTTGGCACATGTGATTTGGTAATATTGATATTACCATATGTTTGGCTTTTTAGGGCTATATTCTAGTGTATGTTTGTAATCGTATTGAATGTATAATTGTTTAGTTTGCTTTTTCAGTTTAATGTCACAACATAAAATGCAACTCTATTTCATGTACTTTGTTAATAGCATTTTTAATGCCTGGAAGACATGCTGTAACCACCCCCTCCTCCCATATTTGGGGCATTTAGAAATTGTTTCTGACTCTAAGCTATAATTTTTTTGTTTATCCTCTGACTTTTTTTCTTTTGTTTTTACAGTGACCTTAAGGGTTGTTGGTGTTAGAATCAGACTTAAGTGTTAAGAATTGGACCAATTCTATTAAATTAGTTAAACCATTCCCTCTTCTCTACCTTTCTCTGTTCTAAAGATTTATACCATGTTGAGACCTGAATTTTACAAAACTTTCTGCCTGTAATTGGATTTTGCAAAGTTTTCTGGTTAGATTCATTCAAAATAGAAATGGTTACTTTTTAAAACTAAAGGTTTTTCCTGTGGTCATGTATGGACGTGAGAGTTGGACTGTGAAGAAGGCTGAGGGCCAAAGAATTGATGCTTTTGAAGTGTGGTGTTGGAGAAGACTCTTGAGAGTCCCTTGGACTGCAAGGAGATCCAACCAGTCCATTCTGAAGGAGATCAGCCCTGGGATTTCTTTGGAGGGAATGATGCTAAAGCTGAAACTCCAGTACTTTGGCCACCTCATGCAAAGAGTTGACTCATTGGAAAAGACCCTGATGCTGGGAGGGATTGGGGGCAGGAGGGGGAGGGGACGACAGAGGATGAGATGCTGGATGGCATCACTGACTCGATGGACGTTGAGTCTCAGTGAACTCCGGGAGTTGGTGATGGACAGGGAGGCCTGGCGTGCTGCGATTCATGGGATTGCAAAGAGTTGGACACGACTGAGCGACTGATCTGATCTGATCTGATTCTGATAGCGTTCAGTAAATTGCACCTAAATTAGAGGGGAAATTTTTGCATAAACATAACCTAGTCTGGTTGGTATTGTCACGATGGTGACTTATAGTCTGAGCCATTGTTGTTTTCTGACTGCACAGTGTAGCTTGTAGGATTTTAGTTCCCTGACCGGTAATCAAACTCACGCCCTCAGCAGTGACAGCGTGGAGTCTTAACCGCTGGACCACCAGGGAGTTCCCCAGTATTTTCTGTGTAATGGCTTGACTGAGGTCATTAATATGCTAATCCCATTTAGAGGTACAATGAACAGAAGAGTTAAAGCTCCATGAGGCCAGTTTGGTCCATTGGCTCAGATGATCTGGAAAGATTTATGAACCTTGGAAAGCTAGGATCATAGTATCCTGATAGCTTTTGAGAACCTGTGGACTTTAGGCCTGAAAGTATTAATATTTTCACCTTTATAACGATAAAGTGAAGTTAAGGGAATGTCTGTTCCCCTAACTGCTCTCCGAAGAATAAAGCCAAACAACAACAGAAATTCCACAGAGATGGCCATTAATAAAGTTTTAGAATATATTATATTCCAGACTTGGAAAAAATATGCTTGTACAAACATTGGAACAAACACTCTTCCTCTCCTCTGCCCCGCTCCCTCCCTGTTAGTGAGTTATTTTTGTTTTATTTTAAACACTTAAAGGAGTCAAACATTCTTTAGCATCTTGCTTTTCTTTGCTTGAATTGGGGACATCTACCCCCTTCAGCAGATTTACTACTAAAATTTACCTTATTCCTTTCAACGCTGTTACATGGATATGTGATATTTTAACTCTTCCTTTCTACCGATGGATTCTTAAAGTTTTGTGCTTTTATAAATTATTGGGTATGTAAAGCCGTATCTATTGGCATGGGATGGTGGAGCCAACGGTTATGCACACTTTAATGTTTTTATAGCTGTTTCCAAATTGTTCTCCAAAGATATTTACTACTTTATTCTCTGGGTTTTTTTTTTTTTTGCTTTCTTCTGTTTGACCTTTTAAAATTAAGGTTTGCTTTCCAAACACTTTCTATGAGAATTGAAGAAAAAAACACATTGAAGAGTTTTCTTTAGAAGTTTTGTCATGGGATTTAAACTCCCCTCCAGTTATCTTTTTTATTCTCATCAGTGTGCATGTGTCCTCCTCATATTGACAAGATGCTGGCTCTTTCCTGGTGGCAGCCGTGTAACAGTTCTCCTTCTTGGGTTTTGCTGTCGTTATTGGGAGTGATTGTACTGCCCAGAGCCTGTTCTGCCACGCGGGCTGCAAGACTCTAGCCACTCCCACCTGTGCTGGTCTTCCAGGGAGAAGGTGGAGCCACGTGGAGCCGCTAGCATGGCTCCTGTGAAGGAAACGGTTCACAGGCTCACCCTCTCTTCCCCAGTGTCCTGATAGCTGTCAAAATTTCATCTGTTGTGTTCATGGTTCTGCATGTTCTTTAAAGAGCATGACACTCCTACTCTGCCGGGGCTTTCAGGGCAAGCTGTGGACCATCCTATGGAGAAAGAAAAAAAAAAACGAAGCGGAAACACTGTGTAGCTGTTCTGCCACGCCTTCATGTGCTGACGCTCAGTTGTGTCCAACTCTCAGTACCCCATATACTGGAGCCCACCAGGCCCCTCTGTCTGGCATTTTCCAGGCAAGAATACTGGAGTGAGTTGCCACTTCCTACTCCAGTGGATCTTCCCAACCCAGGGATCAAACCTGCGTCTCCTGCATTGGCAGGCAGATTCTTTACTTCTTGAGCTGCCTGGGAAATCCATGCCTTGGCTACCATGTTGAAATTTTCAGTTGTTGTTCTTGGAGGAATGAGAAGGAAAACACTGTTGTTGGAAGCATTCGGGATTTTTTTTTTTTCTTTCGAAGCTTGTTTAGTTGTAATGTGGTAATACTTTACGGGAATAAACTCTGGCTGACCCACTCAAGGGATATAAGCTTGAAAACATTTAGGGTTTTGATTTGCTCAAAGGAGGCGTTTACGGTTTTTGAAGCACAAATCCAGTGGGAAAATAAGTTTTCTGGTGCTAGCTGTGTTTTAGTGCAAAGAGCATGCCTTTGAAGTCCAGTTCTCATCTCAAAAGACATTAAGAACTAGGTGGATGGATAAAGCTATGTGAGGAAGCTTCAGAGTAAATGAGTTTGAAAACTTCAATCCCACCCGTTTTTCTCCCTAATTTAAATACCCTTCTCATCTGATCTGGCTCCAGCCCTTCCCATCTTGTGGATCACTGACTTGTGTCTGTATGTCTTTCAGGGTTTCTTTGGGCTTAACGGAAAGCTTTGTCATCTATGCGCATTCGAGTTACAGAGAAAAGAAAGACCTATGCGCGTTCGAGTTACAGAGAAAAGAAAGACGGAGCACAAGTCAGTTATGTGTTTAGTGACAAAGAAATGCTTCTGCAATATGTGAAGCAGCCAGGTTATAAAAGCATGTATCCTCCATTTAAAAACATTAATTTTACTTATTTATTTTTGGCTGTGCTGGGTCTTCATGGCTGTGCTGGTTTGTCTGTAGTTGCGGTGAGTGGGGGGCAACTTTCTAGTTTCGGTGGACCGGCTTCTCACTGCAGTGGCTTCTAGTGTTATGGAGCATGGACCCTAGGGCGCACAGACTTCACTAATGGCATCCTGTACGTTCAGTAGTTTTGGCTTCTGGCCTCTAGAGCACAGGCTCAATAGCTGTGGTGCGTGGACTTAGTTGCTCCTTGGCAAGTGGGATCTTCCTGCTTCAGGGATCGAATTCGTGTCTTCTGCATTGGAGGCAGATTCTCATCCACTGAGCCACTAGAGAAGCCCTCCTTTTGTTTTTTTTTTATTAATGAAAGCTTGTGTGCATATAAACACTCACAGAAAAGACAGAAGGAACTTAACCGTTAAGGAACCATGGGTTAGATTTCTTGTGATTCAAGGTGATTTGAACATACTGATAACTCTCAGAAATGCCTGAACCCTTCATAATAGTATGAATTATTAGCTGGTTGAGAATGGGAGAAAAAGAAATAAAAGACACTACATATACATATTTTGGGTTGCAAAAATGTGAATTACCCATCCGTAAGAGCACAGGGGATTGTGTGTCATTGTGTGTAGCACCAGTGTGTCTCAGGCTTGAACGTGCCAGACAACGCCCCTTGCTGGACCCAAGCTATACATATAATACAATAAGCTCAAAACTCAGGTTTGGTACTCTCATTGTTGTAAATTGTCACCAAAGTTATCAGCAATTTTCTGAGGTAGAGACCGTTGCCCTGTGGTCACTGGAAATAAGAAATCCACACAATTTACTTATCACACTTGATAAAGAAGGATGGCGGGTGATCTCAAAGATACATTTTATTTTATATCATCAACGGTGCATCATGATATATGTGTAAAATTTCTAAGAGTAGATGAAATGTGTGCCTATAGAATCTCTCAAGTTTAAAGATACTCAATTTGGCTCCGTCCGAAGATGTCTTGGATTTGACAATTCATGAAGAATTATGAGAAATCTTTCAGAATCATAGAAACTCTGTAGAACTCTAGACTTTATCATAAACTTCAGAGTTCTGGATCCTAAACTAGAAGCACAGTTATCCAACTTTTTATCCCTTGAGAGCGAGATATTACAATAACTGTCTCTTATTCCCCCACTTAGGTTGCCATGTCATGGTGTCTATTTAAACATTTTTTAGGTTGATCATGTGCTGTGCTGTGCTGTGCTTAGTCAGTCATGTCCGACTCTTTGAGACCCCATGGACTGACAGAATCCTCTGTCCATAGGATTCTCCAGGCCAGAATACTGGAGTGGGTAGCCAGTCCCTTCTCCAGGACATCTTCCCAACCCAGGGATCAAACCCATGTCTCCTGCATTGCAGGCGGATTCTTTACCGGAATCCCAGTTGTTGAGCATGTAGCCCACAATAATTCGCTTTTCTTGCTTTCCCCCACTGGCTTTTAATCACATTATTAGTGAAATCTACGTCTAACTTGTGCATAGGACCTGGTGAACTTTACTTAAAACACTCTTAAATGCCAACATTTTTGCTGATGAGCATTGTGAAGAGCCCATCCCCACCCCAGTCTCCCGTGCTTTTGTCTTTAAGTTTCATTTAAAACTCCCATCTTTCATATTTTGGTAAGAGAAGACTTTAAGTGGAAATGTAATCTGAGCATCGTGTCTAATACGTGGACTCAGCATGGGCATTTTGAAGCCAGTGATCCCATCTGTAGTGAGAGCATTAAAGTACAGTGATATTATTTCAGGAGGCAGCTCTCACAGTTGAAGGGCATCTTTGCTGGGAGCAGGGAACAGCCAGGTGAAATCAATTTCAGCACTGTGCAAGCCTTCTGGATTGATTGTCTTGAATTGGATCCAGTCCCTTCAAGACTCTGATAGAACTCAGTGATTTGGCCAGGGTACTCCACTGGCCTGTAAACAGCATGAAATGATGCATACAAAGTGACCAGCTTTGAGATTTCTTTGGAAAACTCAGGTCTGGGTATTATGTGATACTCTTTAAGGCATTTTATCATTGTGCATGGTAACAGGTCCTCCAAAATCTGTTGTTGGCAATTCCCTGGAAGTAGTTGGTGGTGAACCTGGCCTTTGGGCCATGGCTGAGCTGTGAGACCTGTGGTCAGCCAGCCTCCCCTTCTGTAATCACTTTGATCCTCAGTGTCCTCACCTGTAAAATGGAACAGTAGCACCTCCCTAAGTTGTTGTTGTTGTTTGGCTGCCCCTTGACTTGTGGGATCTCAGTTCCCTGACCCAGGGATTGAACCCAGACCTTTGGCAGTGAAAGCTCTTGAGTCCTAACCGCTGGACTGCCGGGGAATTCGCCCGAAGTTGGTTTTAAGGCAAATGAAAAATAAAGCATTGTTGAAATTCTTAGGTTCCTAATGGTTATTGTGCAATTTTCATTTGGCTTAAAACTTTATTTTTAAAAAGTATTTATTTGTTTGTTTATTTGGTTAGTTGAAGCACACAGGATCTTCGTTTCATCACACTGGGTCTTTTGTTGTCATGCATGGGCTATCCATATGGGGGTGATTGCAAGCGAGCAATTTAGTAATATTTTTAAGGACAATGATTCTTGAACAGACATGTTTGGTGTCTCTTCTTTGTTCACTAGCCTTTGAACCACAGGGCCTTCTCACTTGTCTCCCCTTTACCTTTTGCTCACACACCCCTTGCTCCGGCATCTTGGAGCTCAGCTTTCCCTTTACTTCCTTTGAGAAGCCTTAACAACCCCCCTGTCCCCAGCCTAGGTCATGGCCTTCTGTTTGTTGTCATGTGCTGTATGTATTCCTCCTGCATGATAGCTTCCATAGCTGTAATTTATTTAAATGTCTGCCCTCTTCCCTGAGGACACCTTGTCACTTAGGTATATTCCAGCCAAATATGCATAACCTACATCTAATCACAAGGAAACATTATTTTAAAGTAAAAAATGTTTTTCAGAGGTCTGTCTTCCATAGGTCTGCCTTCCTTGCTTTCCAGGGCTTCGCTGGTAGCTCAGTGGTTAAGACTCTACCTGCAAAGCAGGAGACCTGGGTTCAACTCCTGAGTCAGGAAGATCTCCTGGAGAAGGAAATGGCAACCCACCCCAGTATTCTTGCCTGGAGAATCCCATGGACAGAGGAGCCTGGTGGGCTACAGTCCATAGGGTCGCAAAGAGTCGGACAGGACTAAAGCAACTTAGCATGCACACATGCATGTCTTCCATGGTAGTTTGTAAGCTCAAAGCATCTGGGACCACACCCGCCTTAGTCACTGTGACATCTCGAGTAGGCCTGGAATGATGGGTATGTGTATCTTGCCTATGAGTGGTTTCCAGAAGAATGAATGAATGTGTGAATGGTGTGTACCTTTACCCAGATACAAAGCCCTAACTGCTGACTTATAGCTCCCTGTATCTTTTATAAGATAGCTGGATCATTCCAATGGGAAAAAAAAAAAAGAAAAGCTTACATCTTCATTGTCACTAACCCTCCATTTCTCTGCATTTCTCCTCTAGATGATTTATATTCTTGAATTTACGGTTTTGTTTCTAACTTGGTCATGAAGATTGAAATCAAGTTTACGTGGTTTTGTCTTCCCCGTAGCTCCTGCAGAAGAATGGCCAGCTGTCCACCGTCAACAGCTTAGCTGAGCAAGGCGAGCTCGGCCTCCAGGAGGAAGCCCTGATTGGCCAAGAGGAGGAAGTGACTGTCACAGATGGTAAGCCGCCTTGCCTGGCTCTGGGTAGAGCCAGGGGATGGAAGGCAAACACCACCAACAGGGAGTCCTCAGAGGACAATTAAAAACAACCTAGGCAGGATTTGCCCTGTCGTGTTACCTGTCATACACTCTCAGTATCATACTGATAACAAAAGCAACCATTGTAGCCCCCATATTTCGGTATAGGAGGTTATAGCAATGCTTATAATGAAATGAAGTCTTTTTTTTTTCATTTTTCTCAGGCATCCTTATCTTGAAACCATGCTTTGGTTGTTGTTGTTATTGTTGCCATGTTCCAACCACTTGCCTGGTGTTGGATTCTTATTGAAAATGCTGGGGTCTTGGTTTAGGAGTCAGTATTTCTCACTCTGGAGTAGCCTACTGCCCTTGTGAAGATTTTTCTGGTAGTCTGTATTGCTTTCTTTTTGTTAATGTATTTAAAGTATTTTATATTTATTTATTTTCAGCTGTGCTGGGTCTTTGTTGCTGCACGGGCTTTTCTCTAGTTTTGGTGAGCAAGGGCCTCTCTCTAGTAGCGGTGCCTGGGCTTCTCATTGCAGTGGCTTTTCTTGTTGGCTGAGCACTGCCTCTAGGGCACACAGGCTTCAGTAGTTGTAGTGTGTGGGTTTAGTTGCTCTGTCGCATGTGGGATCTTCTCGCATTGGGGAATCAAACCCATTTCTTCTGAATTGGCAGGTGAATTCTTTCTAGTAGTGTGTATTTCAAGAAGACATTTGCTTCTTGGAAGGAGAGCTATGACAAACCTAGACAGCATAGTAAAAAGCAAAGGCATCACTGCAGACAAAGTCCTGATAGTCAAAGCTATGGTTTTTCCTGTAGTCATGTACAGATGTGAGAGTTGGACAAAGAAGGCTGAGCGCCAAAAATTGATACTTTCAAACTGTGGTGCTGGAGAAGACTCTTGAGAGTCCCTTGGACAGCAAGGAGATCGAAGTAGTCAATCTTAAAGGAAATCAACCCTCAATATTCATTGGAAGGTCTGATGCTTGAAGCTGCAATACTTTGGCCCCCTGATGGGAAGAGCTGACTCATTCAAAAAGACCCTCATGCTGGGAAAGATTGAAAGCAAAAGAATAAGGTGGCAGAGGATGAGATGGTTGGATGGTGTCACCAACTATGGGCATGAACTTGAGCAAACTTTAAGAGATGGTGAGGGAGAGGAAAGCCTGGCATGCCATAGTTCATGGGGTCACAAAGAGTTGGACACAACTTAACAGCTGAACAATAACAGCATATTTCAGGGTGCACACCTCTTTGCCCCAACTATAATATACTGCGCATGTTATAACCTTTATCCCAGAAATCATAGAGGGGTGGTTATTGGAAAGCAAATCTGTGAGACCACATTATCACTGGTTTGATTTCAGCCCATGGACGGGGTGGGGACCATACCTCAGGGTCAGAATCAAGCACCTTGACAAGTTGGGCTCTTGCAAGGGAAGAAGAACTTTCCTTTGTTCTTGTTTCTTGTCTCATCATCTTGTTTAGTCATAAAGGAATGATTTAACAACTCCTGTGGATGTACAGAATGATGGCATATGGTAAACTGATGCTTACATGTAATGTGAAAAAGACAAATGAAAAAAGTCTTGTGAAAGGAGACTGGCCATTGCCTCGGTGAGATGAGGTTCATCTAACATGTGGAACCTGTTTCTCCTGTGTTCACCGCCCCTGTGGAGCTGCTGCAAGCAGGGAGCTGCTTTTGAAGTTGGTGGGAATTGTGATCTTTCTCTAGCACCACAGGCACCCTATAAAGTTAGAAATACATAGTCTCACACAAGGAGGATCTGCACAGCCTGTGTCAGAGTTTCAAATGATCTCTACCAAAATAATTGGAACGGCCCCAACTCAGATTCCAAAGTCCCACGCTCTGTCCTTCCCATGGTTAACCTTTGAATCAAATCAAGCCACAGCCTTTTTGGAGCCTTCCATAGCCAAGTCACTGTGCCCCGTGCTTCAGGAAAGATGGAAAAAGCTAAAATGGCCCATCAGGGGAGATAAGCGAGTACATGGAAGGATCCATAAGATGAAAATGAGGTTAAGACCAGGCAACATGGTGATTAATGAATCTTGCAAGAGACAAGAGCTCCTTAGAGCTCTGATGAAACCCTTGTTTGAGATCAGGGAGTAGGATGAGGTCTGGGGCCTGAGGGGAGGTTGGGTTTAGATTTGTTGGGACAAGGGCTGCCAGCCAAGGGGTGGGGGTGGGAAATAAAACAGCTGACACTTCACAAGCGTTTACTGTGGGTCCCGGTTCAGTTCAGTTCAGTT
>NW_011494720.1:1198015-1224986 GCF_000754665.1 Bison bison bison
TGTCCGACTCCTCGACCCCATGGACTGCAGCATGCCAGGTTTCCCCGTCCTCCAATATCTCTCGGAGTTTGCTTAAACTCATGTCCATTGAGTCAGTGATGCCATCCACCCATCTCATCCTCTTTCGCCCCCTTCTCCTCCTGCCCAGTCTTCCCCAGCACCAAGGTGTTTCCCCATGAGTCAGCTGTTCACGTCAAGTGGCCAAAGTAATGGAGCTTCAGCTTCAGCATCAGACCTTCAGGGTTGATTTCTTTTAGGATCCTGGGTCCTGGAGGTGCACTTTTTGTGCAGAATGACCTCTAGCAGTAACCCGATGAGACGGGTCCTGTCTTGATTTAAACCCAGACCAGCATCTCCCCAAGCACGAGCTGTACAGGACACATCCACAGGCTTGTCCACTGAGCAAGGGGCAGAATGGAGACCCAGAAGGGAAAAGGGGCTGGGTCAGAGAGCTCTTCTGAAAGCTGAGGGGAGTTTAGAAAGTATTCCGGCAATGCAGATCACTGAAATATGCCTCGAGGGGGCTTTCGATCTGACTGGTGTGGAGTGTTGATAAGAGAAGGGAGAGAGGCTGCAGCAGATGCCCTTATTCCCAGAACATCCCAGGTAGTCTGGAATCCTATCTGTGGCACGTTTACTAGAGATCTGGCTATCTTTCTTTAGTCCAGATGGGATTTCTTTCACTTTTCAGCCCTGTGATTCAGTTCAGTTCAGTCCTTCAGTCATGTCCGACTCTTTGCAACCCCATGGACTGCAGCACACACGAGGCCTCCCTGTCCATCACCAACTCCCAGAGCTTACTCAAACTTCACGTCCATTGAGTCGGTGATGCCATCCAACCGTCTCATCCTCTGTCGTCCCCTTCTCCTCCTGCCTTCAATCTTTCCCAGCATCAGGGTCTTTTCAGGTGAGTCAGTTCTTTGCATCAGGTGGCCAAAGTATTGGAGTTTCAGCTTCAGCATCAGTCCTTCCAATGAACATTCGGGACTGATTTCCTTTAGGATGGACTGGTTGGATCTCCTTGCAGTCCAAGGGACTCTCAAGAGTCTTCTCCAACACCACAGTTCAAAAGCATCAATTCTTCGGCCCTCAGCCTTCTTTATAGTCCAACTCTCACATCCACACAAGACCACTGAAAAAACCATAGCCTTGGCTAGATGGACTGTTGTTGGCAAAGTAATGCCTCTGCTTTTTAATATGCTGTCTAGGTTGGTCATAACTTTTCATCCAAGGAGCAAACATTTTTACCAAAAGTGATTCTGTCCCCACTGATTGATTGGAAAAGAGCCTGATGCTGGGAAAAATTGAGGGAAGGAGGAGAAGGGAGCAACAGAGGATGAGATGGTTGGATAGCATCACCTGAGTCAATGGACATGAATTTGAGCAAACTCCAGGAGATAGTGGAGGACAGGGAAGCCTGGCGTGCTGCAGTTCATGGGGTTAAAAAAGTCAGATATGACTGTGTTCTGCATATCAGCTTACTGCAATGTAAATAAAGACATAATTTGGTATGTAATGCTTAGCTGTAGGATTTTGGGTACCTTGGTTTCTGCTCTTGCCCATTTCAGTAAGAAAAGGTCTGAGCCATTTTGGCCCCTAGGAGGATTGGCCCACAGTGGCATTTGCTCCTGCCTTAGATGGACCAATGGACAGGAGAGGAGAAAGCTACAAATGAGGGACATTTCTCCTAGAAAGGTTTTGATTTAAAGTGACAGACAATATTTGGACACAGCCAGAATGCACAATATTTTCCCACTTTGACTTGCTTGCTTGTTTTCTGAAACCAGAAATACTGGTAATTCAGAACCAAGCCTCTTCCCATAATGAAAATGAAATCCTGTTTCCTTGTAACCTTTCTTTAAATGATAGAAAACGAGATCTGCTTATTAAATATTTTCTAAACTATGCAATAAGTTTCAGATATATGTTTGTGTGTGTGTGTATATGTGTGTTGAAGGAAACTTGAAGATTATGTAATTCTGGGGGCTTTCTTTTAGAGAATATACAATTAGCATGAAAACAAATATTTATTAAAATTTTTTTTAAAAAGCAATTTATAGCAAGTTACTTTAGCCTTTGGAAGGAATGATGCTGAAGCTGAAACTCCAGTACTTTGGCCACCTCATGCGAAGAGTTGACTCATTGGAAAAGACTCTGATGCTGGGAGGGATTGGGGGCAGGAGGAGAAGGGGACAACAGAGGATGAGATGGCTGGATGGCATCACTGACTCGATGGACATGAGTTTGAGTGAACTCCGGGAGATGGTGATGGGCAGGGAGGCCTGGCGTGCTGCGATTCATGGGGTCTCAAAGAGTTGGACATGACTGAGCAACTGAACTGAATTGAACTGAACTGAACTTTAGCCTTGGAGTTAGTCCCTTCTGAGTTCTTTTTTAGGCAATTTATCATTCATCACAACTGCTTATATAGAAATACAACTTTTTTCCAAACAGAAAGCTCTATCTAGCCATGCCACACCCAGCATTCATAGGAGCTTCACAAGTACCATTAGTTTTGTGGAAAATCTTCTGCTGATTTTGTTTTATTTTGCCCTCACCTAGCAGCATGTGGGATCTTAGTTCCCTGACCAGGGATCGAACCCATGCCCCTGCAGTGAAAACACAGAGTCCTAAGTATTGGACCACCAGGGAAGTCCCTGATTCTACTGATTTTAACAAAGAACCCTCCCACCTCAGATTGTCATTTGCTCTATAGTCTATGGCTTATATGGTTTTCTATGAATCTCTATGAGTGCCTGAACAAGAAGGATTTTTTTAAAATTCTGTCTTTCTACAAATTAAAATTTTAGATTTTCTTTTCAAGTATCCGTTGACGTAAAGAGCTGACTCATTGGAAAAGACCCTGATGCTGGGAAAGATTGAGGGCAGGAATAGAAGGCAACAATAGAGGATGAGATGGTTGGATGGCGTCACCAACTCGATGGACATGAGTTGAGCAAGCTCCGGGAGTTGGTGATGGACAGGGAAGCCTGGGGTGCTGCAGTCCATGGGGTCACCAAGAGTCGGACTGAACTGATACGTTGATCAGATTATTTTCTTTGCAAACAGATGAGGAAAGTCAGTATTGCAAAATCAAAAAACTTAAGACCTCTTTATTTTGATAATCACAAGCCTCCAAAACTCATTGCCGTATATGAGCAGTCACGTGACTGTGCTCTGAGACCATCTGAATGTGTCATTTACAAGGCATTTGTTTCTGGGGTTCTTGGAGATTTGTCTTTCTGCAGAGTAACTACAGCAAACATGATAAAGCCCGTGGATGTTATGTTTTCTCCATCCTTCCCAGGCCAGATTTGCTTGTGTGAAAGAATACACACAGTGGTGATCCTGTCCTTGGTTTTTGAATTTTTGTTCACATATCCCTTATACTGTTTGCATACCCTGAGTGCGGGCATTTGCACCAGATGCGATGGAGCTGCTGTTGGAACCTCTGCCCTTGCCATTTGCTCCTCTGGGGTCAACCACAGGTATCAGCCAGCACCCTGGGGAGCAGGTTTTGCTCTGCTGAACAGGGCGATGAGGAGGTTTCTGCTGGAACCATGCACGTGAACAAAGCTCTGATCCCTCTGACCTGGGAGTGGTCCTAGAAAATGCCTCCTCACCGCCAAGAAAAATAAACAACCCCCAACCCCCCCATCCCCCATCCCCTCCCCTCCCCCGCATCCCCCATCTTGTCACTTAAAGCAAACGTCTTTTTTAAACTTATTTATTTATTTTTGGTTGTGCTGGGTGCTTGGTGCTGTGTGGGCTTGTCTCTAGTTGCAGTGAGTGGGGGTCACTCTCTTGTGGTCCGCAGGCTTCTCACTCTGGTGACTTATTGCGTTGCAGAGCACAGGCTCTAGGGTGTGTGGGTTCAGTGGTTGCGGCTCCCGGGTTCTAGAGCAGGGGCTCAGTAGCTTTGATGCACGGGCTTAGTTGCTCTGTGGCACGTGGGATCTTCCCAGACCAGGGATCGAACCTGTGTCTCTGCATTGACAGGCAGATTCTTTACCACTGAGCCACCAGGGAAGCCCCAAAAGTCTTACTTATTCATCCGCATCGGGTCTTAGTGGAGGCACGCAAGATCTTTGATCTTTGTTGCGCGCATGTGGGATCTAGTTCCCGGACCAGGAATGGAACCTGGGCTCCCTGAAGTGGAAGCGTGGAGTCTTAGCCATGGGGCCATCAAGGAAGTCCCACAGCAGCGGTCTTTAAAAGAGTGTGCTCCTTACCTTTCTCAAGATTCTACTTTCCTATATTCTGATATATTCCCCACAGATATAGTAACAAAAATGGAGGTTATCAACAAGCTGAGATTTCAGCATTGTGAAGAATTTCATGTCTCTGATGGTGCTGATGTCACAGTCCTGGCCAAATAGAATTTGCTGTTTGAATCTTCCAGCTTCTGGTGTTTGGAACCTTTGAGGTAGGGAAAGGCCAGAGGTTATTTCCAAGTGCTCATAACTCTCCCCGTGGAACTTGTTACCTTACAGAAAATCCATTCTTAGGTTACAAGTTGTTGTTCTTTGCTTTTTGATCATTTAATAACTTTATCTGGAGACTGAGTACCCCAAGCACTGCTCCAGGTCGGTGTTCAAAGATGACCCCCTCCCCCCTGCAAAATACTTGCTTTTCTGTGAGAGGTGGCTTTCCTAGCCAGGAAGAAATGTTCTTATGAGTTAGTCCCTTTTGTTCTTCAGTTTGTGACATGACTGGTACCTTGTTAGTTTTCTCATGAAGGCGTACCTGTTGCTCAAATACTACCCACTTTCCTTTATTTTTCTCTATGTCAGATGTTGTCAACATCTGGCATTCAGTATGCCTATCTCTACAAAAGAAGAACCGTGAGAGCAGAGATTTCTTGGCATGGGGGGTGGGGATGGGATTTGTATGTTTCCATGTTGAGTCCCCTGAGCGTAGAACAATGTCTGATGCCCAGTAAGTGCTCAAAAAAATATTTTTTAAAGATTTCTTTTTTATGGGGGCCATTTTTGAAGTGTTTATTGACTTTGTTACAATACCGTTTCTGTTTTGATTTCTTGGCTGTAAGGCATGTGGGATCTTAGCTGCCCAATAGGAGATCAAATCCACACCCCTTGCATTGGAAGACCAAGTCTTAACCACTGGACTGCCAGGGAAGTCCCTCACAAATAGTACTTGGATAAGTGAAAACACAGAGTTTTTCAACTTAGAGTTAACAATATTACATTTTCACTCATATGGGAGAGGAGGATCTGTTTGATTTTTCCCTTTATATCAATTCATTCTCTGCATCCCCAGATGCAGGGCTCTTTAGGTATATCCAAGGCTCTGTTTGTTTCCTGTGTTGCATCAGCACTAACAAAGCTGCTTTTCAGTGCTGGGCTCTGAAGGTGCCCACCATTGGTTATCCAGGTGTTGTTGCCTGGAAACATGAAATCAGACCCTGACCTGCCTGCAATTAAATGATAACTCCCAGCAATGCTCTCACATATGAGGGCTGGGTAGACAGAGAGAGGGGTCTCCTTTCCAACACTCTGGTATTTCAAATACAGTATTATTGCATGACATTTTCTCAAGCTGTATCCTGTTTTGTAATGTTTTGAAACACTCACAAAATAGGCCTTGAACTTAGGCAAAAGTCCTACAGTCTGCAGTTTCTGGGAACTGGTTTTAATTCAGCCCTCTGCTCCACAGCAATATTTTTAGCGTGCCTCTCTGAAATTACTTATGTCATTGACAAATTTCTGGTACAAATACTCTGTTGCTTTCATCTTTAAAGAAACACAGATTTATTTTTCAGTAACTAACAACCAAGCTATATAGAGATTTTTTTTTTCCCTCTCTGAAGTATATTTAAGTCTGCCAGGGCGATGAAACTTTGCTTTCATTGTAACTTGAAAAATTTGGTGTGAGGGGGAGAAAGAATGAGTAAGACTTCTGTCCATCAGTTCAATGCAGGAGAGTAAAACCTGGGCCAGGCTGCCTTTCTCTTTTTCTGTGACCTTGAGTTGAATACATCCCTTTATCTCATTGAGCATCAGTTTCCATCTGTAAAATGAACATCCTCATCCATCTCTGAAATTCTATGACTGAGTCACATCAGAAGTGCTGGAAATACAGGCATTAAAATAACCAAATGATGGATGAGCCAGTGAAGATACACAGGTGACTTTGGGTAGGTAGGGATCTACTTGGCAATTTCATTATGCCTTTTTATAAAAACACTTTTATGCTCTTCTTTTCAGTCTGATCTTATAAGCCATTTTCTAGATTTGAAGTTTTGCTTTTTTATTTTAGTGTTTGTTGGGTTTTTGGGGGGAGGAGGGCATGTGTGACTGAACGACAACATGCAGCGTGTGGAATCTTGGTTCTTTGACCAGGGATCAAACCCGTGACCCCTGCATCGGAAGCATGGGGTCTAAACCACTGGACCGCCAGAGAAGTCTCTGAAGTTTTACTTTAATGAACAAAAAGTTCAGCTGGGAAAGCATTCAAGAGAGTCTCCCTATGTAATTATTTAGATATGAAAGAAAGATAGGAGCTTCCTAAGTGTGGCCACAAAGTAAGATGGGAATCATGTAATAGCATCTGGTTCTAGCCCAGTAAGATGAGTGAAAACTGTTGATAAAGGCCCCCAAAGACTTGTCAGTAATCTTAAATTACTGCTAAGCTTTACCTACAGATGGCTGCAGTTTTCCAGGGCACCCATGAAGAGGGTGAATGCTCTGTACACCCATGAATAGGATGGATGCTCTGGCCCAGTTGAGGAGGAGCCTAGGTAAGATGGCCTATGGACTTGTCTACATAACCTGCCAAGATTCAGACTTTCCCTTGGCGGGACCATGGCAATAAATGGTTTTTTCTAATGGTGATGAAGCCATGAATGGAAACATTAAATTTAGCATTTATTGAATAAAAATCCTTTAGATGTTTTCTCAAAGACATTCTTAAAACAGCCCCAGTTTCACCTAATATAGCATCCCCCAGATGGTTCTGGCATTGTATGTTCCAAGCACAATGTCCCTGTATTATATGAAAGGATGCTTTGAGAATGTACATCCTCTGATCTATATTTGTATGTATCTCTGGAAGAGCTTAAGTTCTACAGCTTTTTAGCCTATCACTTGAGCCTTGTTCTTAAGCATCATGCTTTTATAATTAACGAGTAGGTTCAGTGTGATACCTGGAGAAGGAAATGACAACCCATTCCAGAATTCTTGCCTGGAGAATTCCATGGACAGAGGAGCCTGATGGGCTACAGTCTATGGGGTCGCAAAGAGTCAGACACGACTGGGTGACTAACTTTCACTTTCACAATGTGATATCAGGCAGCCCCACCCCACCCCTCAGTTAACAATGCATGCATTAGTTACTTTTGGTGAAAATTGATACATGCTAGATTGAATTAACTGAATGAACGGGTTGCTTTAATGTGTCTTAAAATGTACCTGTTTCAGCTGACACCAAAGCATGAGGCAGTTATCCTGCTGTGTTAGTTTGCTGGGGCGGCCAAAATAATACATCACAGAACGGCTGGTTTCAATATCAGACATGTATTTTCTCACAGTCCTGGAGGCTGGGAAGTCAAGACCAAGGTGGCGTCAGGTTTGGTTTCAGCCGCGGCTTCTCGATGCCGCCTTCTCGCTCTGGCCCCGTGGCCTTGCCCATCCCGGGTGTCTCTGTGTGTCCTAATGGCCTCTCATAAGGCACCAGTCAGGTTGCATTCGGGTCCACTCTCATTTTAACTTAGTCATCTTTGTGAAAGGTGTCTCTCCAAATAAAGCTACATTTCCACGTGTCAAAAGTTAGGGCTGCATCGTATGAATCTGGAGAGTATGCGGTTGAGCCCATGACACCCGCGTTCATGATTGACAGCCAGAAAGCCGGGTTTGGGACCCAGAAGCCTCGGGGAGAAGGAACTTCGAGGCTGTCTATGCCAGGCTCCTGCTCCCACATAGGAGGCTCTTCCACTTAAACTCTGAAGGTTTGGGGAGTCTCTCCATAAAAGGAAACCCGTTATTCCACCGGAGTGAAAATATACCCCCACCAACTGCCGCCGGCTCCTAGCGCTGCCTTCTGGAACCACAAAGCACAAACTCAGCTCCCTTTTCCACACCGTGGCCCTCCAAGACACGTTTATCGTGTCTTTGATCTTTTCTCCTGCAGGCAGAACGTCCCCAGAGAAAACAAGCTGCCTCACATTCACAGAAAAGTGCCAGGGCTGATGTATACGTTCAGATATGGATGTCCTTGATGGACGCTTGCCAAGCATAACTGGGTTTTAATTTCAATATTCCCACTTTTAAAGAGTAGGTTATTTCTCAGACTCTTCACAAACATGAGAACAACTTAGTTTGCTTTAAACCAAGGATTAAGTACTGAAAAAATTGATTGGTGTAGAAAAGTAAACTGATACAGAAGCATAGAAAGGAGGTCCCCTATCAAGGATGTTGCCAGAGGAACTACCGTCAGATAGAATGAAGACCATGTCAATGAAAGAAAACATGACAAATGACACGTGACAAATTGTTGCTCATCCCTTTTGGTACGCCACTCACCGTGACGGTAAGCAGACAGCCTTACATGATGGAGCAGTTAGGGATACAAATAGGAGAAATCCCACTTTCCAAGTCATTGTTGTTATTATTTAGTTGCTAAGTTGTGTCCAACTCTTTGTGACCCGGTGGACTGTACCTGGCCAGGTTCCTCTGTCCATGGGGTTTCCCAGGCAAGAATACTGGAGTGGGTTGCCACTTCCTTCTCCAGGGGATTGTTCTGACTCAGGGATCAAACCAGCATCTTCTGCAATGGCAAGCAGATTCTTTACCACTGAGCCACCTAGGAAGCCCTAAGTAATTGTTGTAAATAAAGTGGAAGATTTCCCCCACCCCCACCCCCACATCCCAGGCATTGTTAGTTGTAAAAAAGTGGATGTCAGGACTTCCCTGGCAGACCAGTCCAGTGGCTAAGACTCCATGCTCCCAATGCAGGGGGCCTGGGTTCAATCCCTGGTAAGGGAACTAGATCCCACATGCCTCGATTAAGAGTTCCCATGAAAGAAAAAGTGAAAGTCGCTCAGTCGTGTCCAACTGTTTGTGACCCTGTGGACTATGCATTGCATGAAATTCTCCAGGCGAGAATACTGAAGTGGTTAGCCATTCCCTTCTCCAGGGGATCTTCCCAACCCAGTGATCGAACCCAGGTCTCCTGCATTGCAGGTGATTCTTTACCAACTGAGCCACCAGGGAAGCCCCCCAAAATGTGGAATGCTTCATGAATTTGCATGTCATATGTGCTGCCTAAGTGAGCACAAGAGTTCCCATACCGCAACTTAAAAAAAAAAAAAAAAAGATTCGAGTACCTCAAGGAAGATGGAATATCCTGCATGCCGCAACTGAGATCTGGTACAGCCAAATAAATAAATAAAACATAGCTTTAAAAAAAAATAAAGTGGAAGTGGATGATGTAAAACAGTAATCTCCATTAAAAAGCTTCGTGGCCTCCCTTTGTAAGCTCAGTGTACAGAAATCCGACGATTTCCTCAAGCTCATCAAGCCTTGGCCCTGAGTGTCCCCCACTTGTGTTAATTTCTGCTCTGTGTTCTGATGCACTAGGATTCTATCATTGTCACGTTGATAAATGTATTATTACCATTGGCACCTGATGCTGTTCTGATCTTAATCCCCTGGGTAGCTCATTGGCTCACAGAGTCCTTTTCGTCCTCCGTCTTGTGAAGATTTTAGAGTGATGAATCTTCATGTGAATCCATTGAGTCAACACGCTGGGTTCATGTGACCTCTTGGGTCTAGAAACTTCATTCCTAGGAAGCTATGAAACTTCACTCCTAGGAAGCTATATCTTGCTTTTCCCTCTTTTTCTTTGATCTCTTTTGGGGATTACTATTCTTCCGATTTTAGAACTTCTAGAATGGTTCTAAGGAAAGCTTTTTTCCCCATGTAGTTTGCATCTCTTTATTCTTGGAATATGTCCTCAAGGTTAGATTTCATCTTTTTTTTTTTTTTTTTTAATATTTTGTTTGTTTAGCTGCGTGGGTCTTAGCTGTGGCATGCGGGATCTTTTTTTTCTTTTCCCCCTCAGAATTATTGATTATTTAATAGTTTCAGGAAGAGTATAATTTACAAAAGTACATTTGAATGATGTTGTTAGAGGAATTATTTGCTTAGCACAAAAGGATTTCTTTAAATTAAACTTGATACTGTTCTTTCCACTGCAAGTATTTTCCCCCCAAACTCCCTAACCATCCCTCCTTTACCCTCTCCCACTTTGCCTGCCCATCCCCGCCACCATAAGTTCCTTCTCTGTGAGTCTCCTTTTGTTTTTTAAGTAAGTTCATTTGTATCATTTTGGATTCCACATATAAGGGATGTCATATGACATTTCTCCTTGTCTGCCTGACTGCCTCCACTCAGTGTGGCATGCAGGATCTTTATTTGTGGCTTGTGAGATCTAGTTCCCTGATGCAGGATGGAACTTGGGCTCCCTGCATTGGGAGCGAAGAGTCTTAGCCACTGGACCATCAGAGAGGTCCCTAGATTTTATCTTGTTACTGTATTTTTAATTTCTAAGAACTGATTTGTGTTCTAAACATTCCATTCTTTTTTTTTTTTTGGCCGAGCTGTTCAGCTTGTGAGATCTTAAGTTTCTCAACCAGGGTGACAAAACCTAGGCTGTCTGCAGTGAAAATGTGGAGTCCTCACTGCTGGATTGCCAGGGAATTCCCATGACCTTGGAATTTACGCAATAAATTTTGGTGAGCAGGACTTTGTTTTATGGAAGAATCAGAAGTAAATTCTGTCATCCGGATTTTATTCTTCATCTAGGCAGTGGATTCTGCCTTGACTTAAAAGATATACTTTTATTAACTGTCACACTCTAGATTTGTAGAAAAGTTGTCTTTACAAGTAAATTGTAATTCATGTGAATACGGGTTAAATAAATTTATTACTACTGCAAGTGTAAATTTTTGCTTTGCAAGTATTTTTGAAGCCAGTCTAAGTCTAGTTGGTCTTTTTTTTTTATTATTATTTTTAATTTATTTTTGGCAGCACTGGGTCTTTGTTGCCTCACATGCACTCTCTCTAGTTTGGTGTGTAGGCTTCTCACTGCGGTGAGTTCTCTTGTTGCAGGGCATGGACTCTAGAATATGGGCTCAGCAGTTGAGACCTACAGGCTTCGTTGCCTTGCCACATGTGGGTTCTTCCTGAACCAGAGACTGAACCCATGTCTCCTGCATTGGCAGGTAGATTCTTAACCACTGGATCACCAGGAAGTCCCTAGTCGACCTTTTCAGTTTTATATATATACAACTTATATAGTTTCAGACTACCAGGGAAGCCTGGTAGTTATATAACTATAACTATACATATATATATATATATATATATTTCCTTTTAAACACTTTATTATTGTGTGTGATTACAGTGAAAGTTGGTGGGAAAATAATAGATTTCAATATGTTTGTTTGTTTAAATGTTTAAAATCACTCAGTCGTGTCTGACTCTTTACGACCCCGTGGACTGTAGCCCACCAGGCTCCTCCATCCATGGGATTCTCTGGGCAAGAATACTGGAGTGGGGTGCCATTTCCTTCTCCAGGGGATCTTCCCAACCCAGGGATCGAACCCAGGTCTCCCACACTACAGGCAGACACTTTAACTTCTGAGCCACCAGGGAAGCCCCCAGATTTCAATATATTAACTCAAATTAAGAAATTGTGAAAGAGACAGCTGCACCAATTAAATCTATCAATGGGAATTTAATTCCTTGCCACTTAGAGGCCACCAGGAACTCGTGTGTGGTCAAACCAAGTTAGGTTTCCTTAGCCTGTTATAGTAAGGGAGGATTCTAACATGGGTGGCTCAGTAACAGGGAGGTGGGAGGGCTTTATTATAGGATTTGTGCTTATGCGGGTGATTCTGAGAAAACAAAGGAGGCATCACTAGACTGGATGCTGAAGAAGTGAAGACAGTTCTATGAGTGGACAGCATGGTGGTTTCTGTTCAGGAGGCAAGGAGATGGAAGCTGGGTGGAACTGTCCTGAAAGAAGCAGGAATTGTCCTTAGGAGACAATTCAGTCCATGGAGACGTTCAGTTATTTTTACAGTTTTAGAAGTTGTGCTCTGGCCATATGAGGCTGTTGAGCACTTGAAATGTGGCTGATCCTATTTGAGATGTGTTCTTCATGTGAAATACTCAGTCCAAAAAGGAATGTAAAATATTTTCCTAATATTTTTTCATTTGTAGCACATATTGGCATAATCGGACTAGATAAAATATAGATACAGGGTTAGATAAAATGTATTAGAAAGAACCTCACTGTTTAGTATTATTCATTTTAATGTGACGACTAGAAAATTTAAAGTTGGGAGCTCCCTGGTGGTCCAGTGGTTCGGACTTGGCACTTTCACTGCCGAGGGTGAGGGTTGACCCCTAGTTGGGCAGCTAAGATCCTGCAAGCCACATGGTGCAGTCAACAAGAAAGAAAGACACCCCCCCTAAAAAAAAAAGGAAGTGAGGGAAAGAGAAAGGAAGGAAGGGGAGAAGAAGGAAAAGTGACAGAAGAAGAAAATTTAAAGTCTTGTGTGTGGCTTGCTGGTGGGCTCACATCAGTTTCAGATGAGCAGCTGCAGTCAGTCAGTGGGTAGGTCATTACCGTTAGTGCTCTCTTCTCAGTGCGAACCTTCAGCTAGCCTCTCCCTCCCACTCCTTTTGAGAAGGACTTTCCAGGCAAATCAAAGATGGTCTCTCTCTTCTGAAAGATCCAGAGGAACCTCAGGTTAATTACTGTTAGTGCAAGATGATGCTTCTCTTGTCAGGATGCATTTCTGAGAAATTGATGATAAAAGGGCATCCTTGCTTTGTATAGACGTATTTTTTCAAAGGATTCTTTTAAAATGAGACTTAAGTATATTTAAAGCAGTATTTCTCAACCTTTTCACCACTGCCTTGCCCAGCTAAGTCTTTTTTCCATAACTCATCCCCCCCCCAACATTTTTATAGCAGAGATACACTGTACACCAGTTTAAATAATATGGATGCCTCTGTTTGTCTGTCTCTATATATTGTGCTGTGCTCAGTCTCAGCCATGCGACCCCATGGACTGGAGCCCACCAGGCTTCTCTGTCCATGGAATTTTTCAGACAAGAATACTGGAGTGGGTTGCCATTTCATCCTCCAGGCGATCTTCCCGACCCAGGGATTGAACCCTCATCTTCTGGGTCTCCTGCATTGTGGGCAGATTCTTTACCTACTGAGGCATCAGGGAAGCCGTGTGTGTGTGTGTGTGTGTGTGTGTGTGTGTGTGTCTGTATGTGTATGTGTGTGTGTCTGTATGTGTATGTTTAAAATCTGTGCTTCATATGTAAAAGAATAAGGTCAACCATGAACCAATTTTTGCCCCATTGGGAAGTGGATAGTTTAGGCATAATAGGTAACATTTATTATGTCTCTCAAATACACTTGGTAGAGCTTAAGCGTTAGTGGTGTCTTTATTCTCCCATCACTTGAAGCCCAGAGAGTTAGAAGAATTCCTTACTCCTGGCCACATTGCTATCAGAAGAACCAGAACCACAACTCATTTTTAAGACTTTGCAATCTTCTCTAGACCACACCAAATACCAATGTTCAGAGTCTTAAGAAGAATAAAGGATTTGAACACAAGGCACTCAGCAGAGAATCTGATTCCTGTGCCAACACCTGACCAGATTTGGTAGGGAAACACCTTTATGCTTATATCCTAATTTTTAGAAGATTACACTTTGACGTGAATCTGCTTTCAGCTTGCTAGTTTATATAGTCCAGGATTGGGAGTTGAAGATCATGACTGAGACTGCCTTGCATTTTATTTGTTTTATTTTGGGGCAGCGTTGAGTCTTTGTTGCTGCGAGAGGACTTTCTCTCGTTGTGGGCGGCGAGGACTGCTCTCTAGTCGCAGTGGCTTGTCTTGTTGTGAAGCACAGGCTCTAGGCGCACAGGCTTCAGTAGCTGCTACTCAACGGGGCTCAGTAGTTGAGACGCATGGGCTTAGTTGCTCTGTGGCATGTGGAATCTTCCTGGACCAGGGACTGAACCCATGTCCCCGGCATCAGCAGGCGAATTCTTCGGACCATCAGGGAAGCCCCAAGTCTGCCTTGCTTTTTTAATGGAATCGGAGGTATCGCTGGAAGGTGCAAGGTCTGGCAGTGCGGGTCCCCTCTGTGCAACAACCACAAGCTGGTCATCAGATGTGCTTGCCTTCTAACCGTGAGAGTAACAGAGCTTGTTGTAGAAGATTTGTAAAGTGGAGGAAAATATCAGGAGAGAAATTGCCCATAATTCCACTATGGTTGGTTTTTGATAGTTTTCTTTTTGGGCTCTTTTTTTGCTCAGCCTCACTTATGTGAGCATACTTTAGAAAGCAAAATCAAGATTGTATTGAATATATAGTTTATATACTTAACAAAGAGGTGTGTGGCTTTCTATATCAATGTAAGCATTTCTCCATGTCCTTAACTGCTTCAAACACGTTGTTTTGCAAGATAGTCCAGTGAAGAGTTAAATAAACTATTTTCCTAGTATTGGGACACTTAAGTTCTTTAAATATATTATACATCCCAAGCAGTTAAAATTTTCGTATATAAATTTATACTTTGATTTGGTATAGCTGCTGCTGAGTCATTTCAGTCGTGTCTGACTCTGCTTTTGGTATAGCTAATAAAAGTAGAATTGCCAAGTCGAATATTACAACATGTGAACTCAAAAAGAGGAGAAATAAACTTATTCTATATCACTTTTATTATTTGGATTGAGTTTTTTTTAATATTTAATTTCCCCCTTTCCTTTTTTTTTGATAAATTGTCTGGCTAAGTGACTTTTAAATCCCCCTTAGCTTTTCTGTTGTATTACAATAGTCCCTTTGAGGAACTAGTCTTCAGATTATTTGTCTTGAGGATTTTGAATCAAAATAACCATGTCTACACAAACATGTCCAATTCAACTGGACCATAAAATTCAATTAACTGGTATTTGCCTGTGTTCGTAGCAAAGGATCAGAGAAGACTTGAAAATACACTGAGCCCAGGAGAACCTGCCCGATGTCATTTAATTCAGTGTATAGTTTCATCTTCTTCATGGTTATTAGTTGGCAGCAACTTCTAATTCAACCCGAGATGATCTTCGAAGCATTTTAAAGGAGCAGCAGTGCATAGAGGCTCCTTTAGATTTCATCTGCCCTTTGCAGCCAGAGGAAAAGCAACCTCATTGGGTTTGGATTTATTTTCCTCTGAATGTAAAGCTGGGGTGAAAAGAAAAATGAAAGGAGGGGTGATGGGGGTTGGGAGTGGATTTGGGGTGAGTCCAAGTCTCCAGTTCCCGATGCTCCATCCCTGGGTCAGGAAGATTCCCCTGGAGGAGGAAATGGCAACCCACTCCTGTGTTCTTGCCTGGAGAATCCCATGGACAGAGGAGCCTGGCGGGCTACTGTCCATGGGGTCGCAGAGTTGGACATGAATGAATGGACTTAGCATACACTCACAAGTCCCTAGTTCCCGACGATGCTCATGTGTAGGTTAAATGCCTCCTTGGAGGAAGTTAATGAACCTCGCCTCTGTGCTGACCCTGGTGTCTTGGTCTCTGTCCTGATTGCAGCTTTTTGTCCACTTGTCCAGCCTCGCTGGACTTCGAGGCTTCCTGAGTTCTCATCCTGAGTCACTGCTTTGTGATGCGCACGCATCCCACTATTTCTGCTGTTTCCGTCTTTGAGTCCTCTCCACCTTGGGCTTCCAGGCCGGTTTCTCCCTGATGGCCTCTAATCTCTGTCCATTCTCAGAGCCGTTGTTCAGATTCGTCTTCCTCAGTGTTCCAGACCTTTGACTTCACCTGCTGCATTCCATTCGGATGATCTCAGAGATGTGAGTGCAGCCAACTTTTTGACTCCTTCCTCACCTTGGTCGCCATGGTTTCCATCAATGTTATTTCTAGAGCATCTTTCTCATTGTCGTTACTGCCCAGTTACTTTTTCTAAATCACAGTTCAAACTGTGTGACTCTAGCTCTGCTCCAAAGCCTCTGATGGTTCCCTGCAGCCTCCAGAACTCATATGAAGTTCTTTTTTCTTAAAAAAAGAAAAAAAAGGTTTCATGAGATATCATCCACACATCATGCAGGTGACCCATTTAAAGTGTACATGTTTTTGGGTTTTAGTATATTCACAGAAATGTGAAACCATCAGCACAGTCAATTTTAGGACATTTTCGTTTCATGGCAAAGAACCCCCATACCTGTTAGCAGCCTCTCTCTCCAGCTCTCTGGGTCTGAGTAACTGCTAGTCCATTTTTCTGTCCTTATAGATTTGCCTGTTCCCAATATAATTAAATAATATGTCAACACATCAATGTACGAGGGTCCAGTTTCTTTGTTTGTTATCTTGTTGGTCTTTTTGATTATAGCCATTCTAGTGAGTGTGATGGAAAAGGCAATGGCACCCCACTCCAGTACTCTTGGCTGGAAAATCCCATGGACGGAGGAGCCTGATAGGCTGCAGTCCATGGGGTCACGAAGAGTGAGACACGACTGAGCGACTTCCCTTTCACCTTTCACTTTCATGCATTGGAGAAGGAAATGGCAACCCACTCCAGTGTTCTTGCCTGGAGAATCCCAGGGACGGGGGAGCCTGGTGGGCTGCCGTCTATGGGGTCACACAGAGTTGGACACAACTGAAGCGGCTTAGCAGCAGCAGCAGTAGCAGTCAGTGTGAATTGGTATCTCATTGTGGTTTTGTTTGCATTTTCCTAATGGCTCATAACCTTGAGCATCTTTTCACGTGCCCGTTTGTGTTGTCCTCCTTAGAGCAGTGTCCATTCAGATACTTCATCATTTTTAAAATATATTTATTATCTTCATTGTGGTGCATGGGCTTTCCAGTTGTGACGTGCAAGCTCTCTAGCTGTGGCCCAAGAGTGAGATCTTAGTTCCCTGACCAGGAATTGAACCCAGGCTGTGGCAATAAAAGAACCGAGTCTTAACCACAGGAGCACCAGGGAATCCAGATCATTTTTTTTTTTTTAATTGGGTTATTTGTTACAATGTTCTTAAGATGTCATTCAGGTCCCTTCATACTCTGGCCTCCAATGTAATATGTCTTGTCTCATCTCTAGTTATCACTTCTATCCCTTCCTGCTCCCAGTCTCCCTAAGCTGACTCTGAGCCTGTGCCTGCCTGAAGTCACATCAGTCGTGTCTGACTCCGTGCAACCCCAAGGACTGTAGCCCACCAGGCTCCTCTGTCCATGCGATTCTCCAGGCAAGAATACTGGAGTGGGTTGCCATTTCCTTCTCCAGGGGATCTTAGAACCCTCATCTCTTAAGTCTCATGCGTTGGCAGGGCGAGTTCTTTACCACTAGTGCCACCTGGGAAGCCCCAAAGCTATAAAAAACTCACTAATGCCCCCTTTTCCCTGCCTCTCCCCATGCCGCCCTTCTGCAGGACTGCCTTCGTATGCTCATCCTCAGGTCGGGCTGCCCCGTCAAATCTCCCATCATTTCAGAGGCTAGCTCAGATGTTTCCTGAGGTGGGCTATATTGAAGTGACCCCACTTCTTCCCTTGGGTGTGTTTACCACCCAAGACTGAGGTCCCCAAGGGTAAGGACAGTATCCAACTGTATCCCCAGGGGCTTAGCACAGTTAACGTGGAGCTGCTGCTGCTGCTAAGTCACTTCAGTCGTTTCCGACTCTGTGTGACCCCATAGACAGCAGCCCACCAGGCTCCCCCGTCCCTGGGATTCTCCAGGCAAGAACACTGGAGTGGGTTGCCATTTCCTTCTCCAATGCGTGAAAGTGAAAAGTGAAAGGGAAGTCGCTCAGTTGTGTCCGACTCTTAGCGACCCCATGGACTGCAGCCTACCAGGCTCCTCCACCCGTGGGATTCTCCAGGCAAGAGTACTGGAGTGGGGTGCCATTGCCTTCTCCACCCCAATGCTAGAACTTGGTAAATATTTGTTGAATGAACCAGGAAGTTTGGGAAAAACACTTTTTTCCTCCCTAATCATCCATTCATTTAGGATACTGGTAAACGTTTTCCCATCATTTTTGCTTTTTGCTTTGGGTGATGATGTATTCCTCTAAAAATTCTGATGTAACAAAAAGAAGCAAATAAGGAATGGAAGTGATAACCAAAGAAGGTTGCCTGCATTGTACACTTACCTGGGGTCTGATCTTTACTCCATCCAGCTTTTATCCTTATTGATGACTTTTCTCTGTAAATCCAAGACACACAGAGGCTTATCGGGCAGCTGTGCCACACGCCCTGTCCTTGATTACTCTTTGAGGTGGAGATCCAACAAGGACTGTCTGCTAGGAGAGGTGACAGCTTGCCACATGATCTCTTGATTGGCCTCCAGGTTTAAACTGCCTCGTTAAGAATATCAAGTCCGCAGTGTTGGTGTCTTCACCAATGTCATAAAAAGAGAAAAAAAAAAAAGGTTCAAGCACCAAAGCTGAATAGCAGTACATTTACCTTTTTAAATGTTTTAAATAGACCTTACATTTGTGATATTTCTCCATCCCGATGATGTTTCTTCCATCCAGATGATGCCTTCCTGTTGTTAGAATTTGGACTTTTATTTTTATTTATTTCAAAAAATTATTTTTGGCCATACTGCACAGGTACAGGAGGATCGTAGTTCCCTGACCAGGGATGGAACCCATGCCTCCTGCAGTGGAAGCGCCAGGGAAGTCCCAGAATTGGATTTTTAGATAGGAGAGGAGCTGGTGGCACAGCCAAGCAAGGTCAGAATCGACAGATGCACCTAGAAGTTGGACTGTCCTTGAGGTGGCCCCAGGTGATAGTCATCTGCTGCCCCCAGCAGCTGGTGCTGAGAAATGACGAAGCTGAGACCTCAGCTCCCCGGGGAGCCCAGGCTGCTGCACACGTTTTGGAAGCTTGGTTGTAGACCACTTATTTCATGAGGCCAGCAGAGCAGCCCGCAGAGCTGGCTTTCTCCCTTATTTTGCACAACTAAGGGACTCTCCAGGGTTGGGGGTGGGAGGGAGCGGGGATAGATAGATAGGGGCGGGGAGCAGAAGAATGCAGAGCTGCTCCGACCCCTTGGCTACGAGGACTCTGGAGGGACAATAGGCACCAGCAACATTTCACACGCACCAGAGGGACTGTGATTGAAGCAATTTGTGAACCAAAGGGAAGGCTCCTCTAGGGAAGATAAAGGGTTAGGAGGCTGCTCAGTGGCTCTCTCTGGGAATCAGCTCCCAGGACAAGGCGCATCCCTGCTGTTCCCAAGCGGACGTTTGTCTAGGCTGGGTGTTCGCGGAAATATAAGGGGGAAGTCGGATCTAGAGAGAGGCAGAAGACGGTTTTTTCAACGAGGTCTGATCGCCGGCAGCGGTGCCGCCTTAACCTTGCTCAGTGCAGGCCTGATATGGTGCGTGGCGCCCCCTCGCGGCCAGAGGGAGCAACGACGTGTCATGCCTGCCTGCCTGTCTGTGCTTTTTGGGTTTTTCTTGATAATTCTGTTCCCCTCCTCCCTCCTCTTTTTCTGTGCCCACTCTGGTCCACCCAAGTCCCCCACCTTTCTCCCTGGCCCTGGAGCAGGGATGAGCAAGATCTTCACTGTACGAAGAAAAAGTAAAACCTACCTTTGGTTTACTTAGAGGGAGAGCCTGTACTAATGGGGTCAGACAGGCAAGGCATGAAGTGATAAAGAGGAAAAGGATGAAAAAAAAGGGAAACAAACCCCAGGGGACCTAAAACGGACCTGTGCTAACAGAAAATTAACATGGGAAATAATGTCAAAATCGTAAGAACCCTCCAACTTACAACTTATCCTGTGTCTTTATACAGAATAAATCTGAAATCGCATTGAAAAAAGAGTTTACAAATGGGCTGCTTGACAATTTCTGAGTTTTAAATATCGGCTCTGACTGATTTTCATGCTGTGTGTCTGTTAGCTGACTTCTGCCATTAAAAAAAAAAAGTAATGTTCAAATATTTAGGTTTTTTCCTTTTTTTTTTAAGTTGCCTTGATTAAGTGTTGAAGACACATGTTCGCCTTGTAACAGCCCTTCTCAAAGAGTTCAGGAAACAAGACAACTGAGGGTTGCCAACCCCAGATCAGTGCAGTGTGTGTGTGAAGCAGATGGTGAAAATATAAAATACTATAGGTACTAAAAAAGGGAACAGCATTTTTGCACCTCATCAGCCTCTAAACAAACATAAGGATACAGAACACAGTGTGTTTTTTTTTTTTAATGGCGGTAGAATTTAATGTCTTTTTAAAAGTAATATTAAAAAGCTGAGCCACAAAAGTAAATCGGTGCCAGGAATGAAGTAACGGTTTAGATAAAATGCTGCTGACTCTGGTGTTATTCATCCCAGCAACTCTGAAACCCTCCCCGGGTCTCCGCAGAGCCTTACTGACCACGAGCAGAGGCCAGCTACGGGGAGGGTTCCTCTCCTTTAAAGCGAAACACATGACTCGTGAGCGCCGTGCCAAGTCCCCGGAGCGCAGGGAGGGCCCGCCGGCCCGGATGGGTGGGTGGATGGAGGGGTGGGTGGGTCCTCGTATAATTAGCCGGGGGAAGGCAGCCTGAGTCCGCTTCTGGCTGCAGCTCCGACGGCGCCTCTGGTTTTCCCTGATCTTCCGCGGGTGGCCTGGCGCTCAGCTCTTTGCTGATCCCAGCGTAGGCTGCGGTGGGGGGCCGCTGGCAAGACGGCTCCGGCCACCCGCCCTAGGAGGTCGAGGCTCGCAGCTCTCTCTGCTCGAAGGTGCGCTGTGGGATGATGCTGGGCGTCCTCACGATCACAGGTAAGGCGGAGGCTGGGTCTGCTGTATATTCTGCCTCCGTGGCAGGTGGAGGAACCTGCCCTTGGCCTGGGGTGGGGATGAGGGGTGCTGCAGGGCAACTGGCTCGACGCACCCTGATGGACCCCTACTTCTCTCGCTGTGCTGACTTTTTGATCCGAAGAGCATTCTCTCTCTGGTTCAGCAGGGCCACGCAAACTCAGGGCTTTCTTCTTGCCCGTGCAGGAATCTTCCTAATGCCCAGGGGAGACCTGTAATGTTTTGTGTGTGTGTGTATGGGATTGCACCTCTCGCCTTGGTGGAGGGAAAGGACAGCCCCACCCGAACTGAAGATGCATGTTGGAGTGGGGTGAATTTGCACATAGATTGTGACAGCCTAACTGCCGACTATAGTCATGAAAAAAAAAATTCTTGTTGAGAAATTGCAATATTTGGCATTTTGACCTGCTTATTAGAACTTTCAATGAAGGATCATTTAGGGGACTACAATGTTAGCTGTGGTTTATGTGGTGATTTCAATAAAGCCATAGTTACTATAAAATTAGTGACTAACATAAGCTTGCTTTCTAGAAATCTGGCTGTGAATGTGAATGATAATATATCATAGCCATCTCTAGCAAATAAGTTACAGATATCAAACTGTTGGAATGTACTCAGGACTCTTCTAACTTGTCATTTGATCTTTTCATGCAATTTATACTGTAGCTTCAGTCCTTAGGAATTTACTTGTTTCCTCCCCCTTTCTGCCTTTTCTCCCCTCATCAAAAATTAAACTCCATCTGCTAATTTAGGTTTATAATATCAGCTCCTCTCTAAACATTTGAGATCATTGCTCTCCAAATAAATGTTTTCTTAAAAGCGCAGTGTAGCATTTCTAAGACTTAAAATTTTTCTCAATGTAATTGCCTCTGCAAAGCCTTCTTCCTCCTCTGGAATTTGAAATGAATGTGAAAGTTTAGTGAAACAAAAAATACCTTTCACTTCCTATAGATTAACTTGTTTACTTTGAGATTTCCTTAACATTCCTTCCCCAAGTTAACTCAGCTAGCCTTTTTACACTTTAACTTGTGTGAAAATTTACCTGATGCCTAAAAAACCTTTTTTAAATTATTAGACTATACAACATTTGAAAATAAAAAAATACAAAATTCATTTTTTTCCAGATCATTAAGTTTTCTGTGAATGAGATATAAAAATGCTCAACCCTGGGTAGGCTGCCTGGGAGTGTGGTTTGTGGGGTGTCACCGCTGGAGGTGGGGTTTCTATGATGATGACTTTTTCTGAGTGCCTTTTGTGTTTAGTACCATCTTTCTCATTCACTATTTGATGAGTTTATCACATGCTAAGTTTCTTATGGGGAAGAAATGTCCTTTTTAGCAAAAATTGAGTTCACCAACTTGGTATGCTTGTGAAGTGAAAGTCATTCAGTCTTGTCCGACTCTTTGTGACCCATGGACTGTAGCTCACCAGGCTTCTCTGTCCATGGAATTCTCCAGGCAGGAATACTGGAGTGGGTGATACTTGAGGCGACTTTAAAAAATTGGTTCAGATAATCCTAATGGAATGCTCCTAATGGAATGCTAAATGTTGGAAGGACTGTCTCATTTTTAGAGTAACTTTAGGTAGCTGGGTTGATTGCTTCCTGAGTTACTTTTATTACAATGTTGATATGAAGGATGTGACAAATTATGGTACTTTTTCCTGGTTAAAACAAAGTATGCGGAAAATATTAAACTCCAAAGCTTTAATCAAAACAAATAACCATTTTATAGTAGGAGTGAAAATTAAAAAGGAATTTTAGCTGTCTTCTTAAAAATAACTTTATTTACTTATTTATTTATTTTTGGCAGTGCTGGGTCTTCCTTGCTGTGATGGCTTGGATTTTCTCTAGTTGGGGCGAGTAGGGGCTACTTTTGGGTTGTGGTGTTCGGGCTTTTCAGTTCAGTAGCATCTCTTTTTGTGTGGGTCCCGGGCTCTAGAGCACGGGCTCAATAGTTGTGGCACACAGGCTTAGTTGCTCCTTGGCTTGTGGGATCTTCCCGGATCAGGGATGGAACCCATGTCACCTGCCTTGGCAGGCAGATTCTTTATCACCAAGCCACCAGGGAAGTCCCGCCCCCTTATTTTTTTTCCCTCTGCAAGTTATTTTACCGAGGAAGATTTGCAATCAATATTCTTTAAATAGCTGGTCAGAATCTTGAAAAGCAATGTAGACTTTTAAAATTAGCATTCAGGATTGATTGACTAGCAAAAGGTTTCTTGTCACTTAGGCACTGCTCATTTAAATAATGTAGGAGAAAGTTACTCTTGGCTTCTTTAGTGAGAAGGCCTTAACATAAGAATGTTTTTCAGTTTCACAATTAATAGTAATTGGGCAGGGTTGATGACATTTTTAATAGGAATTGGACAGGTTTGATGACATTTTTGTAGAACTGCTTAGGAATGAGTTTTCATTTTGTAAAGGAGGGGAAAGCTGTCACCTAATACTGACCATTATTGTCCCCTCCCCAGACCTTGTGCACCCCCCTCCTGAAATGAATACAACAAACTTTGAAGCAGGAGATGATTGATTATTCACATCACATGCTCTTGCCTTTCCTGAAGTCTTTCCCTCACATTGTGTTAGCAGTGGCCTTGGTTTAAAGAAGTAGAAAATAGAGGCCTCCCTGGGGGTCAAGTGGTTACCACTCCGTGCTCCCAAGGCAAGGGGCATGGGTTCCAGCCCTGGTCAGGGAACTAAGATCCCACTTGCCATGTGGCATGACCAAGAAAATGAAGTAATTAGCCTCCAATTAAAATAAATAAGTTTATATTAAAAAATACTAGAAAATAAGTAATTGAAGCCTCCAATTAAAATAAATAAGTTTATATTAAAAAATACTAGAAAATAAGTAATTGAATGTGACGATGATGAGAGAGGTATCATCTTTCCACCCATATATCAGTGATATGGTAGCAAAAAAAAAAGACTGTTTTGAATTAGGAAAATATCTTTCCTGTTTTCCCTAACTTACACACATTATTGAGACTAAATGAAGAATATGAGGAATTAAGGCAACAGTATTCTTGATCTCTAAAGTAGAGTGGGAAGACTCCTCCCGTATCACGCCAGTTCTCGATTATTGATAATACATATCTTTATGCAAATCATTTTATAGGATTAAAAAAATACCCGCCCCCTCCCCCCCCCCCACACACACACACATGGCTGCTTCTCTCTGCCAAGGGACTTGTGAGACATGAAATTAATTACCTCACAACTCTGTCTCAGTAACTGCCTTGTACCGAGTACCCACTCTAGTGGCTTATCATTGTTTCCCACAATAATCCTGCAAAAGGTGATTACCTATAATCCCCTTTTTATTATGAAGCCTCATTTTCTCTTGGTGTTCCCAGCTACTAAGAAGCACAGCTGTGGAGTCATTTATAAAGGACCTCTTCCTCTCGTAAAGGATGATACTGGTTTTGTGATGCACACAATTTCACACGCCAGCTCAGATGTAAAAGGGACCAGGGAATGTCAGTATCCAAGTCTGTATGCTCCTATACTGGCCTTTGCTTCTCTGAGTTTTAAACCCAGTTACACATCTCCTGGAGGCTTTTTTGGTTGATGAGCATTAGAACAAGGGGAGTTGGTTGGTGTGTAAGATATAAGGGATGGATTTAGAATGTGGAGAATTCTTGGAGAAATTCCAGGACAATGCTGCAAATCGTGGGGGAAAGCTAACCAGTTCCAGATGTCACAGCAAGCAGTCCTGAAGTGCTCGGGGACTGCACAGAGCTGGTTATACTAAACAAACAAAAAAAAATTGATGTTATAACTGTATTCGAGATGCACTTTTCCTCTGATAAACAGTTAAGTTTGGATAAAAACATTAACATTTTGTAATCTATAATATGACACATTCCTTAAAAGTTTTTTTTTCTTCTAAACCTCTGAAGTAAAAGAAAATAAGTCATATTTTCATCACTTAATCACTGAGTATTTGGAAGAGTAAGAAAAGAAAGTCGATCCTGCAGATTTTGGACTCACAACTGGTTCTTGCATTTTCTGGAGATTGGGGTGGGAAGTGTCTGTGTGGGGATTAGGGCAGGGGACTGGATCTTTAAACCTTTGGGATCAGGGACCCTTTGAATCTTGAGAGGTGGGGGATTAGATTTTTACAAGAAAAATGTATATTTTCTCATACTCATCACAGACCTCTTGTGAGTGATTTTACAAATTGGGATTGACTGGGTATTTATCAGCAGATAAACAGAGTTTGGTAGAAGATGACACCAAAATAGGAAAAGCTTTGACAATTCTCTGCCAAAGTTGAATTTCTATCCAGGAAATACTTTCAAATTTGGGTTTCTTTTGACATTACTAAAGATACAACTATTCATATATTTTGAAGTTTATTTCACTTTACTAATGTTCAGTCGCCTTTTCTTTTAAGCCTTGGAAGGGTTTATTAAACTGTTCAAACTATTAAGCAACTCAGATTATTATTGTCACAGATTTGAGGTATTGTCCTATAAAGTAGTAACTGAGGCTAGCTTACACTTTTAAAAATTAAAATGCAGCGGCAGAAGGGTGCACGACCAGCTGCCACTTTTCTTCTCCGTTTCACTTTCCACACTGTTTTCTTTAAGGGGATCTTTCATGCGTCTTAGAAAAACCTAGCAACAAACAAAAAGCTTACTCGAGTCTTTGTTTTGACAAGACAGCTTCAGAAACTGTACCATCACTTCACCTGGGACCTCCCTTTATCCTTCCTGCATCTATAAAGCTATACATTCACCCTAAGGAAGCTTCTTCTAGGTCATATGCAGAGGTGTCTCAGACAGGAAAGAATCTGCCTGCAATGCAGAGTATGCAGGTTCGATCCCTGGGTTGGGAAGATCCCCAGAAGGAAATGACAACCCACTCGTGTATTCTTGCCTGGAGAATCCCATGGACAGAGGAGCCTAGTGAGCTACAGTCTATGGGGTCACAAAGAGTCAGACATGATTGAGCGACTAACACTTTCAAGTGAGTTAAAGCACTTTCTACATCATTTTTTAAATCATCTTTTTCTTTTCCAAGTAACGTTTCCAGCATATTGACACTGTCTCACGAAGACATATGACTAGAATCTTCTCCCAGGAAAGAAGAATAGAAATATTTTATTTTTATGCCAATGTTTACTTAAGAAGCAAGACTTGTATGATGTTGCTTCCCCAAGTGGCTTTAGTGGAAAAACATGTTGACACACACCATGTAACTGGTAAGACTGTGTTTAGCGTGCTGCTGGTCAGTGTGGATCAGGAAGGACTGTAATCTTTCCTCACCCTTTGAAGTGACTGGGCTGGGACCACTGACGAGCAGGACTACATGAAGATGAAAGTATCTCCCAGTCCTGCCTCCCAGAGCCCTTCCCCATTGACACTCGGACCAACTCCTTTCCCCAACCTTTTGACCATCTTTGATGCCCGATGACAATGTGGAGTTTCTAGGCGAACCATAGCATCACCGAATATGTGAGCACCTTGTTTGGGTTTTATGGAGATTCAGGAGACTTTCAGTATTAATAGCAGCATTCTGCAAAATGGCTGGATAATTCAGTGTTCCACAGAAGGGACAGTTATGCATTGTATCAGAAAGGCTCAGCCTAAAACCAGTTATCCTGTGGAAGGACTTTTTGGGTGCCCAGAAAGTACATTTCCAAATCAGTGGTGCTTAGATAATCAAGCTTTTTTGATTTTCCTCTTCCTATCCCATTGGACAAATCTAAAGGCAGACCGTAATTCCATAGGGAGCTGATGTCAAATTAGAGCAGGGGAGGACTTCCCTGGTGGCCTAGGGGTTAAGGATCTGCCTGCCAATGCAGGGGAAACGGCTTCGATCCCTGATCCAGAAAGATCCCATGTGCTATGGAGCGACTAAGCCCCAGTGCCACAACTACTGAAGCCCGAGCACCTAGAGCTGGGGCTCTGCAACCAGAGAAAGCCAGTGCCCAGTAAGGAAGACCCAGTGCAACCAAAAAATAAATTCGAAAAAATTCGAGCAGAGCAGATTTTGAAGTCATTTAACAGTGAATATATTAATGGGGGGGGGGGGGAAGGACTTGTGTTAATGAAATGCTCATTAGTGTGGTCGAGAGTAGATTCTGCCATGCTCTGTCCAAATAGGTGGACACTGGGTCTTTCCTGGAAG
>NW_011494720.1:1225086-1231483 GCF_000754665.1 Bison bison bison
AGCTGCCACCGCTCCCACCCCCATCACAATCTGCCTCCTGTCATTTGGCAGCTTCCCTGACTCCCAAGAGCAAAGCTGCTGGCTTGGTCCCTTCTCTCTGCCACCCCACATTTTTGGGCTATTCTTTTACGTGTGTAACAGCCACCTGGTTTGCTGACCAAGCTAAGATCTTGGAACTCACTCAGAACCTGCATGCAGACTAGAGGTGTTTCTCATAGAAACACCTTTGAGGAGCTATCTGCTAACCACGAACTGGAAGGTGGGCGTGATGTTTGACAGTCTCCCAACCGCCACCTTTAGCCTGAACCTGGGAAATGTGAGGTGATGCTGCTGGATACTGTGTAGATTTGGGGGCTGGGAAAGCAGGGAGGGTGAGGAAGGAAGGTCCACACAGGAAGAAAGGCTTGGTCACATATGATCCTTCACTTGGTCCAAAATGGGGTAGAAAGATCTAGATCTTTTCATGGTGCAAATAAAAAGAACAGGTAGGGAACTAATTCAGAATGCCCCTCGAAGTCCTTGTGTTGGGCGTCAAAGAGATAAAAACAGGTGCGATGTGGCATTCGACTTCACAGAACTTTAAAGAGCAGCTGAACTTGATGTATTGATGGTTTCCATAGCATCTTGTGGTCCTGAAGGTCTAGGAGTGTCTCAAGGCTTCCGGTTCTGGAGAGCTGAAGACTGCTCACACTACCCTCTTCTGTTCAAAAGCTCCTTCCTGGGTTTGGACAATGACTTTATACCCATGAGTACAATAAGGAAAAATGGAACCAACAGAAATTGTCTAAAAACAAGGAGACATAAAAATGCAACCATTTGAAGACTATTAAATAATTGATCCAGAAGAAGATACAGATATTAATAGCGATTATCACTGGACATTCCCTCGTGGCTCAGATAATGAGCCACCATCCCCTGGTGGTAAAGAATCTGCCTGCAATGCAGGAGACCCGGATTCGATCCCTGGTCAGGAAGATCCCCTGGAGAAGGGAATGGCAACCCACTCCAGTATTCTCACCTGGATAATTCCATGGACTCAGGAGCCTGGTGGGTTTCAGTCTGTGGGGTTGCGAAGAGTCAGACACGACTGAGCAACTAACACTTTCAACAGTTACTGCTGGACATTGTCTTATGGATGTTACTCCCAATTTTCTGTATTTTTAAATCTTCAGCAATTTATATAGATGATTGTTGGAATTGGTAAAAGTAATTAAAACTTCTGAGGAAAACAAAGCAAAAAAAAAAGCCATTCTAATGGCTTTTGTTTTATTTTTATTAGAGACAGCCAACTGATGTGTTACCCTCCTAACTAGCCTTTTCAGGGAGTAGTTCAGGGCACCCATGTTATAGGTGAGGACGCTGAGGACAGACACTTCAAGAATTGTGCCCAAGGACCCAGTGCTAGCAAGTGGTGCAGCTAAAATGGAAACACCAGTCTGCTCCAGAACTTCTGGCCTTTGATCTCCTTCCTTTCTACCTGAATTCTGTCTCTTCTTTGAGAGGTGGGAGAAGAATTTGGCGGTTACTTAATCATTGATAAAAATCTGTATTACGGTATATCGCGTGAGGCAAAGAGCCGGGAGTGTGAACCATTACCCTCTCCATTTTTGTTTTATTTTTATTAGTCATCTGCACTTGTTTATTCTTCTGAGTGTTTAAAACAACTTAGAGAAAGTAACAAAATTAAAAATAGTTCAGGGCATGTCATGTACCTTTTACCTAAATTCACCTCTTAACATTTTGTCTCATTTGCTTCATTATTTACTCTTTTCGTCTATGTTGGAAAACAAAATAAAGAAAAAATTGCATACAGCGGCTTCCCTGGCTCAGTGGTAAAGAATCCACCTGCCAACGCAGGGAACACGAGTTTGATCCCTGATCTGAGAGAATCTCACATGCCTTGGAGCGACTCAGGCTGCAAGCCATAACTATTGAGCCTGTGCTCTGGAGCCTGGGAGCCACAACTCCTGAAGTTTGCACAGCCTAGAGCCTGGGCTTCGAGACAAGAGAAACCACCACAAAGAAAAGCCCTCACAGCAACTAGAGAGAGGTTTTCGCAGCAATGAAGACCCAGCAAACCAAAAATAAAAACAAAACCAAACAGCATACAAGGACTTCCCTGGTATTCCAGTGTTTAACACCCTGAGCTCCCAACACAGGTGGCCCAGGTTCGATCCCTGGTCAGGGAACTAGATCCCATACGCCACAACTAAGGATCCCACATGCTGCAACCAAGACCCAGAGCAGCCAGATAAATATTTTTCTTAAAGCAGCATCCAGGTTCCTGTTAAGTCTTACGTAGGTATGAGGTGTGAAGCTTTCTGAACCATTTGAGAGTAAGTTACACACAGCACAGTTCTTCACTTCCAAATGCTTCAGTGCGTATTCCCTAAGAATAGAGATATTTCCTGTAGTAACCCTAATACCATTATCAATGTCAGATATTTGCATTGTCACAAGACTCACATAGTCTGCCAATCTTGTCAGTTATTTAATAATGTCCCCTTTAGCATTACAAGACCCAGCCTCAGGTATGATGTCAACATCTCTTTGGCCTCTTTTAATCTGGAACATTTGTGTAGCCTTTGTCTTTTAGATATTGACATGTTCAAAGCATGTAGTTCTCCCGTTTCTATCACCCGCATTTTGTGTGTGTTTTCTGTTAATTGAATTTAGGTTGTGCATCCTTCGCCACACGTGACATTGTGTTTTCCTCAGGGTATTGTAGACAGTGTCCATCTGTTCCTCATAGGTTGATGTTAAGTTGTCTGATTTCTCCATCCTTTCAACTATTAGGCATGTAAATATCCTAACTCCCCCTCCCCCCCCATTTAGCTCCCACTGATTCTTCCTTTATCCAGTCTTTACCTTGACAAAGTGACAAAATGATGGTCAGGTGATCTTTAATTTTTTTTTTTTTTATTGAAGTAGAGTTGATGTACAAGATGACGTAAGTTACAGGCATGCTCAGGTGATCTTTTGAACCATTATCTGGGTCAGAAGAGTCAGTAGGATATATGTGTTCTTTCTTATTTTAAACTATGACAGTAACCATGAAAAAAACTGCTTATTATTCTGAAATAGAATTTGAACTGCTGTCCACATCAGACATACAGCAGTAGTTTCTTTAGATGTTCAGTTCAGTTCAGTCGCTCAGTCAGGTCCAACTCTTCACAACCCCATGAATCACAGCACGCCAGGCCTCCCTGTCTATCACCAACTCCTGGAGTTCACTGAAACTCAAGTCCATTGAGTCGGTGATGCCGTCCAGCCACCTCATCCTCTGTCGTCCCCTTCTCCTCCTGCCCCCAATCCCTCCCAGCATCAGAGTCTTTTCCAATGAGTCAACTCTTCTCATGAGGTAGCCAGAGTATTGGAGTTTCAGCTTTAGCATCAGTCCTTCCAATGAACACCCAAGACTGATCTCCTTTAGAATGGACTGGTTGGATCTCCTTGCAGTCCAAGGGACTCTCAAGAGTCTTCTCCAACACCACAGTTCAAAAGCATCAATTCTTCAGCGCTCAGCTTTCTTCATAGTCCAACTCTCACATCCATTCATGACCACTGGAAAAACCATAGCCTTGACTAAATGGACCTTTGTTGGCATGTCTAAATACTTTTTCTTATCATAAGTGGCATCTATAAATTATAACACTTATAATGACATATGGAGAATAAGAATTTTAATGCTTTGAAAGTTCATGGGGTTTATTTTTCTTTTAGAAAGACTAAATAAATAAATAAAAAACAAACTCTGGGGACTTCCCTAGTGGTCCAGTGGCTAAGACTCCATGTTCCCAATGCAGGGGACCCAGGTTTAATCCTTGGTCAAGGAACTTGATCCCACATGCTGAAACTGAGTTTTCAGGCCAAAACTAAAAAGAAAAAAAAAAATTAAAGACAAACTTTATTATTTTGTAAAAAATAATTAAATAATATTTTATATTATTGTTGTAATATATACAATACATATTTTTTACAATAATATTGTAAAAAATAATAATAATTTCTTAGAGCAGTCTTAGGTTCACAGCAGTGATGAGTGGAAAGTACAGAGGGTATCTGTACACTCCTTATCCCCCACCCAAGTATAGTCCCTCCTATTATCAACATCCCTCACCAGAGTGGGGCATTTGTTCCCATCCTCGGCCTGCTTGGCATCATCATAACCCAGAGTCCTTTGTTTACATTAGGTTCTCTCTTGGTGTGTACATTCTATGGGTTTGAACAAATATATGATGAAGTGTATCTACCATTGGAGTATCATGCAGAATAGTTTCACTGTCCTAAGAAAGTCCTCTGTGCTCTGCCTGTTCATCCCACCCTCCTCCCCACCTCTGGCAGCACTGATCTTTTTCTTGTCTCCACAAACGGGCCTTTCCCAGAATGTCACACAGTTGGAATTGTGCAGTGTGTAGCCTTTTCAGATTGGCTTCTTTCACCTAGTTATATGCACTTATTAAGGTTCCTCCATGTCTTCATTTGCTAGCTCATTTGCTATTCAGCTTGTTAGTGCTGAATAATATTTTATTGCCTGGATATACTAGCTTATTTATCCATTTACTTAATGAAGAACATCCTGGTTGCTTCCAGGTTTTTGCAGTTAGGAATAAAGCTGCTAGAAATGCCCACCGGCAGGTTCTTGTATGAACATGGTTGCAACTCATACCAAATGTGGATATGAATAAATACCAAGGATAGTTGGGTAAATACCAAGAAGCAGGATTTCTGGATCAAATGGTAAGAGCATGTTTAATTTTGCAAGACACTGCCCCGCTGTCTTCCAAACTGGCTGTACCGTTTTGCATTTCCCACACCATTTCTGAAGTCAGTTTATTCCCCTGTAAACCAGTTGGTCTTTTCCAGTGAGTCGGCTCTTCATATCAGGTGGCCAAAGCACGGAAAAGACTGAGGGCAGGAGGAGAAGGGGGCAGCAGAGGATGAGATGGTTAGACAGCATCACCACCTCAGTGGACATGAATTTGAGCAAACTCCAGGAGATAGTGAAGGACAAGGAAGCCTGGCATGCTGCAGTCCATGGTGTCACTGAGTGGAACACAATTTAGCCACTGAACAAACAAAACCAGTTGGAGGGATCAGGTGACCTCTACCTTTCAGCTCTAAGGCTTTATGATTGGAAATGATAGCTTGGCAATAGGAACCTGTGCGAGGTCCTCACTTTTGATTTTAATACTCAGCAAATTAAAGCACTTACCACCAAAGCAGAGATATTACTCTGCCAACAAAGGCCCATCTTGTCAAGGCTATGGTTTTTCCAGTAGTCATGTATGGATGTGAGAGGTGGACTGTGAAGAAAGCTGAGCGCCGAAGAATTGGTGCTTTTGAACTGTGGTGTTGGAGAAGACTCTTGACAGTCCCTTGGACTGCAAGGAGATCCAACCAGTCTATCCTAAAGGAGATCAGTCTTGGATGTTCATTGGAAGGACTGATGCTGCAGCTAAACTCCAATCCTTTGGCCACCTGATGCGAAGAGCTGACTCATTTTTAAAGACTCTGATGCTGGGAAAGATTGAGGGCAGGAAGAGAAGGGGACAATAGAGGACGAGATGGTTAGATGGCATCACTGACTCAATGGACATGAGTTTGGGTAAATTCTGGGAGTTGGTGATGCACAGGGAGGCCTGGCGTTCTGTGGTCCATGGGGTCGTGAAGAGTCGGACACGACTGAGCGACTGAACTGAACCACCAAACCAACCCATGCAGGGATGCCTGTCACACCCCAGGCCTCTGTTAGGCAGTGTGGGTTTTGTATCAACTACCGGAAGGCATATAGTATGGATAAGAGAGAGGGGTGGTTCAGGAATGCAGCGGCAGTGAGGTTTGGGCGCCTCTGGCTGGGGAGATCTGGCGGGTTTTCGGTGTGTGTTCTTGAGTTTGTTTTGAGTGTGTTTAGATTGGAGGAGGGATCCCCGGTGTGGGTGATAGGCTGGCGAGGAGGCTGCGCCCTCTGTGACGCGCGAGGTGGCTCCCAGGCGGCGCCCTCGTCAGCGGCGGGGCCTGGGGTCGGCCGCCAGTCTCCATCCAGCGATGGGGCAGCCGGGGGCAGACGGCTGGGCCTCCGGGGCCTCTGTCGGCCTGCCCCTGCCTGCCAGCGGCGCGCGCCATGCCCTGGTGGAACAGCCTCTGCTGTGAGTAGCGCGCGCCCCGCGCCCCCAGTGGCGGTTCGCCCGGCGTCCAGCGGGCGGGATCACGTGGAGCGCCCTGCGACGGGACGGTTAGAGGGGTGTGTGGGTTTCCAGCCTTCCTCTTTGCTTCGATTAAACCGCTGACCCTGGAGCGCGCAGTGGTGGTTGTGGAGGGAGTGGTGTTAGGAAGGGACACCCCAGGATGCCTGCATGCCCAGGGCTACAGAACCATCTTCTCGGCTCCATTGGGT
>NW_011494720.1:1231583-1248375 GCF_000754665.1 Bison bison bison
CGAGACCCCCGAGGGGCAAGGCTTCCCCCTGGGGCCGGTGGAACAGGCGCCCAAACCCTCCGCTCCCACAGCCAGCGTCTAAATTGGAGAGTGAAAAATAACCCCAGCGTGAGGGAGGCCCCAGGCTGCAGGTTGCTTCTTGCCAGAAAGGGGCACCTCCCGGAAGACAAGGACAGAGAAGAAATGGTGGTGAAGGTTGGGATAAAGACTGTGCCGCGTGGGGTCCCCTGGAAAGGTCCTTGTCTGGGAGGTGGGCGGGAGGCGAAGTAGAAAAGGATATAGGCCTCCCCTCCAAAAAAATCACAAGTTGCCCCCACTGGAGAGCCCAGAGGCAGCTAAGCGAACCTGGGGGTGCTGAACAGGATGGAAGGGGCCTTGCTTGCCACTTGGGCTGCGGCACGTGGAGTGATGGCCAAGAAATACCAAACGAGCTTGTGAAAATGGATCTAGGTTTCACTCCCAGTTGAGTGGGCAGCCACGTGGTCACACGTGGTTTGAGTCTGGTTCCAGACCTCTGAATTGCAAGCCTGAGATCAAAGTTGGCTTATTTTTTACTGGAATATAGTTGATTTACAATGTTGTGTTGGTTTCAGGTGTACAGCAAAGCAAATCATTTACACATATATGTATCCAATAAAAATTTTTTTCAAGTTGGCTAATGTGTTAGAACATAATTGAAGCCTTGGCTGGCAGGCTAGGTAGTTTAGATTATCCTATAGGTCCTGGAATCCTTAGGAAATTTTGAAACCTTACCTTCTTGATGTGATCAGAGCAGGGTAGTTTAGGGAATGGGGCCTCTCTGTAAGGACTGTACAGGTCCAGCTGGGGCGGAAGGCAAGTGGAGTTGGGTTTGTCCAGCCTTGTGCAGAAAGCACAGAGGTACCATCTGGGTCTGCAGGGGCCCTGCCCAATCTGGAAGAGTGTTCTGACAATAGTAGTTCCTAGGATCACTTAGGTCAAAAGAGACTGCAGACCAGGTAGGATTTTTAAAAATTTCCTGTGATCCTACAGACTCTTCTATTTTACTGGGTTTCAGCCATATATCACTCTAACAAGAACATGTGAATATTGCTAGGCTATAACAGAACCTTCAATAGCGATTTTGTTCTGCCAGTTGGCTGCTGTTCTTCTTTGCCTCCCCAAGTTTTGACTGTAAACATTCCAGTCATCCCAGAGTTTTATAAGAAGTGTTTCGGATTGAAATGCAGATTAGAAGCATGGAGTGGGGAAGTAGGGCAGAAATGATGCGTATAACACCTGCTGCCTCCCACTTTGTTAGCAGAGTGTCTCTGCCTTTTTTAATGGTTTCTGGAGAGGTTAGTTAATAAGTATTTTTACCTCTTGCTGGCAGGAAAGTTATATGTGCATGCGTTGCTAGTAAAATTATAGTAGAATAGAGTTTATTATTGGGATTTGATTTTTTCCTCCAGTATATTTCCAGTGATACCATCCACCTTTTAAAAAAAGAAGGTCACATCTCTTGTGTTGCATTCAAAGCGTTTGCAGAAAGTTCTCTTGTGAGTATGCTTTTATAATTGGGAAAATTTGTATAGTAGTTCATGGAAATCTACTTAACTTCAAGAATTTTTAGACTTAAGAGCTGGTTTATAATAGGAACAAATGAAAACTTAGAGCATTTTCTTCTTATTTCAGAAAATTATACATACTTTTAAAAAAATAATGGGGAGAGAGTGTTCCTAGAAGATTCTGACTTAAAAGAATGTCAGGGTTGGGTACGCGGGACAGTCTGTCACATATGTCTGGATTTTTCTCTCTCTTGGGATATTTGCCTCAATATTTAATGTGGGCTGTAATTTTTCCTTTATTTATAAAATCTAAAGTTGGTCACCAATGTGTATTTCCAAGTGATTTTTTATTACCCAGGGAGCTTCCCCCCCCAATTTATTTATGAAAAAATTTTAAGGTATTATAATTAACATTTACCATCTTGCCTAATCATACCTCCATCCCTCCATCCATTCATGAATCCATCCTTTTTTTAAAAAATAATTTATTTATTTATTGGGTCTTCTTTGATGCGTGGGCTTTTCTCTAGTTGCAGCAAGTGGGGGCTATTCTCTAGTTGTGGTGCATGGGCTTCTTATTGTGGTGGCTTCTTTTGTTATGGAGCATGGGCTCCAGGGCATGCAGGCTTCAGTAGTTGAGGTTCCAGGGCTCCACAGTTGCAGTTCCCAGGCTCTAGAGCACACTCAATAGTTGAGGCACATGGGCGTGATTGCTCCATGGCCTGTGGGCTGTTCCCAAACCAGGGATCACACCTGTGTCTCCTGCACTGGCAGGCAGATTCTTTACCCCTGAGCCCCAGGGAAACCCGCAGCTTACTTCTTTTTTATGCATTTCAAAGTAAGTTGCAGGTATCCGTATGCTTCACTCCTGAACACTTCAAGTATGCATGTCATTAACAAGAGTTTAGGATTTGTTTCTTAAAGTGATTCTTTTTCTTAAGAAAAAGAAAAGGAAAAACTACCCTTTAAGAAGAGCACTTGAAATAATCAAATTCATTTGTCTTCCTAAAATGTCTATCTAAAATGTTCAGTTTGGGGAGTTCCCTGGTAGCCTAGAGGTTGGGATTCAGGCTTTCATTGCCTTGGCCTAGGTTCAGTACCTGGTTGGCGAACTGAGATCCTGCCTGCGTGGTGCAGAAAAAAAAAAAAATAAAATTAATACTTAGATGTTCAGTTCGGTTTTATTTATTTATTTATTTTTTTAATGCTGCTTTAGATTCTGACTGATACCAATGAGAAAAAAGTGAGAATTGCCTGATACTCAAAACTCTTACAGAGACAACCGCAGCACTCTCACAAGGCCCCACCCACCTCTGTCGCACATGGTTAGCTAGAGCACCTCCTCGGTATCTCTCCTTCCTCTCAGCAGAAGCAGCAGCCCAGATGATCAGGGCTGCAATCATTATCTGGGACTATCCAAAAAACCTGGTCATGTTAGAAAAGAAAAAGCAAGGGGAAAAAAGAAGGGTAAGGTGTGTGCGGGCATGTGTGCTTAGTCACGAAGTCGTGTCCTCCCACTCTTTGCAACCCCATGGACTGTAGCCCACCAGGCTTCTCTGTCCATGGAATTTTCCAGGCAAGAATACTGGAATGGGTTGCCACTTCCTTCTCCAGGGGATCTTCCCAACCCAAGGATCGAACCCAGGTCTCCCGCACTGCAGGCCAATTCTTTACCAGCTGAGTTACCCGGAAAGCCCCTAGGGTATAGCACATATGGCACAGTATAAAGCATGTTCAAACACGACTCTGGTCTTTACTTGGGTGGTTCTTAGGACAGTTTTTCACTGAACTTTCTAGGCTTCACTTTGAAAGTCAAACCCAATAAATACTCTGATGGAAATTTGTAGACATAGGTTAGTAATATTTCACATAAAGAATAAAATTTTCATGGAAAAATAAGATGTTGTAAATTGGATGATGGATTTGGAGATGCAAATTGTTCCTGTATTTCCAAAGAATTTCTGTATTTCAAGTACTTATTGCTATGTTCCAAGCACTGGTATCTAAACTGGTTAAATATATTGTTACAACATTATTAGGACCTTTTTGTGTGTCAATTTTAATTGACGTTCAGTTCAGTTCAGTTGCTCAGCTGTGTCCGACTCTTTGCGACCCCATGGACCAAAGCACACCAGGCTTCCCTGTCCTTCACCATCTCCCAGAGCACAAACTCATATCCATTGAGTCAGTGATACCATCTAACCATCTCATCCTCTGTTGTCCCCTTCTCCTCCTGCCTTCAGTCTTTCCCAGCATCAGGATCTTTTCCAGTGAGTCAGTTCTTCACATCAGGTGACCAAAGTATTGGAGCTTCAGCTTCAGCATGAGTCTTTCCAATGAATATTCAGGATGGATTTCCTTTAGGATGGACCGGTTGGATCTCCTTGCAGTCCAAGGGACTGTCAAGAGTCTTCTCCAACACCACAGTTAAAAGCATCAGTTCTTCAGTGCTCATCTTTCTTTATAGTCTAACTCTCACATCCATACATGACTACTGGAAAAACCATAGCTTTGACTAGATGGACCTTTGTTGGCAAAGTAATGTCTCTGCTTTTTAATATGTAGTCTAGGGTCATAGCTTTTCTTCCAAGGAGCGAGCATCTTTTAATTTCATGGCTGCAGTCACCATCTGCAGTGATTTTGGAGGCCCCCCCCCCAAAAAAAATAAAGTAGTACTAAGTAGAAAAGCAAACAATAGCAATACTAAGTAGAAAATTTTAAAAATTTGGACAAGTAAAACTAAAGCATATTACATGCTCATCCTCCAGAAGTCATATGTGAACGGTGTGTGTGTGTGTGTGTGAGAGAGAGAGAGAGAGAGACAGAGTTTTTAAACCAAAGTGGGGTCGTAGTATATAGACTGTTTGGTAGCCTGTTTTTCTTTATCAGTAAGAATTTCTACCCTTTCATTTCAGTTCATTTCGGTAAAAATGCATCGCCTCGAATCTCAAATCATTCTCCCAAGAAGATCCAGGAGTGTCACTGAGCTGACTTGCTCTAGCTAACAAATATCCAACTGAAGTCCATGCCTGGCATCTCTGGTTGTTAGGTTTCTTAATTTTTTAGATTTAGCACATCCCACCCTTTATTAAATCGCATTGACTAGCTTCTTTAACACTCAACATTTTAGAATATAAACCTACAGAAAATATAGAATAAGCACCCCTATACACATGACCAAAGTCACCATTCACTGATGTTTTATCTCATGCTCTTTCTTCCTCTCTCTCCTCTTCTCCCGACCCCCTCATTCTCTATCCTTAGTCTATTTGAAAGTTATTTGTAGACATCCGTTTGTATTTATGTTTGATTTTTGTCTTTTGTGACATTGATATTTCAGTCCAGGCTAGTTATTTTATAGAATGTTCTTCATTGTGGGCTGTTGTCTGACTATTTTCACATGATTTTGTTCTGTTAAACATTTTTGTCAGGAGTACTATGTAGGTGACTTACTGGCCTTCTCAGTGCCTCATATCAGGAAGCATGACAACAGTTTTATCCTTTTATTGGGGATGTTAATTCTGATGGCTTGGTTATGGCAGTGCCTGGAAGATTTCTCCATTGTAAAGGAAGTTGTTCCTTTTGAAATGAAGTCACCTGTGTGTTGATACTCTAAAACTGTAGGTGTGCTGACAACCTTTCACCCAAAAGTTTTAGCATCTTTGGATCCTTGACTGAATGAGTTATTAGAATAGTGTTAATAAATGTGATTTTTTTCCCTTAAGTCTGTTGACAAACAGCCAACTGGGCATACTCAAATAAGGCAAACGCTTAAGCTATAGCCAATCAAATAATTTCCTTGCTTTGGTTTCAAACTTCATCTGTAAAAATGTTCCCCCTAATTCTTGTCTTTTCTAAAAAACATTTTTTAGTGATTTCGTCGTGCCTGATCTTAGTTGCAGCATGCAAGGTCTTCTTTGGGTCATGCGTGATCTTTTGTTGCAGCTCAGGACCCTCAGTGATGCTGTGGCCTCTTACCTATAACAAATTTTTTTTTTTTGCTAGTTGAATTTGTTAACTTTCCCTCTAAAAGGAACAGAAAGAGCAGAGTAGTACCTTTGAACCTGAATTTTAAAAGATCATTTGAAAGCTGCCTAATCTGTTGAAATTTACAGATGCTGGTAAGACCATTACCTGATCTTGATCTTGGAATTGCTGGAATGTTATTCACTGGTCATGGTTTTTAAATATTTAATTTTTTTGAATTATAATCATGTCTATCTTTTTCTTCCCCACCACCCCCTCTTTCTGTTAATAGTTGGACAAAGAGAGTCTGAAGATGTGAGTGAAAGGGACTCAGACAAAGAGATGGCTGCTAACTCAGCGGTGGTTCAAGACATCACGAAGGAGGGAAAGGAGGAAATGCCTGAGATGATGGAACCAATCCCTGCCTCGGAAAGCAGCGTGGATGAGCTGATGCAACCCCCTGAGCCCCAGGCTAACGACGTGGGATTTAAGAAGGTGTTCAAGTTTGTTGGCTTCAAATTCACCGTGAAAAAGGATAAAACCGAGAAATCTGACAGCGTGCAGCTCCTCACCGTCAAGAAGGATGAAAGTGAAGGGGCAGGAGAGTCCGACGGGGCTGGTGACCACCCGGAGCCCAGCCGTGAGACGGGGGACGCAACACCCAAAGACGGTGAACTGAAACAGTCCACCGAGAAACCCGAAGAGGCGCCCCAACGTGAGCCGAGCTGCGCGGAAATCTCCCTTCAGACCGAGTCTGGTGAAGCAGCTGAGGAAGGCAAAGATGAAGGAGAAGAGAAACAAGAGAAAGAAACCGCCAGACCTGCAGACTCCCCGACTAGTCCCGTGGCCAGCGAAACCGCCTCGCCCTTCAGAAAATTCTTCACTCAAGGCTGGGCCGGCTGGCGCAAAAAGACCAGCTTCAGGAAGCCCCGGGAGGAGGAGCTGGAGGCTTCCGAGAAGAAAAAGGAACAGGAGCCAGAAAAAGCCGAAGAAAATGAGAAGATGGAAGAGCCCTGCGAGCAGCCACCTGCCCAGGAGGCTCCTGAGAGCACCCAGGATGCCAGGCTGTCGGCCGAGTATGAAAAAGTGGAGCTGCCCCCTGAAGACCAAGTGCAGGCACCTCCCGAAGAGAAACCAGCCCCGTTAGCAACCGAAGTGTTTGATGAAAAGGTCGAGATTGTCGCCGAAGTCCACGTTAGCACTGTAGAGAAGGACCAGGAAGAGCCGAAAGCCGAAGCGGAAGAAACAGTGGAGCTCTCGCCGCCCGAAAAGTCGACCGAGACGAGCGCCGACCTTCAGGAAGCCGAGTCGGCCGAGATGCTGAAGACGGAGGAAGATGCGGGCGCCCTGAGCGGGGACCACTCCCAGGCAACCGAGGTCAGCGGGGACGCGAAATCGCCGTCCACGCCCCCCGAGGGCACCGTGAGGGAGGCCGAAATGCTGTCCTCGCAGGAGAGAATTAAGGTGCAGGGAAGCCCTTTGAAGAAACTATTCACGAGCACCGGCTTGAAAAAGCTCTCTGGAAAGAAACAGAAAGGGAAACGAGGCGGCGACGAGGAGTCCGGGGAGCAGCCCTCAGCCTCCATGGATTCTCCCGACAGTCCAGACGAACCGAAGGGCGTTGAGAGCTCAGCCTCGTCTCCAGAAGAGCCCGAGGAGATCACCTGCCTGGAGAAAGGGGTGGCCGAGGCCCCGGGCCAGGATGGGGAGGCGGAGGAAGGGACCACTTCCGACGGGGAGAAGAAGAGGGAAGGTGGTGTCACTCCCTGGGCATCTTTCAAAAAGATGGTGACGCCCAAGAAACGCGTGCGAAGGCTCTCTGAAAGCGATAAGGAGGACGAGGCAGACAAAGTCAAAAGCGCCACCCTGTCCTCCACAGAGAGCGCGGCCTCCGAAGTACAGGAAGAGGCCAAAGGGAACGGAGAGGAGCCGAAGCCCGAGGAGCCCAAGCGCAAGGTCGACACCTCGGTGTCCTGGGAAGCGCTGATTTGCGTGGGGTCATCCAAGAAAAGAGCCAGAAAAGCATCCTCTTCCGACGATGAAGCAGGGCCGAAACCTCTTGGAGGGGACAGCCAGAAAGCAGAGGAAGCTGGGAGGGACAAGGAGCCGGGCCCGGAGGCAGCCGCTGCCGGTTCCCAGGACCACGAGCAACCGCCGGGAAGCTCCTCACCCGAGCCGGCCGGCAGCCCATCCGAAGGGGAGGGCGTCTCCACCTGGGAAACCTTTAAAAGACTGGTCACCTCGAGAAAAAAATCGAAGTCAAAACTGGAAGAGAGAAGCGAAGACTCTGTAGCTGGGTCTGGCGCAGAACATGCAGCCTCAGAGGCTGAGCCTGGGAAAGAAGAGTCCTGGGTTTCCATCCGGAAGTTTATTCCTGGGCGAAGGAAGAAAAGGTCAGATGGGAAGCAGGAGCCAGCCGCTGTCGAAGAGGCGGGGCCAGCGGAGGCTAACGAGGACGATGCGGACATCCCAGCCGTGGTCCCTCTGTCTGAATACGACGCGGTGGAAAGAGAGAAAACCGAAGCCCAGCCAGCCCCCAAGAGCCAGGAGGGGCCCGAGCAGAAGCAGGTGGATGTCGACGTGTCGGAGGAGCTCAGTAAGAGCCTGGTTCACACCGTGTCGGTGGCTGTCGTGGATGGGACAAGGGCCATTACCAACATCGAAGAAAGGGCACCCTCCTGGATCTCAGCTTCGGTGACAGAACCGCTGGAACAAGCCGAAGGTGAAGCTACACCACCAAGCGAGGAGGTGCTTGAAAGAGAAGTCGTTGCGGAGGAAACCCCCATCGTTACCAAAGCGCTGCCAGAGAGCCAGGAGGTGGGTGATGACACGATGGCCAGCGAGGTGGAATTAACCTCAGAAGCTGTGACAGCCGCTGAAACCACAGAGGCCTCTGGTGCGGAAGAGACCACCGACATGGTTTCGGCTGTCTCTCAGTTAACCGACTCTCCAGACACCACCGAGGAACCGACACCAGTGCAAGAGGTGGAGGGAGGCGTGCCTGATGCGGAGGACCAGGCGAGAAGGACCCGAGAGGTGCTGCAGGCTGTTGCAGAAAAAGTTAGAGAAGAGTCACAGCTGCCAGATGACGCCATCCAGACAACCCAGAAAGGACAAGCAAAAATACTGGAGAAAGTGGAAGAGGCCGAGGAGGGATCTCAGGCCCTAGATCTGAAGGAAGTGATGGATGGAGTATCCAAAGTGCTTGTCCAAGATACTGAAACTGAGACTTTGACACAGGAGAAGGTGGTTGCAGAGGCCACCGCAGAAAGCTTGGGAGAAGTTCCTCCAGGCACAGACAGTGCAGAGGCCAGGGAGCTGGCGAGCACTTGTCTTGCTGAAACCGGGACTGGGGTAGAAGCAGAGACTGCCCCAGAGCAGGCTGTTGCTCCTGACTCAACTGAAACCCTCACGGACAGTGAGACCAATGGAAGCACCCCAGTAGCAGATCTTGACGCTTCAAATCTAAGCCAGCCAGACACGATCATGGATGTCCATGAAGATGGTGAGGTTCCAGCCGGCACTCAGTCCCAGGTCCCCGAAGGCGAGGTGCCTCCTGCAGTGAAAGAGCTGCCTGCAGCATCTTCTGATTTTCAGTTGCAGGAGGAAAGGTCTTCAAAGATGGCAGAGGGTCTAGAACACACGGATGAAGAGGAGGGAACAGTGGAGACTGTAGCCATCCTTTCGAAGACTGAGGTGATTCAAGAGACTGGCCAGTGCTCTGATGAGGAAGCCAAAGAAGAACCATCCATGGAAGGACTTGCCTTGTCTGCCGACACAGAAATAACTGAGAAAAAGATAACTGAAGTTGTCCTTGAGGAGGACGTTACTAAGAAAGTTGAATTTCAAGAGAATAATATAGAACTCCAGAGTCCTGCTAAGTCTCTTCCAACCCCAGCAGAGAGAGAGATGGTAGTTGAAGGGAAAAGGGAAACAGTGGAAGTGGAGGCAACTGAAGGGAATGAAGAGAAACTTGAGCACGAACCAGCTGTGGCCGTATGTGAAGAGCTCAGTAAGCAACTGGTTCAGACAGTGAATGTCACCATCATCAATGGGGAAAAGGAAGTCGTCAGTTTTGAAGGAAGTTCTCCCCTGCTGGCTTCCGAGGAAGAGGCATGCACGGGAATCTCAGTTCAAAGCTCTGAGGCAGCATTAGCTCTAATAGCTGCAGCCGTGGAGGAGAAGGTCTTAGGAGAAGCTATCAAGATTGTAGAAACAACCGAGGCTTTGAAATCTGCAGAAGCTCATCTAGTACTGGAAGAAGAGTCCTCAGAAAAAGACGAAGAGTTTCCTGCCCAGCCTGGGGAAGAAGATGTGGCATCCACAGGGACTGAGTCTCAAGCAGAATCAATACCGACGATAGTATCTATTACGCCTGGAAAAGGCATTGACGCTGACCTGGAAGGAGATGAAACCACATCACAGAAACAGGAGTTGGGTGGAGACGGCGAGCAGGTTGGTGGTCAGGAAGGCAGAGAGAGCAACACAGGAGAGGAAGACGGCAAGGCGGAAAGTGAGATTTCGAAACTTGAGAAGGAGAGCTGCAGACTTGTAGAGAGCGTGATTCAGACAGCCGTTGACCGTTTGGGGAGTACAGAAGAAACGGCCACTGATGTCCAGACCCAGGCTCAACTGGCAGAAGCCGACAGCCAGGAAGCTGGGCAGAAAATGGAGAAAGAAGAAAGCAAACCTCAGGCCTGCCTGGTGGATGAAACACAAGCCGTAGAAGCCAAAGAGGAGTCCCCACTAAGCACCGGCGAACATGCGCATCTCATTGTTTCCAAAGATGCGAATGAAGCTTCAGAGAAGGTGGCAGCCACTAGCACAGAAGGTTCCAGGGTAGACGACCAGCGGCTTGAAGAGGTAGCTCTCCCATCCCAGAAAAAGAGAGAAATCCTTGAAACAGAGTCTGTGCTGCAAGATGACGGCAGTGCGGGGTTTGGAGAAAGAAAGAAGTCCCCATCTGAATCCCGAGAAGATGAAAAAGGTGATGCTGCCGGTGACCCTGGAAACCAAACCTCAACCCCAGAGGATGCTGAGGCCTCGGGAGGCTCAACCAAAGAGTCCCTAGATACAAATGGACCCAAACTGAAAGAGAAGGGAGACAGCCAAGAGGAAAAGGTGCAGAGCGAGTCGGAAAAAGAGATGAAAACACAAACACAGGAGGAGACACAGAACCAAGAGAGAGATCTGGCAAAACCCGAACCCATGGAATCCTAAAACATCACGTAAGTAACTTTTTTTTTTTTTAAAGTAATTTCCCCCTTCACCCCCCGCACCCCCCATTCAGATGGCAGATTTGTTATGAGTTCAGGTAATTAGGATTTTATGCCGAACCTACATCTGGGGAAATAACTATCAACCAGACTAGGAGACCCAAGTTAGTTTCCTTTTTCTCATTGACATACTCATCAGTCTTACTGGTGTCCTAAGAGTAGTGACTTCGTTTTACCGCCAGTATGACTGCTTTCTAAGAAAATAAAGAGGCCTGTGTGTGTGCGCACAAGTGTGCATTTGTGTATATGTTTGGCCCGAGGACATAAAAACTATATTGTGCTCACTCAGCACCATACCAGCTAGTTTGTTGCATTTTTAAAAAAATAACTAGAAGTCCAAAGTAGGTTTATATGCTGCTGCTTGAAGCTCTCTGGGAAAATTATTGATTTCTTCCAGCATAGTGACAAGCACTTTAAAAACATTTCCTGTGCATATGAGAGCCTAACTACTGCTGTTTGGGTATGGATTGGCCAAAAAGTTCGTTTGGGTTTTTCTGGAACATGTTATGGAAAAACCCGAACGAACTTTTTGGCCCACTCAGTAGCAAAGGACGTTGTATTTGGACTCCTCACCATGTTTGTTTCCTACGGAGTTCAGCCTATGGTTTGCACCAGGGTCCCCATTGGCTGCATCTCACTCTCACAACTCTTGGTGCTATTGCAGAAATGAGAGAGGAAAAGCAGATTTCATTTACTTTTGATTCTAACTTCCTTCCACAGTTACACTTGTGTACTTGCAAGACCAGAGTGTGAAGACAAGTAGGAGAAGAAATCGAATGCTGCTGACGAGACCAGTCTTTCAGAACTTTGGAAACCGAAGAACAGACGTGTCAACTGCTCATTTCCCGAGAACCCCTGACAATCCTGAGGCTTCATCGGGAGCTATAGCCAGATAACATTTCCTCTCGTCAAGACCACACTGACATTTTCCCTCAGTACCATATAATGTTTCTGATTCAAGGTCCTCAATTCTTAGCCCGGAACTGGAGTTGGCAATTCTTGGGTCTGCTTCTCAAACTGGAGTATCATTCTTTATGTATTTATATGTATGTTTCAAGTAATCCTCCTTCTGTATCTATTGTATATATTTTTTTTTCTTAACGTCTAAGGAAATGTACAGCGTAGTGCAATTCTTTTGTATCACACATTATATGACGGGGCATGCGGCCACAGTGAAGTCTCGGGAAGCTTTCTGCTGCCTCAGTTACAGCCTTTGAAAACAGCTCTCTAGAAATAACATTCCTGATCAGAAGCTCCATCTCTTTTAAAATTCACTAAGGATTAGGTTACATGTTCAGTATCACTCTGAAATAGGTCCCTTTCCTATTATGCATAGTATGCTAAAAATAAAAGTTTTTTTTTTTTTTTGCGGGGGTTGTTGGGGAGACATACAGAATGTCCCATTGTTGCTGGGAAATTTTTCTTCCTAGCCCCCGGGTGGAGGTTGGAAGGAAGTTTTTTTCAGGAGCAGATTAAGTTGGAGTCTTTTCTCCTAATTGTTACGGTTGTTTGGACGGATGCGTGTGCTTTCATTTTGAGGCAAAGTAGTGAAATGTTTTCACAGTATCAAGAAAAGAATTGACTGCTTTTGAGTCAACCTTACATGCTGGATCCCCATTCACACACAGCACGAAATAAGTCAGAGTCTTTACAAATGGTATTTTGATAGATGCTGGATTGTTATCTGTGCCATATTTGTGCCCACTCTTTTAAGAACAATGTAGCATTATGTTCATTTGGATAAATTGTGATTTGACAACCGATTTCAATAAAACATTTGCTTCACTTAGATTTGCTGGATTTCTTAGATAATAGGAAGCCTGGGTCCTATGTTTACTGCATCCGAAAAGCAGAGAAGCTAGAACTTTCTAATATAGTCACTACACAGGGTCACTGCTTTACGTCGGTTTAAGTTGCAGGTTAGTGGAAGTTAAGGGCAGAGAGGCTTCCGCTGAAATAAACCAGGAGCTTTTCAGATTGAAGGTGCTGAAACAATGCTACCATCTGGTGGTGCTTCCTGAAAAGGTTAGTTTTCTTTGTTAATACGTGTTAATGACAAATGTCTCTAGAAAGACATTTTAGGAAGGCTTAGCAGTAAGAATTTTAGGAAGGCTTAGCAGTAAGAATGCCTTGCCTAACCGGTGATCTTGGAAAAAATTCTTAAAGTATCAAAATGATTTCTAGTTCATGCTAATATACAAAAGATTCTGTCAGCCAATTGCTACACACACAGAACCATCCCCTATCTACTGGAGAGTTTCTACTTTTTCATGGGTAGAGAACTGGTCTGGTGTATACACTTCTTAAATTTTACGTAAACTCAGTACTCCAGTTTGAGAACTTAAATTTCAACTGCTGATTAAATTATTTTAAAGCATAACACTCAAGCAAAACTAGAATAGTCCTTTTTTTTTTTTATTTTTTAGCCAAAAGTTGGCTGTTAAAAGCTGGAAAGTAATTTCTCATAAACCAACAAATCTGATTACAATAAAAAAAAAATTGGCCATATTAGAAACACCCCTCATGCTAACAGCATATGGCCGTGCAGTTGGAGAACATTTAATATCCTTTTAGGAGTTATTTGCACATTTAATAGCTACTTATGCTTAATTATTAAACTTTAAAATCTCCAAATTAAAAATACCCTCTGATCTGAAGATCTTTCTTTTGCCAGCTTGAGACTTAAAAAAAAAACCTAAACGCTGGTGTCAATTTCTGAAGATCAACTGAAATTTGGAGATGACAGCAGTTTTTAAGGAGTTCATTAGACTTCTAATTATTGACTGACTTCCTTTCTATGTCAGGAAGAAGGTTTGTGCTGTTTTGAACAGATTAAAGATTTGTGTAGTTTCTGGTAATCATTTTGGGGGGTTTAAATTCCATCCTGCCGCTCATCCTATTGGTATTTGGTCTTGGCCAGGTCATTCCAGCCATCACAGTTGGTTTTTCAGTGGCAGTTGCTTGGTGACTGTGCTCTTTTGATGTGCCCTGGGTTACTCCCGTTCAAGTTCTGTACTTGTGTCCGTTAAGCATCATTGTTTTATTAACAGGAGGAATGCTATTAACAGTAGCATGACATACAATTCTGTATTATAATTTTAAAGCTGCTGTTGTGAAGTCCTTAAGCATCAAATGCAAACTGCAGAAGTTGGAGCAAGTGCCTAAACTTTGCTAATTTTTGCATTACTATGGAGCCATGTACAATAGAAAGGAATGCAAGACTTGTACACTCTTGCCGTTTCTTATACTTGAGGAATATAAAATGTTCCCCCTCAGGTTCTTTTGCTAATGGTACACCCGAGTTGCCTCTCTCTGCCACACAGATAACTTTGTTCCGATATTTCCTTTGAGATATTGAAGGGCTGGAAATTTTAGCTTTCAGTGTAAGCTTCAAGCTTAGCGGTTTTCCTTTAATCTGAGACAATATTTGATTCTTACTTCTGTTTGGGGGGGATGCAGATTTTTCATTTATCTAAATAAAATGCAACCTAATTAAATACCATGGATTTTCTTTCTGTAATTTCACCTTAATTCAATTTTGATTGCTCTTTACCGTCGTGAGATTCATCACGCATTTCACTTCTACTTTTAACTATACGTAATCATCCCTTGCGACACTGTCCACAGAGCTTCCTGGGACTGTACGAGTGCACAGAAATCTCTTCAATGATTCTTAAGCTTTTCGGGTTAGGGACCCCTTTGATTAGATGCTCAGTAAGTCTCTGGCTGACATCCAACCCCACAAATGAGCACAGTTTTATGCAGTTTTTGGATAGCCACACTCTGAAATCCCAACCGGGAACCAGAACCAGAGTTAGAAAACCCTTATCTGACAGCAGAAAAGGAAATGGGCACAGTGCAAGGATTCCCAGGAAGAGGCTGGCACCTGAATGTGACCAGTGTCACAGGGAAGAAAGAAAAGGAGGTTGCTTAGTGGTGCCTGACTCTTTAAGACCCCATAGACTGTAGCCCACCAGGCTCCTCTGTCCATGGGATTCTCCAGGCAAGAATACCGGAGTGGGTTGCCATTTCCTCCTCCAGGGGGTCTTCCCGACCCAGGGATCGAACCCGGGTCTCCCACACTGCATTCAGATGCTTTACCCTCTGAGCCACCAGGAAGTCCCCTTAGCCACCCATATCCTATTGTTGGTGTCACATGACTGCACCTCTAATGTGATTCTAGGGATGAATCTGCTGGGCAGCCTGGCACAGTTTTTGTACAAATGCAAGTTCCTCCTCACTACCAAGTTCCTTACCATCTCCACCCTATGGTATATCGCTGGAATTAGGTAAATGACTTGGCTCTCCTTTTATAAATTAGAAAATTGAGATATAGATCACCTGTCCTTATGCGATCACACAGATTGTAGCTAAGGTGACCAGGACTTAGAGATGGCATTGTAATGAAAATAATATAATCATGACTCTCTTTTTTTAAGTGCTGTCACAGCTTAGAAATCACCTCCCGACACACACACACTTTTTTGATGTTTAAATATTAACAGGCATCTGTATAGTGCATGCCAAGTTGATTCAGTCATGTTTGAGCCCACCAGTCATGTTTGAGCCTACCAGGCTTGATTCTCCAGGCAAGAATACTGGAGTGGGTTGCCATGCCGTCCTCCAGAGGATCTTCCCAACCCAGGGATTGAACCTATCTCCTGCATTGCAGGCGGATTCTTTACCTGCTGAGCTACCAGGGAAGCCCCCATCTGTACAGTATCCAAAGCAATCTCGTGACTTTTTGCATATTCTCCTATTTCTTGTTGACATGAAAAATTTTAACACAAGAGAAGTATTACATCCAACCTTAAGAGAAACTTGCCTATAGATAGTATTCATATTTGGAAACCAGAGTTGGAATAATATTTCCTAAATGACGAAATTAGGACTCAATATGTTATTTTCCAACAACAGGATATGTTTGCTAAGTCCTAGCACTAACTGGCCCCTCTGCTTTTTCTTGTTTGTTCTAAAACTCCCACATAACCTGATATAATTAACAAGCACAGAATACTTTACATTAGGTTAACTTAAAAACCACATTGTGTTTGATCCTAATTACGCTTGTTAGCCTCAGAAGCTCTCCTAATTCCGGGAAAAGCAGATGGGGTTGTCTTTAGGACTTGAAACCTGGACATAGAGTTCCTTGTAAAGGCTTTATGGAAAGGGTACAGCCGCATTGGCCAGTGGACCATTTTAAAGAGTGGGATTTAAACTAAACGGTTACTAGTTTAACAGAGAAGAGATGCTCTCCCAAGGCAGTGTTGGGATTCTGCCTGTCAAGTGCCCAATTCTGCCCACTCCCCTGTCAAGTTTTGGTTAGGGTATTAGGGGTGTGATTAATGGTTAGGGTGTTAATGAGTTGGGACCAAAGATACTTGTGATCCTGCAAGGCCCAGGACAACCCTTCTTAAAAAAGGAAGTTTCTACCTAAAATGCCAATGCTTCTAGAGAGTTGCTACTCGAGAATTAAAGATCAGAGGTTAGAAGGAGACTAACATGTTACTATGGTAATAGCTATCATCACCACCACCATCATCATCACCAGCTAGCAAGAGATAATTGTTGTTGTTTAGTCACTAAGTCGTGTCCGGCTCTTTGTGAACCCATGGACTGCAGCACATCAGGCTCCTCTGTGGGATTTCCCAGGCAAGAATACTGGAGTGGGTTGCTGTTACTGGAGTATATTAAAATAGTGACACTTTGGCTTGGAGAGCTAAGAGGGAAATCAAGAGATGGTTAGGAGATGAACTTAACAGGACACAATACCTGATTAACTGTTGTGGGAATACCATGGCGTGAAGAATGAAGTTTCTGGGGAATTCTCTGGTGGTCCAGTGGTTAGGACTCAGCGCTTTCACTGGCTGAGGTTCAATCCCTGATTGGGGAACTAAGATCCTGCAAGTTGTGCAGCGTGACTAAAAACAAAAACCAACCAAACAAAAAAAAACCCACACAAAAACAAAACCCCTTCAATCCCTTCCCCAAATAAAATGACAAGCCTTGGGAAAAAAAAAAAAA
>NW_011494720.1:1248475-1249398 GCF_000754665.1 Bison bison bison
GTTTCTTATCTTTCCTCCTCTCCCTGTTGCCTTCTCAGTTTCTGCGGTCTGCTAGCCCCTCTTCTAGGGCGGAGGTGGGGGGCATGCACTGTGGGGGAGGGGCTCTGGCTGGAAGGGGGCCAAGCCTGCAAGGCCTCTCCCAGGGCTCCCTAGACCGTGCATCTTCCTGGTGCCCAGTTCTTTCTGGCTGGCTACCTTCGGACCTTTGTCTGTTTCCGGGCATCTTCATCTAAATGGAAGGATAAAAGGATTATTTTGTCTTTTGCTAATCAAAAAAAAAAATAAAAAATCATAGAAATAAATGGCTAACAGCAAGGAAGGATTTCCTAGGCAGAGAGATTTCCTAGGCAGAGCCCCTCCCCCACAGTGCATGCCCCCCACCTCCACCCTAGAAGAGGGGCTAGCAGACCGCAGAAACTGAGAAGGCAACAGGGAGAGGAGGAAAGATAAGAAACGCAGATGATGCACAAAAAGAACATGTCTGAAAAAAGATGTTTATGGTATTAATATTTCAGAAACAGCAACGTCATTATTCTGAAAGGACCCTGGATGGTGAGACCTGGACTCTGTAATGACCACCATTTGTTTCCTCATCCAGATCTTTGCCTCTCTTAGAGTAAGGAAGATTGTCTAGGTAGCCTCCTCAAAAACTAGTTAGGGTGTTTAATTACTTTGACTGCATTCTTTTCTGTGCTCAGATTAGAGGCATTCAGAACGAGAACAGAGAGGTTTAGAACAAATCTTGTGCAATTGTTAAGTGCGTCCGACTCTGCAACCCCATGACTGTAGTGTGCCTAGAATAAATCCTGCGCTGTGCTTAAGTGCCCAGTCGTGTCCAACTCTTTGCGACCCCATGGGCTGCAGCACGCCAGGCTTCCCTGTCCTTCACTATCTCCTGGAGTTTGCTCAAACTCAGGTCCACT
>NW_011494720.1:1249498-1271618 GCF_000754665.1 Bison bison bison
CCTGGAAGGTCTCGTGGATAAAGGAGCTGGGTGAGCTACAGTCCATGGGGTCTCAAAGAGTCAGACACGACTGAGCCACTGACACACACTGAAATGGGTAGAGGTGGGCAATGATATTTGCTTGGAAAACGTTCAATTTGAGAGTCCTATGAGATTCCCAAGAGAAAATGCAGGATCAGTAGCTGGATATATGGGTCTTAGAAAAAGACAGAGAGACATAAACGGCTCTTCTGTCCTCTCTGTGCCCTGGAAGAAACAGAAGGGAGAAAACAACCTACACAGATCCCTACGACATTGCTTAAAAATCTCAGGCACAGACTCTGGTGGCAAAGAAAGATGAGGCTTACCCTGTCTCAGCAGTTTCCTCGTTTCAGAATGTATGACTAGGTGCTTCGCAAGGTGCTTGATAAACTAGAAAGCAAAATGCACCATAGTACATTAACATCAGTAATTAGAAGTTTTAATAAAACCACCCACCAGAAGCAACCTGATGACAGTTGTAATTTGATAGATTCAGAATAATGACGTTGCTGTTTCTGAAATATTAATACCATAAACATCTTTTTTCAGACATGTTCTTTTTGTGCATCATCTGCGTTTCTTATCTTTCCTCCTCTCCCTGTTGCCTTCTCAGTTTCTGCGGTCTGCTAGCCCCTCTTCTAGGGCGGAGGTGGGGGGCATGCACTGTGGGGGAGGGGCTCTGGCTGGAAGGGGGCCAAGCCTGCAAGGCCTCTCCCAGGGCTCCCTAGACCGTGCATCTTCCTGGTGCCCAGTTCTTTCTGGCTGGCTACCTTCGGACCTTTGTCTGTTTCCGGGCATCTTCATCTAAATGGAAGGATAAAAGGATTATTTTGTCTTTTGCTAATCAAAAAAAAATAAAAAATCATAGAAATAAATGGCTAACAGCAAGGAAGGATTTCCTAGGCAGAGAGATGGTAGCAGAAAGGACCCTGGATGGGGAGACCTGGACTCTGTAATGACCACCATTTGTTTCCTCATCCAGATCTTTGCCTCTCTTAGAGTAAGGAAGATTGTCTAGGTAGCCTCCTCAAAAACTAGTTAGGGTGTTTAATTACTTTGGCTGCATTCTTTTCTGTGCTCAGATTAGAGGCATTCAGAACGAGAACAGAGAGGTTTAGAACAAATCTTATGCAATTGTTAAGTGCGTCCGACTCTGCAACCCCATGACTGTAGCGTGCCTAGAATAAATCCTGTGCTGTGCTTAAGTGCCCAGTCGTGTCCAACTCTTTGCGACCCCATGGGCTGCAGCATGCCAGGCTTCCCTGTCCTTCACTATCTCCTGGAGTTTGCTCAAACTCAGGTCCACTGAATGCCATCCATCCAGCGCATCCTCTGTCATCCCCTTCTCCTCCTGCGGGGTTCTCCAAATTTTGCTACTAGCCTCATCACCATCATCCTCTTTTGGGAACCTGTTCAACGTGCACAGTCTTGGGCCCCACTCTGAATCGACTGAATCAAATACTCTGTTGTTGCTGTTGTTCAGCCGCTAAGTCACGTCCGACTCTGTGACCCCATGGACTGCAGCCAGGCTCCTCTGTCCTCCACTATCTCCCCGAGTTTGCCCAAATTCATGTCCATTGAGTAGGTGATGCTTTCTAACCATCTCATCCTCTGCTGTTCCCTTCTCCTTTGCCTTCAATCTTTCCCAGCATCAGTCTTTTCCCATGAGTTGGCTCTTCACTTCAAGTGGCCAAAGTATTGGAAAGCTTCAACATCACATACTCTACAGTCTGTTTTATGAAACCCTCCAGAAGATTCTGATGTGCTGAAGTTTTAGAACCTCTGTGGTAAAGGCAATAAATCAGATTTAGGTTCATCTCCTCAATAGCAGCATGAATAGGTTAACAGGTGAAAAAGTTTTCCCTTTCAGATTCTTACCCCTTTCCTGACAACCCTCCCCGCCGTCACTTCTAGTCCACAAAAATGTTTGCACATTTGGGAAGGTAAGAGTTGAGCCACATGGTTTGAATCCTGACTGGGCAACCTCAGAAAATTGGTTAACTTCTTTGGGCCTCAATTTCTTTAACTGGAAACAGCACCTGTGTCTGACAGGACGGCCTGGAGGAGTTACTTTAAACCTGGAGCACCCAGACAACCAGTACAGGATCTTGCCTCTGCGTGCTCAGCCCTGCAGTGTGTAATGCCTTCTTCATGAGGCGCGATCTTCCCAGTAATCAGGGAATTTAAGCAGGGCAGGTTTGACTATTTTCCAGACTAGCACAAGTTTGAGTCAAAAATTCACAGCTACTTTTTATGTTTAAAACATTTTGTCTGAGAAGAACGAAACCATGGAACATCATTTCACCCTGGTCCGTTTTTTTTTTTAAATACTATAGATTCTCAGTTTAATTTTTATTTTATTTAGAGAGCTAACAGTTTCATTTAGAGAGTTAACAGTTCAGTGCTGTTCTTCCAATTGTGTTTTGGGAGAGCTAGTTCTAGAAGAGGAAGTTTCATCGATCAGTATCTTAAGCTCAATAATTTTTTTTAATCTGCTTAAAGATTTCTAGGTCTGCATCCTTCTTACCTGCAAGTGATATATAGCAATAACTTGTTCTGGACCAAAATGGAGGAATAAAGCAAAGATTGTCATACAAAATGCAGTCAACCTGAAGAACAAGTTAAATTGCATGACAAGAAACTGTACTCCCTGTTCTCATACTTTATCTTAGAATTAATTCCTAGTGGATTAGTAAGAGAGGGCTTCCCCTCCCCCATCACAATTCCCAGCCAAATTTCAGGAGGTACCTCGTACATACCATCCTCTGTAACTATCCTTCTAAGTGCTTCTATCTCTTTAAACACAGCAATTTGGATTTTCCCTGAAATGTGTGACTGAGGTCTGACATTCTGAAATTGAAGCATTCACTTTGGATGTTTCAGCCCTTCCCCTTCTGGCAAGGTAAAGTTAACAAACAAGAATAGTGACCGGTTTTGTGACTTTAACAAGGCTTGAGGTCCACCCTAGACTCCATTCTTCTGTTATTATCCAAGCTACCTTGTTAATTTATTTCTCAGCTTAATTGAAGGATAATTGATAAATACATTTTAATGGAATGCTTTCTTCCCATTAAGCCCATATTTCCTATGGTAACATAAAATCCTACAGTTCCTACAAATCTATTTTTTAGCAACATCTGTTGAATGAATCATTTATTGTTTTCCCCAAGAAAGGAAAAGTAATAGACCCAGTGGTGTTAATAAGGGCTAGAGTGTGGGGGAAGTGTCAGTTACTCAATCCTGTCTGACTCTTTGCAACCCCATGGACTGTAGCCTGCCAGGGTTGGCCATAGGATTTCCCAGGCAAAAATACTGGAGTGGATTGCCATTCCCTGCTCCAGGGGATCTTCCCAACCCAGGGATCAAACCCATGTCTCCTGTGGCTCCTGCACTGCCAGTGAATTCTTTACTGTCTTGAGCCACCACAGCAGCTCAAATTCATCCTGAAGCTTAGGGTGTTCAGATTGCTCATACCTTCAACTGATATGGCCAAAGCTTATTTCAGCTGGTACCATCAGATTTCCCCAGTGGTCCAGTGGTTACGAATCTGCCTGCCAGTGCAGCAAAATCCTGCTCCAGGAGGATTTCACAAGCTTCGGGGCAACTCAGGTTGTGTGTTGCAACCAAGGAGCCTGCACACCCTGGAGCCTGTGGTCTGCAACAAAAGAAGCCACTGCAATGAGAAGCCTGTGTACTGCAACTAGAGAGCAGCCTCCCCCGCCCAAATTAGAGAAAGACTGCCGGCAGCAATGAAGACCCGGTACAGGCAAAAATTAGATATATGTTTTAAAAATTAAAAAAAAAATTGGTACCATCCAAACTCAGAATAAAGTGTTAGTTTATAACCTCTTGGGGTTAAATGGGAACAGAGCATCCCAGGGTAGGGTTGGCTTCTTTATCTGTACTCGACTTTTGGTTTAGGGAGGGAATCGGCATTGTCCAGGTCTGCCACACGGAAGAGGCGGCTGAAAGCTGTTAAGAGCGCCTGCACTCCAGCAGGGGAACAGAGTGCCTGCCCTTTTCATCAGGATGCGGGCGTTTACCTCTCCTTCTTCACCTATCAGATCCTTAGTGATTCCCATGACTTCCTGGTCTTCAAGACCCCCTTGTCTGCCAGAAGGGCTGGGAGGCACACTCTGATTTTCCCTTTCAGATATTCACTGAAGCTAACTTGGCACAAGACTCTCATTTAAATTGTAAGATGTAAATATATAGCCCTTTTCCAAGGGCTTTCCTGGTGGCTCAGATGGTAAAGAATCTGCTTCCAATTCAGGAGACCCAGGTTCCATCCCTGGGTTAGGAAGATCCCCTGGAGAAGGGAATGGCCATGCACTCCAGTATTCTTGCCTGGAGAATTCCATGGACAGAGGAACCTAATGGGCTACAGTCCATGGGGTTGCAAAGAGTCAGACACAATTAAGTGACTAACACATACACACACAGCCTTATTGAAGGTTTTACTTTCTGTGGTCAACCTTCATCCTATTAAATGGAAAATTCTGGAAATAATTCATATGTTTTAAATTGCAGCCATTCTTGGTGGCATTATGAATTCCTGCACAGCCCACTCTATCCCTCCCAGGTGTCAATCATCCCTTTGCCCAGTGTATTCTGCTCGATAGTCACTTAGTAGCCATCTGGGTTATCAGATGGACTGTCAGAGTACAGCAGTGCTCAAGTAACCCTTATTTTACTAAAAATGGTTCCAAAGCATAAGAGCAGTGATGCTGGCAATTCAGCTATTTTCTTACTGTTTAATTTATAAATTAAACTTAAGTATGGATGTATAGGAAAAAACATAACTTCTATGGAGTTTGGTACTATCTGTTCACATTCTTGGGATGTATCCACTGAGGGTAAGTGGGGAGGGACTACTGTAGTTTTTTTAATCAGTGGATTATTTGTATTTAATAATCTAGGTTGATATAGCCTGTATTTGTGTCATCTTTAGGCAAACACTTTGACCTCTTTTTTCCTCCTTTAACAAAAAAAAAGTTCAATAAGTCAATGTCCAAACTAACTTGTGGTCAAATTTTGACTCTTCATAGCTTCTTCTTATATTGTTTACTCGTTTGATTCTCACAGTTTTATGATCCAGTGCAGTTACTGTCTTCATTTTACAAATAGAAAAGGTACCCCCCAGGTTAGGGGAATTTGCCCAGAGTTCAGCAGGTACAAGAGGAGATACAGCAATAAAGTGACTTGGGCAATGTTCTCTAATCACCCTTCCTGCCTCTTTTTTTGGCAGACAAAGTAATACAGAGATAAAATCATATACCCATTTAATCAAATGTTTATTCAATGAAAGTATGTATAAAAACTTTACAAATCTTAGAACGCAACTATACATGAAGTAGGATGACGGGATATTCAGTTTTTAACATACACATACAGCACAGTTATTAACTGTTCTTCCCTTTCCCCTTCGGTCCTTATTTCTGGCTCCTGTTTTATCCTGTGAGACCATTCTGTTATTGGCCTAAAGGAAGATTAATGGACAACTTTTACGGCTTTCAGGCCAATGGAGGAAATTTCAGGTTTTTTTTTTTTTTTTAATGGGAGACTAAACATCAAAATTAAGCTTTTTCCCAAACAGCAATTTTTTGTCCTGATTTTTCTCTGCCATTTTTGATGCTTCAGTGAATGTTGCCAGTAACTATCAGCATTAACATTTAAAGTCATTAAAGTTCCTACATTTGCTCACAACTTTCCCTGTAAGATGCATATTCTTGTATCTCTCCCCGACCCCTGCATACTCACACTGATTTAAAAGCAGTTGACTGGTGCTAAAAACAAATTTACCACTGGCAACTGCTAGAATGGCATATTGTTTTCTATTCAGAAAGACAATCTATAGAATGGTACTTTCAAGTCTGATTTTTAAAACCACCAAGAAATTTGTTGGAAACTGAAACACATATTTTGTTGTTATTCAGCTTTGAAAAAAGCCAGCAATTAGATAAGGCATGTGCATTAATTCACCTGTTTACAGCAAGTATCCACGCATTTTCTCTTCCAAACACACAGACCCACAGCTTGTCATGTTTTACCCAAAAATTAAGATTGCCATCACATTATTACTTTTTCTCTTTTGTGTTTTGTTCAAGTAGATTTCTCAACTAATGATTTTTCCTAACTGGACATAATCTCAAAGGATGCATTCTGAAATAAGACACCTGGAGGATAGCTACTAAGAATGTTTTCTTGGGTTTGAAGTTTCCCCACACCTCTAGATTTTGCATAGTTACAGAGCCCCACTGTATCTCTAAGAAGCATGCTGTATTTTTCAGACATTGTCTTTCTGAGAAGGGAGACTTATTACCCAGGGAAAGTCATAATTTTAGCTTGCCAAATTGCATTGGAGTTATTTTGTTATGTTATATACCCTTCATTAGTTCCAAGTAGGTTTTTAAATCATCTAAAACTTCTCCAAGTCTATGAGCTTATAAGTACTACTGACCATTATCTTTCCAATATCCCCTGAATTAAAGAAATATGTTCCAGGTTTATAATGCACAGAGCCTTTAAGAGGAGGGGCTGGGGACGGGGCAGGAGGGGTGCGGGGAATGGGGCCGGGACCTCTCTGTATCATGCCATGGAGAACAAGAGTTCTGAATTGGGGGAAGGGAAGTAAGAGAGTCTTTGTAAAAATGAGTTTTTAAAAAGATAAGTAACATTCAGTCTAACAACACTGTTTCCTGTTCCTTTTTGATGGAAGCCAACACCGGGTGGTCGGGTTCCGTCACTTCGGAGTCCCCACTGCCCAGGAGAATGGACCGCCCCTCCTCCAGGGCGAACACGTCTGAGTTCTGGTTTTGGCATGAATGTTTAACCACCTCGTTGGGAGTGGAGAACGTTTTGTCACACAAGTTGCATTTGTAGGGTTTGTTCGTCTGTACCAACATGTTGTCCATCTGGCTGCCTTCCTCAAAGGTGCAGAGCTCCAGAGTCTGTTTGTCCACCATGGTGTAGGTGTCGATGCTCTGGTTGAGGCACACGTGGCGGGCCGCCTGGTTGGCCCTGCAGAAGCTCTTGTCGCACGTGCTGCATTTGAAAGGCTTCCCGGTGTGGATGTACATGTGCTCCCGCCAGTGGCTTTTCTGGATGAACTTGCGGCCGCAAATGGTGCACTCGTACTTGCGCCGCTTGACCTCCCGCTCCTGGTCCGCCTGCTCCAGGTTGTCAATGTCCGCGATGTCCGAGGGCGGCGGCGTCTCCGAGTGCGGCTGCCCATCGATGATGGGCGAGTCCGAAATGTGCTGGAGCTCGCTGTCGCTGATGATGCCAGCCTCTGGCACTTCCATGGCATCTTTGCCGAGGTCCGCCGCGTTGCTGCACAGGGACAGGGGCACGCGGCTCTCGCCAGGCTGGCTGGCTGTGAAGGGGACCCCCGTGTGAATCTGGAGGTGCTCCCGCAGGCTGCTCCGCAGCGTGAAGCGCCGCCCGCACAGGTGGCAGGCGTAGTACTTGGGGAAGCTGCCGTTCCTCTTCATGATGCTCGGCTTGACGTGGGCGATGGTGAGGGGCGCGGGCTGCTCGTCCGAAGAGGAGGCTTCCAGGTTGGTTTCCTCCCCGGGGGGCGGGGGAGGAACGGGCGTGGAGACGAGGTCGGGCGACAGCGAGGTCTGCAGTGGGTCTGAGGGGGTCATATGTGTCCGGTTCACCTGGCTCAGGTTGGAGGGCAGCTGGGAGAGCTGGGAGGCCTCGGGCCCCTGCTCCTGGCTCATCCGGGTTGCCTGCGGCCGTGGCTCTCGGCCAAGTTTCTCAGGCGCCGAGGTGATCTTGGTGGCTTGTCTTAGCTGGTGATCTGCGATCTGAATGCCGTACAAGGATGACGCCAGTGGGAAAACTTGGTCGGGATGAGAAAAGGCTCCTTGGCTGGCCAGGCTGGCCTCCTGGATCAGCGGGTAAGCGTGCAGAAACTTGATGCCCTGCTCCAGCCGCACCGGGTCGATCAGCTGCGGCGCCATCTTCCCTGTGTACATGAGGTGCAGGAGATAGCTGAAGATGTCCGGCTGGATGTCGGTGGGTTTCAAGCGGACACACTCACTGAAAGAGACAAGAGAAAAGTCTCAGTGGATGTCAGTCAGTGACTCAAGTGATTCCAGAAAACCCGAGAGAAAAACCAGGAGGGCTCTTACGGAGGCAAATGAAACAAGACCCATCTCCCATATCTTACTGTGAGTTTCATGAACTGGAACACTCAAAAGGGTGTTCAATGGGAACGTATGCAATTTAATTCTAAAACTTATAGGTTTCTTAATAGAACAGACAGGAATACAATAAAGATATTTTAAAGGACCGAGAAAGGGTAATTCATGTTAAAGAAATATGGTATCTTAACTCATAGACTCTTGAAGTAGTCTTTCTCCTAGTAACCTATGTAAAATTGTATCATTTATAAACAACTGTATTTTATGGAGAGGATCCATTGTTGAGTGGCCCATGACCCAGTAAATGGTTAAGAATCCCTGATGTGCATATCTTTCAGCTAAATGTCTAGGACTTTATATTGATTCAATGCCATCTGGAGCGCAACAGATCTTTTAAGATTAAGAGTCACACAACATAACGTAGGGGGGTTAGACTGGTGCCTAAGAGCAAGACCACAAAAGTAAGAAAAACTAAATCTCCTGTCCCTGCTCTGAACCCCTCTGATCTCTCCAGCACGAAGGGCAGAGTGCAGCAGACCTGGGAATAATCAGGAAGGCGAGCCACATTCCAGCTCCAGTGGAGTCTGATCACCATCCCAGTATCGCTGGATTGCATGAAAAGCAGTTATGGGACAACTCAGTTGTTTATCAAATACAATCATCCTCATCATTGGAACTGCAGCTGGGATTTATAGGCATTTTCTCATTGAATTGCCATTAATTTGCATTTTAGAGCTTCCCAAGTGGCACAGTGGTAAAGAATCCGCCTGCCAACGCAGGAGACTCAGCTTCAATCCCTGGGCGAGGAAGATCCCCTGGAGAAGGAAATGGCAACCCACTCCAATATTCTTGCCTGGGAAATCCCATGGACAGAGGAGCCTGGTGGGCTACAATCCACCAGGTCTCAAACAGTGAGACACAACTGAGTGACTCAACAATTCACCTTTACAGATAAGAAGGAGTTGAGGCTCAAAGGGATTTATACTTTGCTCAGTATCAGTGTTAGTAAGTGGTGGGACTTAAATTTGAGTCTAACTTCTAAGCCAAGACACCAAGATTCTTTGGACCATTAAAACAATCCTGTGTAGAAGAGGAAGATCTGGAATGATGATTGATATGGAAACCGAGATTCCCCAAAGTTCAGTGGCTTATATAAGGTACCAAAAGGAGTTGTGGCCAAACTAATGGTCTAACTTGCAGACTTCAGTGTCTGCATCATCCTAGAAACAGAGTGCAGATTCAAGCAGTAATAAAAGCTCCCGAGAACCCTCCCTAAATCATCAGTAAATAAAACCTGACACATCACCATAAATCGATGAGAGATAAAGATCTACATGAGGTGTAAGTGCTGTCACCTACTGAATGAGTATATTCTACTGACAATGCATTTTTCAACCTCAAAGACATCTGCCTTGAATGCTTTTAGAATTTATAATCATTTTTCATTATACCACTTATTACTATTATGACTCTTCTTGGGTCCTTTAGCTATTTATTGTAAGTATTTTCCAATATGCTAAAATAGTAACAGCATAATCTCTTCTAAATTTAGTATTTTATTCTGTTAAAAAAAGGGGGAGGCAAGTGACTATTAAATGGCTTTTAAAGCTAATTGTGTTAAAATATACTTGAATAATTACTGTATTACCATCAATGTGTATAAATTTCAAGATGCCTGCATACAAATAATCATGTGTAAAATGTCTGACTATAGAGTATAGAAGGCTTTATAGAATATATTCTTTATAAGCAAAGATCAAGCATAAACTAGTACCCCTTTGACAACAGAAAGGGAAAGAGTTTTTGTGACTGTTTTTAAAAACACACAGATCACTCATGTCTTTATTTGGAGACTTTTTTATAGTCCTTTCAATTATTTATATTCCTTTAAATAGGAATGCCAGTGCAGGTGGTCCTTTCCTTTAAGCCAAGGTAAATGCCAACAATATTCTGTGTACAGTCGAACATATTGAGATGCCCTAGTGAAATTCAATATTCAAAATAAACCTTCAGGGATTTGGTATGGTGAAGAAAACTTTCATAATGTAAACAGTCAACTCCGCACTGAAGACTGAACTGGCGGGGAATCTTTCCAGGGCCAGGCAGAGGCTAGAGAATGGGAAGCCACAGGCCTTGAAAGATGCAAATCACCCCCAGGAGCCCAAAGGGCGCCTTTTGTTCTGTGGGGACTTGTGTGTTCAGTTGCTCAGTCATGTCGGACTCTTTATGACCCCATGGACTGTAGCCCGCTGGGATCCTCTCTGTCCATGGGATTCTCCAGGCAAGAATACTGGAGTGGGTTGCCATTTCCTCTTCCAGGGGATCTTCCTGTCCCCAGCTTGAACCCATGCCTCCCGGATCAGAATTCTCTACCGCCCAGACACCGGGGAATGTTACCATCTGTGGGGATGGAATGTTCCTTCAGTCAGGAGGAAGGATGGTGAGTCCCCCTGCCTCCATGCCAAAGAAAAAGGAAGGGCGGAAATCCCAAGCCTGGCTAGATTTTTCAGCCTCCATGAAAAGTAAATCCCTAGCGGGGTCCCTTTCCAGAAAAACTCTGTTGTAAATTTTATTATTTCCCCTTACTGGTTATTGTATAAGTTGAGTTGTCCTCTGTCTATTGACTGTGAATGGAGGTGACTGGTTAGTAAGCCTCTCAAATTTTAATGAACTTTGTGCAATTTCTGAGGGCAAAGAAGGGATGGGGTTGGGGAGGCCCCATCCACACTTCAGCCAGGCTTACAGGGAGGAAAAACTCCCGGGGGACAGGTGAGGAGCCCCAGGCAGAAAGCAGTGGGGCCCTGGGGTTTGCGGTCAGCACCCAGGGCCCGGGGAGGTTTCCAGACACCAATTTATTTTGATTTGTTCATCTTCATCTTTTTTTTCCTAAAGCAGAAGCACATAGACACACTCAAGACACTTAAAAAGTTATTTTAAAAAGCTCCTTATGTCACATTCCAGCCATCAGTGTCCTCCATGGCTATCCCTCCCAGGCAGCCAGACCTCCTGTCAAATTGCTCGGCTTGCTCGAGGCCACTCTGGTCATGTCCCAGGCTTTGGGGAAGGAAACTGCTGTCTACAATATACTTACACATAAGTGGTTTAGTTTGCAGGTGTATGTTGGACGTAACACTTTTATGGAGGAAAAACACAATTTTTGCACAAGCTACAAGCCCTTCCTAAAAACTTTCACAGTCATTTACATTTTTAATCTTTCCTTCACTAGACCCTTTAAAAAGTAAAGGATGGGCTTAAAAGACTTTGAAAATAAGGATTTAAAAATAATGTTTTAAAAAAAGTAATGTGAGAAGCTATCAGAAGTTATTCTTAGGAAGCATCCATAAAGCAGAGACATCTAGTGGTAACTGCAGACATAAAACACTCTCTGTGTGAAAAACTATTCTTGGTCTCCCTACAGTTGCTGCTGTTGTTCAGTTGCTAAGTCACGTCCGACTTTTTGTGACCCCATGGACTGCAGCACCGCAGGCTCCCCTGTCTTCCAGTATCTTCCGGAGTTTGCTCCACTTCATGTCTATTGGGTCAGTGATGCTATCTAACCATCTCATTCTCTGTCACCCTCTTCTCCTCCTGCCTTCAATCTTTCCAGCATCAGGGTTTTTTCCATTGAGTCGGTTCTTTGCATCAGGTGGCCAAAGTATTGGAGCTTCAACTTCAGCATCTCTACAGCAGTCAGCAGTTAAAAGCAGGGCTCTGGTCTTTGCCTAAGCATTCTCCCTTCGCAAACAGTACATGCCAGCTCCGGGGCAATAACACACTGCTGCTTAAACTTCGGCCGGATACCACATTCCTTTGTTAGAATGGTATTTGCTCACTGCTCTACACTTACACTTCCTTGGGATCACAAAGAGTCAAATAGGACTTAGTGACTGAGTAACTACACTTATAGTCAGTTTCCTGCATCTATTTAAAAATCATTACATTGTATTCTTTTATTCCTCAAAATGCAAACCAGCCCCTTGGCAAGACAGTTTAATTCACTGTGTTGAGACTTCCGGTATCCATTAGCAATAAAGGAACAGGGGGCGTCCTTAGGGTCCAAAGATAAAGCAACCTCCACCTGCCATTAATCCTATTAACCACCCATTCTGCTCCTGCAGACATCTATCAAGTGGCTATTATACACAAATCCGTGAACTACAGGCTGTGACTTTCAAAACATTTGTAGAATGCCCTCCAGCATCTTACAAACAAGGAAGGGAGGCAAGGACATAAGTAACAACAACAAAGGGGAAATGTGTTGCTCTTACAAAATGGCTTTGAATAAAGTGCTCTGAGAGGTTAAGAGAGGAAAAGACTGATTGCCTGATCATTTCAGCTCACTTGATTGTTGGAGGGGTGGGGGTGGGGGTCATGGAGATGACCTACAGCCACGGACTATGGCTCAGGGAGTGGGCAAAGGCCAACAAAGTGTGGTTCCAGTGGGGGATGGACTGTCCTGAGGGGGTGCCTTCAGAAACTGGCTGGAAGGAGGTCAGGCTCCCTGCCTGCTGGGCCTTGAAAGACAGAAAGAAGAATCTGTGCGCTACTTTGACATGTGATGAGTGTCCTCTAAGGTTTCCAATCAAAAGAATAACACAATCTGATAGGTTCTGGAACAAAGGCACATGCCAATCAAAGCAGTGCTTAGGAATATTAATCTGATAGTAATATGGAAAATGATTAGGAAAAGGAATTGAAAAGCGAAAGAAAAAACGAATGTGAAAGGTAATTGTGAAGAAAACATGATTTGGGGGCAGTTTTAGAGAGACTTTAAGTATGGGTTACTTGAAGATGAAAAAATAAAAGAGAAGCCAGAGGCACTTCTGGGCAGACTTAATTCAGCTGTAGTCATGCAAAATGAGATAAAAGAGGATATTTAATTCTAGATGTCCAGCAGACAGCTTGGGGCCTAGGGAAATAAAGAGTTCTGGAGACAGAGAAAGAGCAAGGCCAGGGCTGTGAACTGGTTTCCAGTACAGGCAAGGTCCAGGAAAAGAGAAGCGCCCGTCAGGAGAGGCAGAGAGAGCAGCGAGGAGACTCAACTCACCAAAACTGCAGGAGGCGCCTGTGGAGAAGGCAGAAGAACAAGGGGGATTCAGAGTCATCAAAATGCAGACGACAACCCTGAAGAAGGAAGGAAACAGGCGCAAATGCTGCAGAGGACACGGGCAACAGTGACTGGGAGGACGGCGGGGTTCTGATGAAGAGGTGACCTTGGGAGAAATGAGGGCCGTGGGGCGATGGCATGGAAACCGCAGTCCCCGTGGAGACAAAGAGTGCAGGATGAGGAGTGGGGAAGTGAGGCCATAGGTCACCCTCTGAAGAACTTTCACAGTGCAACAAGGAGAAGCAGCACCACCAGGCAGGTGACAGCAGTGTCGCCGAAGTGCTGAGCCTTCACAGACTCGGGGATGCCTGGGAGGGTACCAGTTAAAAATGAAAAATGCAGAATAGAAACTACGGCGAACCTGGGAACACGAGGGCAGCAGGAGGATCATCTTCCTTAGAAACCAGGGGCTCTTTTCTCGAAGACAGGACAGATGGGGAGAAAAAAAATAAGGAGATGGAGTCATTTTAGGGGAGAAAAGAAGGACACGGTGGGAATTCATGCTGTCAAGCTTCTCATTAGGAGACTAAAGATAAATACTCAAAGTCCAATTGTGGGTAGGGGGAAGGGGAGACTCAGGGCAGGGCTGCAGGAGGACGCTGCTTTCCTAGTGGACCCCAGGCTGCTGATCTGGACTGGGCCGGGGGAGCCCCAGTGCGGCTGATTGGAGGTGGAGGGGCTCCCTGAGGCAGGTGAGGTCACGAGGGACTGGGAGCCTAGGGAGAGGTCATGAGAACCATAGTCCTGATGAGGGCAAAGAACAGGTTCAGTGGGAAAGAGGGCCGTGGAAGGTCAGAGGCTACAGTCATTAGATTATTATCAACCACGTTAGTTACCTGGTCTGATGGACAAACAACATCTTAAAGTAATTGGAGAATGAAGCAAGAACTGATTTGTGTGCCTTGAAGTACACATCGCCGATGGCAACCGTGCAGTCACACAGGAAACCAAACTCTCGCTGAGCGTTTAACTGTTGCAGGAGAATAAGTCCATGGTTGGCCAAATCCATTTTTTAAAAAATCTGCAAGGCAAACAATTTTTTTTTTTAAGAAAGGTGGTTCACAAATCAGTATGTGTCCTTATAGTCACCAACAGTAATGATCACGGCTAATAGGTCAGGCACTGTTAGAAATGTGATATAAATTCAGTCTTCACAACAGCCCTGGCAAGTAGTTCCATCATTTCTCCCATCTTACAGATGATGAAACTGATGGGGAATTCGGGGACTGCATGCTTTGCCCGAGTTTATACAGATGGTTTAAGTGTGGGAACCAGGAGCCGGACTTGAATAGTCAGCCTGCCAGACAGCAAACATTTCTGGGTCTTTGGTCTTTGAGTTTAAGATTTCAAATGCAAATTCTAATGATCCATTAGAAGTTGTCAAACCTTCCAGAGAGATGAGTAAATTAAGGTGCTGGTCGGGGCACAGCAGAGTAAGACAGAAAGATCTCAGTAAGTCTGGGCAATACTCCAGCTCCTGCTGTGTAGACAGGGAAGCCTTGGCAGGGCTCTAATAACCCCCACATCCCTTATTCCTCAAGGGTTAGGACACAGGACAGGTGCTCTTCTCCCTCTTTTGTGGAGGAGGAAATGGGCTTCGAGAAGGGTAAGTAGTTAGCCAGGGCCATCTGGTCAGATGGTGGGGGGCGGGGTGGGGAGTCAAAATTTAGATCTGAATCTTCAAAATTCTAAGTTCATTATTCCTCCTTCACTCCAGCAAACCACATAGCCTCAGTCTAACTGTATCAAGGGAACTGCTTCTGGGGGAGCGAGTACATTGCATCAGGAAACTGCTCCTTCCCATGGGCAAATAGCATTCATAAAAGCCGAGCACACATACATCAACATTATACTTAATAACACAGTTAATGGTGAGAAAGAGCAAACGCTTTCTCCTTACAGTTGAGGACAAGGCAAGGATGTCTGTTCCCACTATCCAATACAGTATACTATTCAATGTAATTGTTTTAGCCAGCACAATAAAGCAAGCAAGGAAATAAAAGGCTTACAGACAGGAAAGGAAGAGATAAAATTGTCCCTATTTGCAGATGACATGACTTTTACATAGGAAATCTCAAAGTATCTACCAAACCTCCTGGAACTATTAAATGACTTTTGTCATGCCACAGAATACAAGATAAACATATAGGTCAATTGTAATTCTATATACTAATGCTGAACATGTGGACACAAATTTATTTATTAGAAATAAATCATTTACAATTACAAAAAAATGAAATACATAAATGTTAATCTAACAAAACATGTATAGGACTTGTATACTGAAAATTGGAAAAGGCTCATGAAAGAAATCAAAGATCTAAATAAATGAAGAGACACGCTGTAGGAAGACATGTAGACATGTTTAGGAAGACATAATATAAATCAGTTTTCTATATTGATATATGGCTTTGCTATAATTCTTATCAAAATCCCAGCAAGACTTTTTTTGTAGATACAGACGAGAGTACTTTAAAGTGTTTATGTAAAGGCAAAGAAACTAGGATAGCTAAAACAGTGCTTAAAAAGAGGAATAAAGCGGGAGGAATCAGTCTAATTTTGAGAGGTGTTACAGAGCTATAGTATTCAAGGCTGCACGGCACTGACAGAGGGATAAACACACAGATCAGTGGAACAGAACTCAGGTGTAGACCCACGGAAATATGTAGAGTAGATCTTTGACAAAGGCACAAAAATAATTCAGTGGAGAAAGAACAATTTTCAAAAATGCTGTGGGATCCAATAGACTCTCATAGACGAAAAAGAAAGCAAAAGGAAAACAGAAAGAAAAAGAATTTTAATCTGTCTCATATCTTACATAAAAATAACTCAAAATGCATCACAGATTCAGATGGAAAACACCAAACTATAACTTTTGAGGAAAAACATGGGACAAAATTTAAAGAGGCTCTAGGATTCATCAAACATACAGCCTATAAAAGGATAAATTGATAAACTGGACTTCATAAAAATTAAAAGGGCTTCCCAGAGGGGCTCAGTAGTAAAGAAAGTGCCTGCCAACACAAAAAACTCTGGTATAATCCCTGGGTCGGGAAGCTCCCCTGGAGAAGGAAATGGCAACTAACTTCAGTATCCTTGCCTGGGAAACCCCATGGACAGAGGAGCCTGGTGGGCTACAGTACATGGGGTCCCAAAGAGTTGGACACAACAACTAAATAACAACAAGAAAAATTAAAATCTGTTGTTCTGAAGAAGACCCTGGTAATAGGATGAAAAGGTAAGCCAAAGACTAGGAGAAAAAAATTTGATAAAGGACTAATATCAAGAATATACAAAGAATTCTCAAAACTCAATAGTACAAAAACAATTGAATTAGAAAATGGGAAAAAGACTTGAAGTGACATTGCACCGAAGAGGATACACAGATGGCAAAATAACACGTGAAAAGATGTTTAGTAGCGATTAGGGAAAAGCAAACTAAAACCACAGTGACGCTCACTACATGCCTGTCAGGGTGGCCAAAATATAAAATATCAACAAGCAAATGCTGGCAAGGATGCAGAGAAATAGACTACTCATACCATTGCTGGTAAGGATGCAAAATGGTGTAGCCACTCTAGAAAACAGCAATTTCTTTTAAATCTAAGTATGTAACTATGATGCTATCCAGAAATTGTACCCAAGGACATTTATCCCAGAGAAATGAAAACTTAGGTTCATACGAAAACCAGTACTTGGATATCCACTGCACCTTTATTCCTCAGTCAAAAACTAGAATCTACCCAGATGCCCTTCAGTTAAACAGTTAAACAGCGTGGTATGCCCTAACCACAGGAAACTACTCAGCCTTAAGACGAAATGAAGTGCAGCAACCTGGGTGAGTTATGTCCCTAAAGGTTACATACTGTAGGATTCCATTTACGTAACATTTTTGAAAATTACAGAAATGGAGAACAGGTGAGTGGTGGAGGGGCCAGGGGAGAGGAGGCCAATGATGTTTGGCTGTAGAAGGGCAACAGAGGGAGCCGTGTGGAGACAGAAATGTTCTGCAGCTCAACTGTGTCAGTGTCAGTACCCTGCTTATGATGGGAGCAGAATTTTAAAGGTGGTTGCATTAGAGGAAACTGGGTGAGGTGTGCATGAGATCTCTCTATATTATTTCTTGCGACTGCATGTGAATCCACAGTTATCTCAAATAATTGAAAGAGAAAAGCTCATCACACATTAATTAATTAGATTAAAAATGGATAAAACTACGACGCTTAACTTCAGAATCAGGAAAGTGACCGTGGAGAAAGAGTTACCAATAAACTTAAAGACAAAAACAGACACAGAAACATCGGTTCTTGCTCAGCTGGTGCTCAACTCCCCAACCTGCTTCCTGTTCTAGAGATGATCTGGCAGATTCAGAAATTGACAAGTGTGCCCTAAAATAAACGAGCAAAGTGGAATGACACTTTAAGAGACTGATCCGGTTCACAAAGCAAGACTCCAAAATGTCAAGTTTTGTGTTTTTTATCAAGGGCTTGATCCAAGTAGGAGAGGCAGGAGAGCCACCCATGTTGGCTGTAGCTCCTGAGTGTGAAGACCTGGATTATAGCCTCACCTGCACGTGAACACTGATGGTGTGGATAGGGAACTTAGTTCCCCAGTGTCTTCTGCACAAGTCAGAGAAGGCAAAAGCACTAAGATGAGGAAGAAGAGACAGAGAAAAGGCATGAGGCTCATGATGAAAGCCAGAGATGCTGCCAGGGGGCAAAGTAACTGCGATGATGAAGAAACACACTCTAATCTGACCAGGATAGAACTCTAGAAACTAGTCTTCAAAGCTGTTCTCTGAAAAGTGCCAGAACACTAACTTGCCCTTCTCTGCAAAAAGTATCTACCTTTTAGAGAAAACTGGGCTGAGCTGCTTTATCATGGCCTCTGACTCTGATCATGAACACATCCACGTTCAGGCAGCTTTGGGTGTCACTTTCATTGACAAGTATAGTAAGGAATTACTGTTTATCTTTTGATGGCAATAAGAGGTTATTGTTTATGGAATGTTCACCATTAACCATTCTCTTCATGCCATTCATTTATTTTCACACTAACGAGCTATGTGAGGTCCTGCTACCCACTGGTAACTCAGACAATAAAGAATCTGTCTGCAATCCAGGAGACCTGGGTTCAATCCCTGGGTAGGGAAGATCCTCTGGAGAAGGGAATGGCTTACCCACTCCAGTATTCTTGCCTGGAGAATTCTATGGGCAGAGGACTCTGGTGGGCTATAGTCCATGTGGTCATTTAAGAGTCAGACACGACTGAGCAACTAACACTTCAGTACAGAGACGGTACCCACATTTTACAAAAGAGGAAACAGGCTTAGAGAGGTCAGGTAGCTTGCCTAAGATTACAGAATCCATAAATACAAGAATTGGGACTTAAACTGGAATTCATTTGATTTGTTGGAACATACTACATACAAGTATGTTAGTTTAAAATTAATTGGAGATTTTTAATGGCTATTTTAAAGTGTAAACATTGCTGTAAGAGATTCAAATATTAAGGATACACACTAGCATTCATCCACTCCCAACTCTACCCATTTCCCCACATTCTAGCCAACACTGGGTATTAACACTTTTTAAAGACTCTTTGCCAATACCACTTTTTACTTTCCATGAATTTGATGAATTGAAGTATATTTTTACTTCCTCTTATTTCTCTTCATAAGTTTTGCCCATTGTCTATCAGGTTATTTTATTTTTTCCTTATCGAACTATAAAACTCTATATAAAGAAATGAGCCCTCTGTCATGGATACTGATGATAACATTTTTCTTACTTTCTTTTGATTCTGTTTTAGAGAATTTTTGACATATAAAATTTTCACCAAATTTATCAATATTTTACAGGATGATTTTGAGGTTTGGGGTTATTACATTAACGAATATATATCATCTCTTCAATTTAGCAAAACGTATGGCTCCCCACCTCATTCCATCAATAGATGAACATAAGTATCTTATTCAGATGATAATAAAACTATGATAAAACTGCAAAATGTTTCTTTTTAAAGAGGGTCTACTAGTTATTTTAGGATCTCAATTTAGGACCATCTAGAATAAAAAAAGAACTGAAAGTGTTTTTCAAATACAGAAGGAAGAACACGTGTCTAGAGTCTCTGAGAAGAGGAAAAACAAAGAAAATGTGTCATATGTTTTCCCCCAATTCACATTGGGGGAAAAACCCATATGCATCAATTTTTTAAAATCTTAGAGACCAAAAATGTCTTTCTCCCCACCCCGACTCTTTCGTGTATGAATGAGCGTGAGAAAAGGGGGTAGGATGGGGTACTGGGCCCCTCCTCCATCCCCGCCCAGCTGAGAGTACTGCTCTAGCCCCAGCGGTCCCCTTCATAATCGTTTCCGTGAGGCTTTACTTGCACAATGCCACGTAGGCTGAGGACTGAGCGTCTTCATGGGCTGGCTCTGCTCCAGACTACCCTCCCTTTGTGGAAATGGACATCTGCTCTTCCCACCATCGACTGCTCACCCAACCGCATCACTCCTGCTGCCCTGTGTTGCCCACCAAGGTCACTGAGGGCCTCTTCCCCAGCCCGATGCAAGAGTAGCTTATTCGACCTCTCTGTGGCATTTAATATCCTTCCCTCCTGCTCCATAAATATTCAGGCCCTGCTTCCAGGACAACACACTCTGGTTTTCCTCTCACCTCTGGCTATTTATTCTATTTTAACCCCCATCAAGGTTCCTCTTCTGCAGATGCTCCTCTGCCTTTGGTCCACAGCCTGCTTCTCTGCAGACTCTCCGTGGTGATTCAATCCACTCCCACTTGGCTGTCCCGCACAGCCAATTTAGGGCTGAGCCCTAAATTCAGACTAGGCAAATCAGCTCAAATCCCCAAAGGACAATAAAAGCCATCGACACAAACCCACTCCATCTGTATCCACAGCTCAGCGCATGGCGCCATCATCCACCCCTTGACCAAGGCAGGAACCCATGTCGGTCAGACACCCACATGCCACCAATTAAAACTCTTCATCCCACCCCATGCCTTAACTCTACCTCCCTGCTCATCTCCCTGTTTCCAGCTCCAGCCTCTCCCATTTATCCAAACAGAACAGGTTAGCTAGAACTGTCTCTCCCAGGGCAAATCTGATGTTACTATCCTGCTGAAAATCCTCTTGAGTCTCCCCATGGCTTGCAGGATGAAAGCCACACTCCTCAGCATGGCTTGCATGACCCCAGATGACCCCACCACTGCTCACTCTGCACACCATGCTCTAGTGCTAATCTCAACTACTGGTTTCCAGACTTCTGGGCTGCCCAGACCTACTAAAAACCAACCAACCAATCCTGAAACTGGGGGTCTGACAGAGTGTGCTCCCTCTTTATTTTGCAAGAAAATATATCAAATATTCATATACCTATTAGGGATGGAGGGCTTTTCTACATAAAAAGATGGACATAATGACAGAATATACTTCTAGAGGCAGGACAGTGGCACTGTATTCAACATATGGAACATACGCAAAAAAATTACAACATAAAATGTTACTTTATGACACTAAGCTATGTATAATTGTTTTCTGGATTCAAGACTGTCCGTATAGTAGTCTTTACCAAGTGATCATCAAGTATCCCATTTGTTCTAAAAGTCCAAGCATTATCACAAATCCAGTTTCATTTGAGTGTGTTGATGACAAAGGAGATAAAATGATGTATTTTACTCACTTGGGGAATTGGATGAACTGGGAGATGAGCTGCAGTTTTCTTTGCCCAGAAGATCCTCAATGCCCAGGCCATTCTTGGGCTACTAACAGTACATAACCCTCACTGCTCACAGGCCTCGCTCTCAAAGCTGAGCAGCTCAGCAACCTGATTTCTACTCTCACGGTCAGGAGATGGGACCAGTTTGAACTGGGCCTTGGAATGTGCCCCTTGCAGAGGGACCCACTGCTGACGACCTGTCCCTTCCCCTACCTCTACTTGTCCTCTGCAAAATTCCCCTGACCTTCAAGACAGGAGGGTCTTTTTGCCTCCAGAGGACCCATGAACCTGCCTGATGCTTTTGGAAAGTTGGCATTGAGTCTTACCATTTATTGTTTTATCTCATGTGCCTAAGCATACTCTCTGGTGTTCAGTATTCATTAAATGAATGACTATATGTTTAGAGAGAAGAGTGCTGAGTTCTAATCACAGATTGGCCCCTGACTAGTTGGGTGATTGGGGTAAAAGTTCAATTTCTATTTTTCCTAGATTAACCTCAAATTCTCATCAATTTAAAGTGTGCTGTATTTTGGAAGAAATTTTCAATTTTAAAATGTCACCTCGTTTCTTCGTGCTAGTAATTATGTTCTTAACAGTGCTTTATAGTTTATAATAACCCTTTACACACATAATTTAATCCTGATCAATACCACGGTATACTGTCTTCTTACTATTTGTTTCATTGCTAATTATAATGATTAACAATCAAAGCATGTGGACAGTGACTGCAGCCATGAAATTAAAAGACACTTGCTCCTTGGAAGAAAAGGTATGACAGACCTAGATGTATTAAACCTAGTGAATTAAAAAGCAGGGACATCACTTTGCCAAAAAAGAGATATAGTCAAGGCTATCATTTTTCTGCTAGACTAGTCATGTACAGATGTGAGATTTGGACCATAAAGAACAAACATTCTCTTTCAACAACTCAAGAGAAGACTCTACACATGGACATCACAAGATGGTCAATACCGAAGACAGATTGATTATATTCTTTGCAGCCAAAGATGGAGAAGCTCTATACAGTCAGCAAAAACAAGACTGGGAGCTGACTATGGCTCATATCATGAACTCCTTATTGCCAAATTCAGACTTAAATTGAAG
>NW_011494720.1:1271749-1272223 GCF_000754665.1 Bison bison bison
GACTCTTTGTGATCCCATGAATTGCAGCACACCAGGCCTCCCTGTCCATCACCAACTCCCAGAGTTCACCCAAACCCATGTCCATAGAGTCGGTGATGCCATCCAGCCATCTCATCCTCTGTTGTCCCCTTCTCCTCCAGCCCCCAATCCCCAGCATCAGAGTCTTTTCCAATGAGTCAACTCTTTGCATGATGTGGCCAAAGCATTGGAGTTTCAGCTTCAGCATCATTCCTTCCAATGAATACCCAGGACTGATCTCCTTTAGAGTGGACTGGTCAGATCTCCTTGCAGTCCAAGGGACTCTCAAGAGTCTTCTCCAACACCACAGTTCAAAAGCACCAATTCTTTGGCACTCAGCTTTCCTTATGGTCCAACTCTCACATCCATACATGACCACTGGAAAAACCATAGCCTTGTCTAGACTTGCCTCATGGAATCTGTAAATAAGTCTCATGGTTGTCCAAAAAAAAAAAG
>NW_011494720.1:1272323-1282199 GCF_000754665.1 Bison bison bison
CTTAAAGCTCAACGTTCAGAAAACGAAGATCATGGCATCCGGTCCCATCACTTCATGGGAAACAGATGGGGAAACAGTGCAAACAGTGTGAGACTTTATTTTTTTGGGCTCCAAAATCACTGCTGATGGTGACTGTAGCCATGAAATTAAAAGACACTTACTCCTTGGAAGGAAAGTTATAACCAACCTAGATAGCATATTCAAAAGCGGAGACATTACTTTGCCAGCAAAGGTCCGTCTAGTAAGACCATTCAGGTATGACCTAAATCAAATTCCTTATGATTATACAGTGGAAGTGAGAAATAGATTTAAGGGACTATATCTGATAGACAGAGTGCCTGATGAACTATGGACAGAGGTTCATGACATTGTACAGGAGACAGGGATCAAGACCATCCCCAAGAAAAAGAAATGCAAAAAAACAAAATGGCTGTCTGAGGAGGCCTTACAAATAGCTGTGAAAAGAAGGGAAGTGAAAAGCAAAGGAGAAAAGGAAAGATATACCCATTTGAATGCAGAGTTCTAAAGAACAGCAAGGAGAGATAAGAAAGCCTTCCTCAGTGATCAGTGCAAAGAAATAGAGGAAAACAACAGAATGGGAAAGACTAGAGATCTCTTCAAGAAAATTAGATGCCAAGGAAATATTTCATGCCAAGATGGGCACAATAAAGGACAGAAATGGTATGGACCTAACAGAAGCAAAAGATACTAAGAAGAGGTGGCAAGAATACATAGAAGAACTGTACATAAAAGATCTTAATGACTCAGATAATCTCGATGGTGTTATCACTCACCTAGAGCCAGACATCGTAGAATGTGAAGTCAAGTGGGCCTTAGGAAGCATCACTATGAACAAAGCTAGTGGAGGTGATGGAATTCCAGTTGAGCTATTTCAAATCCTATCACTGCAGATGGTGACTGCAGCCATGAAATTAAAAGATGCTTACTCCTTGGAAGAAAGGTTATGACCAACCTAGATAGCATATTGAAAAGCAGAAACATTACTTTGCCAACAAAGGTCCGTCTAGTCAAGGCTGTGGTTTTTCCAGTGGTCATGTATGGATGTGAGAGTTGGACTGTGAAGAAAGCTGAGCACTGAAGAATTGATGCTTTTGAACTGTGGTGTTGGAGAAGACTCTTGAGAGTCCCTTGGACTGCAAGGAGATCCAACCAGTCCATTCTGAAGGAGATCAGTCCTGGGATTTCTTTGGAGGGAATGATGCTGAAGCTGAAACTCCAATACTTTGGCCACCTCATGCAAAGAGTTGACTCATTGGAAAAGACTCTGATGCTGGGAGGGATTGGGGGCAGGAGGAGAAGGGGATGACAGAGGATGAGATGGCTGGACGGCATCACTGACTCTATGGACATAAGTCTGAGTGAACTCCGGGAGTTGGTGATGGTCAGGGAGGCCTGGTGTGCTGCAACTCATGGGGTCGCAAAGAGTTGGACACGACTGAGCGACTGAACTGAACTGAACTGAAAAGATGAAGCTGTGAAAGTGCTTCACTAAGTATGCCAGCAAATTTGGAAAACTCAGCAGTGGCCACAGGACTGGAAAAGGTCAGTTTTCATTCCAATCCTAAAGAAAGGCAACGCCAAAGAATGCTCAAACTACTGCATAATTGCACTCATCTCACATGCTAGTACAGTAATGCTCAAAATTCTCTAAGCCAGGCTTCAACAATATGTAAACCGTGAACTTCCAGATGTTCTAGCTGGTCTTAGAAAAAGCAGAGGAACCAAAGATCAAATTACCAACATCTGCTGGATCATAGAAAAAGCAAGAGGATTCCATAAAAACATCTACTTCTGCTTTACTGACTACGGCAAAGCCTTTGACTCTGTAGATCACAATAAACTGTGGAAGTTCTGAAAGAGATGGGAATACCAGACCACCTGACCTGCCTCTTGAGAAACCTGTATGCAGGTCAGGAAGCAACAGTTAGAACTGGACATGGAACAACAGACTGGTTCCAAATAGGAAAAGGAGTACGTCAAGGCTGTATATTGTCACCCTGCTTATTTAACTTCTATGCAGAAATGCTGGGCTGGAGGAAGCACAAGCTGGAATCAGGATTGCTTGGAGAAATATCACTAACCTCAGAAATGCAGATGACACCATCCTTATGGCAGAAAGTGAAGAACTAAAGAGCCTCTTGATGAAAGTGAAAGAGGAGAGTGAAAAGTTGGCTTAAAGCTCCACATTCAGAAACTAAGATCATGGCAACCGGCCCCATCACTTCATGGCAAATAGATGGGGAAACAGTGTCAGACTTAATTTGGGGGGGCTCCAAAATCACTGCTGATGGTGACTGCAGCCATGAAATTAAAAGCTTACTCCTTGGAAGGAAAGTTATGACCAACCTAAACAGTCCTGAGTGTTCATTGGAAGGACTGATGTTGAAGCTCAAACTCCAATACTTTGGCTACCTGATGTGAAGCGCTGACTCACTTGAAAACATCCTGATGCTGGGAAAGATTGAGGGCGGGAGGAGAAGGGGTGGACAGAGGATGAGATGCTTGGATGGCATCACTGAATCAATGGACATGAGTTTGGGTAGACCCTGGGAGTTGGTTATGACACGGAGGCCTGGCGTGTTACAATCCATGGGGTCGCAAAGACTTGGGACACGACTGAGCAACTGAACTGAAAGAATGAGAAGAGTTAACCGGGCAAAGATGGAGTATCCCAAGCCAAGGGGTCAGCATTTACAAAGGCCTTAAGATAGGAGGGAGCAAGATGGAACTGGGGAACAGAGAAAAAGGGTCAATGTCACTGAAGGGCAAAGAGCCAGAAAGGAAACGAGGCAGGTGAGGTGGGAGACTCTAGTCTTGTTAAGGATTCTGGACCATATCTTAAGAGCAAGAGGAGCTGCCAAGGCGGACTTGAAGCAGGGTAACATGACCAGTTGCCTATGATGTACATATCATTCTGGCTGCAGCTGGAGGGCTAACCAAATTGGGGGGGGGTGTTGGCAGAGTGGGGGGCAAGAGGAGACCTGTTAGAAGTGGTTGAGAGCAGAGGTCTTCCAGTTGTCTAGATGACAGATGACAAATTGGATGGTGGTGATGAAGATAGAGGGAGATGGACAGAATTTAAAACACAGAAGATTAAAAAAATCAACAGAACTGGTTGATTGGTGGATTAAACGGAGGAGGGTGGGGGGGGGTGCGGAATCAAGGTATCTTAGACAACCCCTAGATTTCTAACTTGTGTAACTGCGTACATCATGTGATTCTCCCCAGTGGAGGACACACGGGCAGAAACCCAGTTTTGTGGGAAACGATCACAAGGTTAGATCCAGACATGTTGGGAGTGAGATACTTTGAGACACTCCAGTCGGGACACAGAGAACTTGATGGTCTCTCTATATATACTGCTATTGGCCCGGAGCTCCAAAATCTTGATTTATGTCACAAAGTCTTTGGAGAAGCCAGGTGTGTCTGAATCCAGAAGTCACATCCTTAAATCACTACATGATAATTCAAAGACGTTAAAACTGTAACCTAACAGGGGTCCACTGAACCCTGGTATTCTGGGAATAAATTTCACACTCTTTACACAATACTACCTTGCTCTATTGTTGTTCAGTCATTAAGTCATGTCCGACTCTGTGACCCCAGGAACTGCAGCACGCCAGGCTTCGCCATCCTTCACCATCTCCTGGAGTTTGCTCAAACTCATGTCCAGTGAGTCAGTGATGCTTTCTAACATCTCATCCTCTGCCACCCCCTTCTCCTTCTGCCCTCAATCTTTCCCAGATCAGGGTCTTTTCCAATGAGTCAGCTCCAATACTTTGGCATCAGGTGGCCAAAATATGGGAGCTTCAGCATCAGTCTTCCCAATGAATATTCAGGGTTGATTTCGTTTAGAACTGACTGGTTTGATCTCCTTTCTGTCCAAGGGACTCTCGAGTCTTCTCCAGCACCACAGTTCGAAAGCATCAGTTCTTCGGTACTCAGCCTTCTTTATGGTCTAACTCTCACAACCATACATGACTACTGGGAAGATGATAGCCTTTACTATATACCTTTGTCGGCAAAGTGATGTCTCCGCTTTTTAATATGCTGTCTAGGTTTGTCATAGCTTTTCTTCCAAGGAGCAAGTGTCTTTTTTTTTTTTTTTTGCAAGTGTCTTTTAATTTCATGGCTGTAGTCACTGTTTGCAGTGAATTTGGAGCCTAAGAAAATAAAATCTGTCACCATTTCCGCTTTTTCTCCATCTATTTGCCATAAAGTGATGGGATGGGACTGGACATCATGATCTTAGTTTTTTGAATGTTGAGTTTTAAGTCAGCTTTTTCACTCTCCTCTTTCAGTTTCATCAAGAGGCTCTTTAGTTCCTCTTTACTTTCTGTCATTAGAGTGGGGTCACCTGCATATATGAGGTTATTGATATTTCTCCTGGCAATCTCGATTCCAGCTTATGATTCATCCAGCCGAGTGTTTCACATGATGTACTCTGCATATAAGTTAAATAAGCAGGGTGGCAAAGAGTGCCTTGAGGCTCTCCTTTTCCTATTTGGAACCAGTCTGTTGTTTCATGTCCAGTTGCTTCCTGACCTGCATATAGCTTTCTCAAGAGGCAGGTCAGGTGGTCTGGTATTCCCATCTTTTCAAGAATTTTCCATAGTTTCTTGTGATCCACACAAAGGCTTTAGTGTAACCAAAGAAGCAGACTTTTAAAAAATTCCTTTTTCTATGATCCAACCGATGTTGGCAATTTGATCTCTGGTTCCTCTTCCTTTTCTACATCCAGCTTGAACATCTGGAAGTTCTTGGTTCACATATTGTTGAAGACTAGCTTGAAGGATTTTGAGCAATACCTTGCTAGCATGTGAAATGAATGCAATTGTATGGTGGTTTGAACATTCTTTGGCACTGCCCTTCTTTGGGATTGGAATGAAAACTGATCTTTTCCAGACCTGTGGCTGGAGTTTTCCAAAATGGCTGGCACATTGAGTGCAGCACTTTAACAATATTATCTTTTAGGATTTGAAATACCTCACTAGCTTTGTTGGTAGTAATGTTTTCTAAGGCCCACTTGACTTCTCACTCCAGGATGTCTGGCTTTAGTGAGTGACAGCACCATCAGTCCCAGTCACAGAGGGCCAACAACCTGATGTAAAACTGAAGACCTATAAAATAAAGCCCCCACCCATTCAACACTATAAATGGAACTTAAACAAATAAATAAAAAATAATTTGTCTTACCATATCAGAATTGGGAGTAGAGGAACTAAAGAAAATTAGAGAGAGTCAATTCTTAAAAGTGGGGTTTCATAGAATGTCTTCTCTATTATGTATATTTGTACAAGTGGTTTTTTCCTTAAGTAAATTCAGAGACTGTAAGACACAGTATGTTGAAACAGATTAATAACACTTTAATGCTTCGGCTTTTATCACTGAATCACTCTGAAAATAGGACACTACCTAGATGACCAGTACTTTTAGCTGCCATCACATAGACACATGGTGGGCTGATCCTTAAGTTACTCATCTTTTGGATAAATAGCTGAATGGGATGAATATAATCACACTATACTCTGACAACTCAAGTTCCTCCTTCATTTTTGGTATAAGAACAGGAGACCAAAACAGCTTTGGGGAATTGATGATTCACTTTTTAAAGATAATAGCCCTTCTAAGATACTAAATATCACTTAGACTACCCATTTCAAGGGCACTGAAAGGGTCCTCTGAAGTCTTTGATTTTATTTAAGTGAAGCATAAATGAATATTGCAATGCACAGGACACATCAGTAACAGAAAAGCACTATCCACAAGTAAGATTGATTCTTTCAAGTAGTTTAGACCACTTACCAGGAGGAAAAAAATAGCTTTTTCAATTAGTATTATTAATAATTAATATTTGAAGGCCTATAAAGTAAACTTGAATGTGGCTAGCTGTTTGAATTTTAATATATTTTAAAACTGTATTTCAAGGCTAGGAAATGTATCTTATTTAGTTGTGGTGACAGACTGGCATATATTTCTTAAGAGTTCTTTAGTTAATCCACCATAGAAATTACAAAAAGAGGGGACATACGCTAACCAATGGCACTTATTTTGACTTTGAATAGCAAGGCACTTGTAAAATATTTCTTTAAAATTGTATTTTGCTTAAGTGAACATTAAAATTAGTTTTTAATTTGAGTATAAGTTAAGGTCAGAAGGAGGCAGTTCATGGATGGTTTGGGTATCAAGGAGAAGCAGGTCAGAGATTTATGCTGATAAAGAGTTGATGTTAAAGTGATAGTTCTAAAGGTATTATGCTACAATCAACTTTAAGGAAACCTAATATGACCATGCAGCAAAATTTAAAACCTAATTTAATTTGCTTCTAGTAATCCCAAAGTAGATTGCCATTCTTTTTCATATGCTGTATCATGACTAGGAAATATAATCTGAGGAAATCTGAGGAAAATAGAATCACCTATAGGGATAGCTCAGAATATATACCTCCTCAGAAAGGAGCTCCAAATGTATTTGTAGATCAGTCTTAATGGAATAATTTACTTCACTATTTTATTTCAAGGTTTCTCAAATTTTTGGCATCAGGAACCTTCATACTCTTTATAATTACTGAGTACATCAAAGAGCTTTTGTTTATGTGGAAAATAAGTATTTATATTTATATTAGAAATTAAAACTGAGAAATTTAAAAATATTAATTCAATCAGACATACCAATAATAAGCCCATTGCACATTAATATAAATAACACATTTTTGTGAAAGATAAAAAAATAAAAATAATTATATTTTCCAAAAGAATAAAAAAAGTGAAGTGGCTTTTTTTTTTTAATTTCAAGTGGTATCTTTTTGTATTTTTACAAATCTCTGATAGAAGACAATTGGATTCTGCATTTACCCTGCTTCTCCAGTTATTCTGTTATGTCTGTTTTGGTTGAGTATTAAAGAAAATCGAGTCTCACACACATACGCAGTTGAAAATAAAAAAGAAGCATTTAATAGCCTTTTCAGGTAATTGTGGATATTATTCTTCGATATTACACCAAAACTTGACAAGCAGTAGTTTCTTAGAGGTTAGTTGTGGGATCTTAAAGTATATCAATGAATGAAATTTTCCTGCTCTACTATGGTAAAATTCATTGTTGTGTCTTGCACTTTGAATCAATCTTTTACCCATTCAAGACAATGTCATCCACTGGTCATTTGGAAAATGTCAGCTCATTTGAATTATGCAGACTTCCCCAGTGTTGACACATTTTGTCAACAGTGAAAAAGGCCAGTAACATCTTAGTACCAATATGAAAATAGCTTTGACCTCTTGGAACATGAAAAAAGATTCTGGGGATTCACAGGGGATGGCAGACCGTATTTAAGACAATCCCTGTTCAGAATCACTTTAGGGACTTGGAGAATCTAAATGACTAGGTGGTGTGTAGGAAAACGTGTATATACGTTGATATTGTTCTCACACAGTTTTGATGTTTACCCTTGCTTCATGCAGAACTCAGGAGTGCACACTAAAGAAACTGTACATGAAAGTTGTCTTGTAAAGGAAAAAATTTGTTTGATCAGTACTTAGCCAGATATAGTAATGTGCTTTACAAATTCTTATCTTTCTGCACAGTTTTATTGATGTGTGAATATCACATGATGCAAACAAACCTGATGCATGTGAGCAGAAGATTATGCATTTGAGCCTAAAATGCAAGTCTCAAATTTGGCCTTTGCATTAAAAAAAAGAAGAAAAAACAAAAAGAAAAAGGTCTTAACCATCTTTCTTGGACAGCCAACTCCTCATAAGTGTTCTCTCTATGGCTACTGACTCCTCTCTTAAGGGCATATTAGCACTGTAAAACACTGACTCTTATTACTGTGGATTCAAAGTAATATTTAATTATTTATCTTGAATTTGGTAATAAAAATTATAACCTACTTGAGCATTAAAAAGGTTGTTAGTAAGTGTTGATTTAATGGTTAGAATGTTAAAAGTTTTTTTTTCCTTCAAGGAAAAAACAATTTGCAATTCTCTTTTTGATTTTCAGGGCCATGCTTTATGACCCAAAGATCATACAGAAGTAGGAAAAGGAACAAATGCCCCTTTGTCAGGTGTATTTTGAAGCTCATGGTAAAGCCTCCAGCTGACCAGCAGTTCCTCCCTAACTGTGAGGGCGTGGCGATGCACTACTTGTTCAAAGGCTCAAAGTTACTCAAAAGAAAGGCAAGTAGGTCCAGGGGTGAAGCAGCAAGACACAGGTTAAGAAACGGCAGGAGAGTCTCCAGCATCAACAAAGCTGACCCCAAGCAAAGGCTGTACGCCAGCCTTAGCTGTTTCCTTCATGCCCTGCTTCTCGGTGCATGATTCCAAAGACAGGGAAAGCGCATCTCCCTATACAGGGCCATGTATACAGGGTAACATATCTTCCTTGGGTAAATACGATTTTATATTATTTAATAAAATTTTTACATTACAAAAGTGCAGGTTTTGGAAGATAGTGCAAAGTTCCTATTAATCATCAGAGAAAAAAGAAATGGTCATGGTGGCAGATTTATTCTGTGACGTAATACATCTAGTGTTTATTCTCTGCTGCTGGAGGATTCCAGTAGAAGAGTTTGGGGAGCACAATATATTTACACCCTTTTTGAAGAAAAGTTTTAAAATGGGCAAGCAGGCAGCTGGTCTGTGCAGCAAAGCTCTAGCGGTGGTTTGTCTGCCACCTTCTACCAGGACTCCACTGTTGACCGCTTGTGACACTAATACTACTGGTATACCACTTCTTGTACTTTGAGATCTTGCGGTGGTTTCAGTAACAGGTCAATTCTTTGGCTAGAAAATAAACTTCTACAAACCACAAATTAAGTGAGAAACGCCCAGTTTAAAGGAATGTAGTATTAGTCACAAGCATCTTTAAAATTACTTTCAGCAGTTTGAAAACGCCCTAGACACACAAGATTACTTGGAATGCAAAATAAAAATGTACTTTAACAATTAATTTTGGTTTGTAATAAATCAGAGAAATGAGGGTTTAAAATTTAATTCTGATTTTCTATTAAAATGTCAAGCCCCTCAGACTAAAAATGATGTTGGTATTTACACCCTACTTCAGTGACCCATTAGGGTCAAAACAGATGATCCGTCCTAGAGAGGACTGGGCAGCCCATTTAAGGAAATCCAGAGCACCTTAGAGTTCTTCTTGAGCCCCGGGGCACCGATCTTTTAATGCTTTATTTTACTAAAACAATAACCTATGAAAACGAATAGACTTTTGAGAGTCACACTCTAAGTGGGCTGTAAGATGAAGAGCTAAAGAACACTGCAGACAGCGGGGGGAGCAACGGGCCTGGGTTATTTCCCTAGGGCATAATTAGGAGTTCAGCAGATGAAGTCCGTGCAGTAAATGGCGTAGCAGTAACTGCATTTTCACTCCACCCAATCACTTTCTTGCCTGCTCTGCTGCCCTTGCCTTCATTGCCCTCTTAATTCATTACCAGCTAAAAGTGACAACAACGTTGCTTCTTAAAGCATTTTCGGCCATTAACAGTCTATGCAGCCTTGTTTAAAAATTCATGGTTTGGGGGTTTCGCCACACAGAGAAAACGACTCTGGCCCCTGCAAGCAGCCTCCGAGCCCCAACCTCCCCTCCGCGGAGCTCTATTCGGGTGTGAGGGCCCCATCTGCGGGGAGCGCGGCTCAGAGGCGGGTCTCACGGCCCAAGGCCAAGCAGCCAAGAAACCACAGCGCAGCCCTGGGCGAGTCTCGGCTTATCCGTGGCGCAGATCGCCCGTGGAGCGGAAGCTCGAGGCCGCCGCTCAGCGAGCCCACACCGGCTGCAGAGGCCGCAGCGGGCGGCCCCGGGCAGTGCCCAAGGAGGCCCGCATTCCCCGCCCGCCCGAGAGCGGCC
>NW_011494720.1:1283393-1283470 GCF_000754665.1 Bison bison bison
GCGGGGGGAAGGGAGGGACCGGCGACGGGGAACGGAACGCGAATCGCCCCCCTCCCCTTCCTCCCTCCCTCCCTCCT
>NW_011494720.1:1283704-1312177 GCF_000754665.1 Bison bison bison
CTCCCCCCGCCCGCCTCCGCCTCCTGCTGCTCTGCCGCCGCCGCCGCCGCCGCCGCCTGCAGCACTAAGTACGCTGCCGCTCCCACCCAGGCTCCGCGCTACGCTCCAGCCAAACTTCTGCAAACCATGTGCAGCCGAGGCGAGGAAACTTCTCTCCACCTATTGGGGCTGGAGGCTTGAGTCACAAGCCCCATGTTTACATAAAGCGTTAGGTAGGAAGCTCCTGGAGATGCTCCGGGAAGGCTCGGAGAACTCATGCTAGGATCCTGCTGCAAGCGGCCTGCTTGACATCTCTCTGCCCGCACCTTTGTCCCTCTGCTGCCCGAATTAGCATACGTTTTAAAGCTTAAGTCTTGCAACGGACTTGAGAATGAATCAAGGAGCTCATTGTGGAATTATTAATACTCTTTTTTTTTAAAGATCGCCAGTGGTAGTCAGGAAGTCAAGCTGGAATAGAAATGCTTGTTTGTGGTGTGTCTGGAGATAGAACTGCTTCCTTACTGACCGGTTGAGTGTGAGACGTTTCTGTTAGGATTTAACTTGATGCTTGTGGCAGCAGTTGGGTTTTAGCTGGTGAAGCTTTGGTCCAGAAAAATAGAAGTCTGCAGAAAAATCGAGGTCTGCAAAGCATGTTTGTTACTTAGGAACTATTTAGATTCTTAACTTTTGGTGTCTGAGATACTGTTAGAGTGGATTCTAGAATTGGCCATTCTGTCAAATTTATTAGAGGTCCTGAAATCTTTTTAACAGGGAGTTCCTGAAACATGGCAACTAGACAGGCATGGAATTTAATATTGTTTGATGGTGATTTTTAACATTTTAAGATTTACTTTTGCGTCATTGCCATTTTGCTAGAATTTTATTTGTATCTGTAGAAGTATGATGTTGTCCTTTGAGGAATGCATTTAATGAATTCTTTTACATGTTTAGGAGTTTGAAGACTTAAGACTATGGCTTAATCTGTTTGGAAATGGAGGCGGCAGTTCCCTAGGCTTCTTTTTGGTTTTAAAGCATGCTTTCCTGATTATAAGCTCCTTGATTTGATGTGGAGCCCATTTTGGTTTATTTTATGTAGCGAGACCTACACAGCACCCTGTTCACAAAACACTTCAGGCAGGCTTACTATCTTAATGCAGAATTGATTTAACATACAGAAGTGTCCCTGCTGAGTGTCATTTGGTAACTGGGTTGTACCTGGTGCTACTGATGACTGATTTCTTCTTTCTTGAAGACGATACGTAGCTGGATAACTTCAGTGGTCCAAAAGTGAGTAATAGATTTAGTACATACCTGCCTTGACCTTTCTCATTCTTTGATCAGCTAGATAAATGACTCGGTGAGTGGCTAAATGTCTGCCTTGCAAAACTGAATTCTGACCCTGGTGTAAGTATTTATGGTGCACTATCACTTAAACATCAAAAGTTGGCCGTTAAACTGGCATGTGGGGTTCCTGGGATAGGCTCTGCAGTTGAAATCTGTTTCATCTCATTTGGAAACTAAAGTGATTTTGATCTTGGTTTCTTAATACTCTAAGACTGAACTTTCAAATTTATGGTCTGATGAGTGCTCACAGGGAGAGTGAACTGATTTAAGAAAAAGGAAAAACTGGACAAAATTAATGCTAAAGTTTCAGATGAAGCCATTGGGCAGAAACTTGCCAATGTGTCTCAGGTATTTGACCTTCAGTCAGAGTAATAAAGCTTATTCTCAAGATCAACAGATAGTTTCCCAGTATTACTCTATATGGTTGTATAGAAATAAATTCAGGGCTTATTCTGAATCTTTTTCCTAGAGAAGGTGCTGTCAGGAGCATCCTAGTCTTGTCTTTCAAAGATGCTGCTCTTGACTTAGAAGTGGACTGCTTTGTTGCTAGTTCTTTGAAGGCATAATCATAGGTACTTGGATTTTGCCAAATATCCCAATTATTTTTTAGTCATCATCATCAAGTGTTAGCATTAAAAGGAAAATATACAGATTATATTTGTTTTCTGCAACTGGTTGAAGTAGAAACATTTAGATGGACTCAAATGCAAAGGTGGGGGAGCAAACAGTTCTTGCAGAGAAGGGTTAGTGTAGTGTATGTCAGGATTAGGTCTGGGAAGCTGTCAGTCTGGTTGTGGGAGAGCCACAAATGCCCTGAGTTAAAGAAGTCATCTGTTTACTTTGTGTACTGAATTTTGCATTTTGAAAATAAATTTGGCTAATTAGGGTTTCAAAAATAATTTCACACATTTTACCTCAAAGAAAATCACAGTGCAAGAAAATAATCTGAATGGATTCATCAGAAGTTATGCATAAATATTCTGCATACTCTTGTGTTGCTAAAAGTTTTGGTATATGTTATACTGAGGTGCAACCAGAGAAATAATACACTTGATTGTGTTCTGAAGAGAATAGTTCCAGTGAGACAGTGGGCAGAGAGCAATTTAATAGTACTGTATTTCACTTTTTTTTTTTCAGGGGGTGGGGCAAAAATTTGTGTGCACTCAAGTTGAAGATAGATTTTCCTTTAACACTGAGGATGAAAGTAATATTAAGAGGAAGTAGTACATGTGGATAGATCCCAAAGCTTTTTTATTGCACACTTTTTTGAAGGATGTCCTATGGGTAATCTCTTAAATTAGAAAAACAATATACTTTTTTACGTGCTAGATTTATAAGGCTAGGGTAGATACCACACCTTCTGTGTTTACAGGCTTAACATATCAGTCAGAAAAGATGTATTTTGAGTGTCTCCTATTTTATTTTTGTTAAAACGTTTATAGAAAATGCTTATAGTTGGTTGTTATTGAGACTATATTTCTTCAAGGATTCCCTATACTTTAGGAATTTTTTTGTTGTTGTTTAAAATCTATTATTGTAGGCACGTGGGTTTCAAACTTTTTCGGTTGTGGGTCTAAGAAATACATTTTGTTAAGTGCTACCTGGTATACACATAATGGGTTTCCCAGGTGGCTCAATGGTAAAGAATCTGCCTGCCAATGCAGGAGACCACTGGTCAATCCCTGGGTTGGTAAGATCCACTGGAGAAGGAAATGGCAACCCACCCCATGGACCGAGGAGCCTGGCACGCCACAGTCCATAGGGTTGCAAAGAGTTGGGCGTGACTTAGCGACTAAATAACAACAATACACATATTTGTAAAGAAACAGTTTTTAGGAAATAGTACTTGTTATTTTGAGTATATATTCTCCTGCTTTTTCTTTTAGATTTTTTTGTAAAAAATAGCCGATTATGGTGCTTTAAATTGATTTCATAAATCACAAATGGATCAGGGTGCACAGTTTGAAAAACACTAATATTTTAGTTTTTAGTATTAGTTTCTGTTACAGATTACCCCAAATCTTAGTGGTTTAAAATAGTAAATATTTGTTTATCTCCGAATTGCTGTGTGTCAGGAATCTGAGAGTAGTTTAGGTAGTTCTGGGTTAGGGTCTTTGATGAGGTGTGTTTGGCTTTTTTTTAATGTCAGGGTGTTAACTGAGGATCTGCTTCTGAGGTGGCTCACACTCGAGCTGGTTAGTGCTTGGTAGTTCTCAGTTCTGTGTTGGGCTGCTTGAGTGTCCTGTCGACAGGGTGGTGGTTGGCTTCCCCCAGAGCCAGGGACCCAAGCAAGAGTAAGGAGGAAACCACATCAACCCTGCCACAGGCTGTTAGTTAAAATCAGGTCACTTGGTCCAGCCCACAGCCAAAGGGAAGAGTATCACAGAATTTATGACATTTTAATAATTACCACAGTTCTGTATTTCTCCTGTTTATGGATGGATCAGGATGAACCCGAGTTCCTGCTGAAGTCGGTCTGTAAGTAACAAAGGCAGGGTTTTCTCTGAGGGCATCTAGTCTCGCTCCTTCCTCGCTCTTAAAATTTGAGGAAAGAGTCTCAAGCAATTAGTCAACTCCATTCAATCTAGGAAAACTAAACAGATTTTCTCTTACTTTTGTCATGAGAAAACAATAATCTGTGTTGATAGAGGTGAGAAAATTGGCTGCCTTTAAAAAAAAAAAAATCTTGCCTAAAGAGTTTATAGTGTAGAACTTGTGTTCTCTAGTTTTCCAGCTTGAACCCTTATATGCGATTGTGGTTATATTTTCAATTTATTTGGCCTCTGAATAATGCTTGATGTCTTTATGGATTTGCAGGCTCCTCATACCAGTACCCCCATCCCAGCTGATTTTAGAGGAAACAGAAAATTTACTAAATGAATTTGAACTACTTTACTGTTATCTCTTGTATTACTGACTGTGAGACTGTGCTTGGTAACTTCCAGTTAGCACATTTCCAGGACCTAAAAGACAACATTAAAACTAAAGGATAATCAGGGTGTGCATGTAAAGAAGACTGTATTGTGTTTTTCTGCTGTGACGTTTTCATGGAAACTTTTGACCTAGAGTGCTTTGTTCTAAGACTGGTTTTGGCTTACTGGTATAGGAGTTGGGTGAGGACCTGACGTTGCTAGTGTGAGTGAAACCAGGAGAAATTACCAAGGCCTGCATTGAATTTTTTTTTTTTAATCCATTAGGCTTTTCTAATACATGGGGATATAGTAAATCATCTTAACACTTTTGCTCTTACAGAATTGGATAGTGGCTTTTTTCTTCTTAGACCGCTTTCCGGTTTATAACCAGGGCATCTGACCCTTCAATTCTGCCCTAAAGCACTGATTGTGCATACCCCTGTAATTACTCTTCTTGGTGTCTGTTTACCTATGTGTTGTATCCCCCGTCAACACTGTAGGATTCTTACAGGGACTTCCTTTCATACATACTGCTGGTGCTCAAGTACCTACAGAACTGACTTTGTAGTTGAAGCGACCCACAGTGATAATTTCTCCCACCAGAACTGAATGAAAAATGTAGAAAGCTTCTGGATATAGGTGGCACATATGGCTGGTGTATATGTCAATCGCCGGCTCTGTTCTTGAGATACCCACAGTTCAGTGGGGAGAATACAATCATATACTTAATACACAAGGTGCAGGGTGCTCTGCTGGCGCGGTGAAGCTGGTGTTGAAACTGAATCTTAAAGGGTGAGTGGATGTTTCAAAGAGAAGATAGGGTTTTATGAGGTTTATGAGCATGCCTGCTCTTGGTAAATTACTTCTCTAGAACTTTGCTGTCCGTTTCAATAGCTCCTAGCTAAATGTGGCCATGTAGGTTAAGGTCACCATACCACGTGCACTTCAGTAGTCACATGGGGACAAAGGCTGCCATATTGGACCACACAGATATTATTGAACACTTGTCACAGAAAGTTCCGTTGGACAGTGCTGCTACAGAGTCATGTTTTGTTCATCTGCACGTTTATAGGAGAAACCTTAATAGCTGCCTGACATTGGGAGAGACAGTGATAGGTGTTTACGAATAGACAGAAGGGAGTATACGTTACTGTGGTTAAGAATATTTAGACTTTGGAGTCATATCTGGGTTGGAATCATACTCTATCCCTTACGCTGCCTGGCCTTTGATGTCTTATGCATTTAATGTCTGAGCTTCAGTTTGTTTTGTTAAAATAGGGATGATAATACAGGGTTGTGTGAGTGTAAAAATACGTGTGTAAGGGGACTTCACACAATGCCTTAGTAAGTGATAGGACCATTAATAAGTTTTAAAATAATCACTGATTTGAAAAAAATGAGTTCTCTTACAGTAAAGGTAACCCCCCCCCCCCTTTGGTGTACAGGTCTGTGAAGTTTGTCTACATTTGTGTAAACCCACTCAGGATACAGGGCAGTTCTCTCTCTCTAGAAACCCCCCCAGTCAGTCCTTTTACGTGCTAACCTCCATTCTTACTCCTCCCTGGCAGCACTGATTTCTCCTTCATCACTTCTAGTATGTTATATAAATGGAATCATGTAGTCTTTTGAGACTGATTTCAGCCAGCTGTGTGAGTCATAAAAAGTTGTAACATATTAATAGTACAACTGATTTTTAAAGATGTTGGTTTTGAAATGTTTCTTTTAAAAAAACAAAAATGCAAGTCTGAATTTTTGCTTATAGAATTGTTGTGTGACTGGAGTTTTTATGTTTGAAAGTGAAGTAAATGATGAAATTTATAGGGAAAAACTGCTCCCCCAGTTGGTGACAACTGTATGTGTATCATCTTGTTTATGAAGCTGGTTGGTTAGGGGAAGTTTTTTTTAAAGATCGGTAGAGTTGTAGCACAGTCCTAATTTGAGAAAAAGTGGCTGTTAAAACATCGTTAATTTACAAAATGTGGTGTGAAGGTAGGTAACAGCTGGCTGCTTTGCCCAGGCCTTCCCCAGCTTAAGGCTGAAAGCCTGGCTGCCTCCCAGAATCCCCCAGGGCCAGGGAACACAGGATCTCAAAGGGCCACATGAAGAAAATTTGAGGTTTACAGCTCAGATTTCATTAGTGAGGCATCAGGTATTTGATAACGTGTTACACCCCACCGCAGGTATGTGGGGTCTTCTTGGCTTCCCCACTGGGGATCAGACCTGTGCGGGAGGACCACCAGGGAAGTCCCAAGTCTGAACTTTTCTGTTAGTGGTGTTTTAAAAAACTGATGACAAGCAGATTTGCAAGTCTCATGTATAGAAGCTAAATTAAAAGTCAAATTTTATACTTAACCCACAGTCTTCTGTTCAGAGTTTTTCAGTTCACATAGTGAGGTCTAAATCTGAAGTAAAATTTGAAGTTCTTCAGTTGACGTAGCTATTGTGTTCCCCTTTCTTAGCTTTTCATACCATCTCTTCTATAGATGTCTTCATAGGTCAAGCAGATTGCTTAGTTGTTACCTGCTGCCTTCATGGAAATGGAAGTAGGGCCCTTAATGTTTTATCACTGGATATGGGAGTCCAGAGTTGCAGGTCATAACTTTGGAATAAGTACTGGGTGAATTTGTGCAAGAATGACTAGCTTTGTAAGCTTTACAGGCTTGCACCCATGCTTTCCAGTCTGTTGTTATAAGGGGATGTTGAAACATTTTGTTTTTAAGGAATGTTTAAATCTGTTTTAAGGAAATGTTTCAAATTGTGCAAAAGGAGTAAAAATGTGGCCTTTGAAAAGTTCTGTTAAGCCTGGGGAGGAAAGCTCTGCTGAGGAAAGAGTTTGGAATAGTGACCTTATCTGTTCCTTAAAAAATGGCAATTCAGAAGCAATGGAGGGAGCCAAAAAGTAAAAACAGATTTGGATTGGAAGTATTCATAAAACCTCCCTCTATTTCTCATCTTTAACCACCTTCTCCTAGCACACCTCTCTCTCACACACACACACTTGATAAAGGCAGGAGATAGCATGAGAAAATGGGTTGGATTGGAGAATCAAGTCTTCTGAGACTCGGTTACTTAAAATCTATCTATAAACCTGAGTAGAAATTAATAACTAGGCTCTAACTTAGTGGCTCTGAGTTGAGTGAGCCTAAGGATTTCTTCCTTGGAGTTGTAAAAAAAAAAATTTCCCAGCAGCAACCTGGTTCTGATTGCGGAACACAGGAATCACTCATTGTGAAAGCCTGAGGACCCTATTTGGGAAAACTGCTCTTAAGGGGTAGACAACCATTAAAAATAAATTTATTAAAAATAAATATGAATTTAAAATAAAATTAAAATGAATATGGTTGATATTTGTAAAAAATTTAGAAATGAATATGGTTGATTTTTGTCAAAAATTTAGAAATAATACCACCTGGTATATGTAAGATGTGTAGAGTTTAAAAGGTCTTTTTGGGCTTGCATTGAAGAGACAGTCTATTTTAAACAGTGGAGACACTGCTTTGTATTTAAATGAAGCACTTTATGTGGATGCAGCATGCACTTCAAGCTTCGCACATGTTCCTTAACCGGGGTTCCGAGGGGGATGCTGGGGCTCTGAGTCAGTCTTCATTTAATCTCAGGATCTTATGTGGGTTTTTACCCAGATGTACTAACAGTTAACTCTCATAGCTTGAGGTTGGTTAACTCCGTTAACCCTCACAGCAGCCCTGTGAGGTAGCGCTACTGTTACACCCATTTTACAAGTGAGAGAGGCCCAGACAGGCTCTGTGACTCGCCCAGCATGATGCTGCTGCTAGGTGGTGTGGCCTGAGGATTCAGACCCAGGTGAGTCTTAACCACTGAGCTTCTGTGACAGAAATTTGGTGCCATTTTTGAGGAGTGCTTCCAGAGCCACTGATGAATATTATCAATATTTTTTTAGGCTCTCAATATTCTAGTATAATCTCATGGACATTTTGTTCTGAGAGAAGCTGTGATCTTCAAAAACTATTTTGCTTGTATTAAACCTAAAATAATTTAAAAACTTTCCTAATAACTTAGGTTGAAGCTTTTATCATAAATTTAAATACTTGAAAAGATATAATTTCTGACATGAATATTGATATTTAAAAAATACTATTATAAGTCATATAATAAAAATATAGATTATAACACATCAATCTTTAATGTTTCAGTGGAATTTAATACCATAATGATGTCCATCATGATCCATTTAAACAGAAGTAAGTGAGTAAATGTTCCTTTTTCTTGAAAGACTGTATTTGTGTTATATTTCCCCCACAAAACGTTATCCTAATAAATTTTTATGTTTGAAGGTTTTGTTATCTCGTTTTTTGTAACTGTGTATAAACTGAAGTGTTAAATTTTAATTTGCCATGGCCATAATGCAATAAATGTTTGTGCTCTCTTTGTTAACTAAAATTTTATTACACAGTTGACCCAAATTGTACACATGGATACTTAAGGGAAAGTTTTTATTGAAAGTGTCCTCTTAATGGGGGATGGAGGGATGGATAACATGGTTTCCATTAAAGAAAGTTCTGTTGACCAGTATTTCAAATTGTCCTTGTTTGGTTTTTTCTTTTTTTCCAGTGTAATCATGGTTTATGTAAAAAAATGACATAGGGCAATCATAAACAGTTTCTACATTCTCTCTTTGCCTCCCAGTTGTCTGTCTGTCTCTATGGTTACATTGAAATGGAAATGAATCTCTTATAAGACTTAACATTTGAAACAAACCATTTTAGTATTTTGCATTTCGATTGAAACAATAAAGAGTATAGAGATAACCCAATCAATGTTTTTTCAAAAACACCTTGTTTGGCTTTCTAAAGAATTTTTAAATGCAGGTTGATGATGGGGTTTAATCACTAAGTCCTGTCCAGACTCCTGCAACACCATGGACTGTAGCCCATCAGGCTCCTCTGTCCATGGCATTTCCCAGGCAAGAATACTGGAGTGGGTTGCCATCTCCTTATTTAGGGGATCTTTCCTGACCCAGGATCAAACCCACGTCTCCGGCATCACAGGCGGATTCTTTACTGCTGAGCCACTAGGGAAGTCCTTAAATGCAGGTTAAATATACATAAAGATTTTAAAATATAGTGGATCAAACTAAAATGAAGAGGGGTGAGATGCTTTCTGTACACTGTGAGATGGGAAAATGGAGAGCAGGCTCAATAAACTGCTTAGAGGTATATGTACTTGTGTGTGGAACTTGATCTAGAAAGCAGTTCTTGAACTATCTATGCCCATGTTGCTTGGAAAGTCCTTGGGTACCCCTGGCATAGGCACTTAGTGGTACTCAAGACTGATACCTGCAGTGCCCTGAGACATACCAGGATAGGCAACTCTACACTATTCCAGCAAATACATTACTCATCAGTGAGGGTCAGATACATGTGTATTCTCTTGCATACTGTGTAGCAGTTGGCAGTAAAGTGACAGTGTCCCAATTTAGAATAGTAATACTCTGGATATGTATATAACATGAAAAAAAAACATTAAATTCATGTGATGGAGAGGGTAGTAGGGCAGGCGGGAATATGCATAAACATAAGCTGAAGATAAAAAGGACTTTATCAGTTCAAGATAGCATATAAATATTAAAATCTTTGTACCTGGTATTTTAAATTCCCCTAAAGAGTGAGAAAAAGTTCCTCTGTGGGAAGGATATTTTGACTAACTTGGTAGTGAAAGGATGGAAAGTATGGATTAATAAAAGGAAAGTGCCAGTGAGCAGACTCATTATGCCACATAAAAACAGGATGGAAAGTTAATTTCTGCCATTAAAGCCTATCTTCTGTATTTCAGAACTGGAGTTTTTGTTATGTTTTCTTAGGGCCAAGATTGGGACTCCTTGGGGTAGGTTAGGAGCAATGCCCAAATTTACCAAGATTATCCAAAGCTCTTTAAAATACATAAAATGAAAATCCTTGCAAATTATCAGTGTTATAGACCCAGATGCTGGGTTCTTCATAGTTTTTATTCAAGCAGCAATACTAGAAACTGAGATCATTGTAACAATTCCTTGATTTAAGAAAAAAAATAACCTATTAAAAGATATCTCAGCAGGTGAATACTTAATATTTGATTGTAGAACTCGAGTATCTTGCAACGATACTTTTCCTTTGGTCATCACTTAATCAGAAAACATACTCGTCCCAGTTCAAACAGTACCTTACAAATAAAAAGAAGTATTACAACAAATCACTGGTTGGTACAGACTTAAGATGACTTTTCTGATTGTGATTAATGAAAAATGCTCCTGGAATAAGAACAACTCTGTCTCTCCCACTGGGCAAGCTGCACATCTGAGGCACAAGCACTTGCTGCTGGGCTGTAGGTTACACATTTACAGTGAGAACTCTTAAGTGCCATCTCAGAATGAGGGAATTTTCTGGCGATCCAGTGGTTACAATTTGGTGCTTTCACTGCCGTGGCCCGTTTTCAGTCCCTGGGCAGGGAACTAAGGTCCCACAGGCCACGCAGCACAGCCAGATAAAATGTGGAACTTTTCCAAAAATAATACTTTAATGCATTTTTAAAATATTACCACAGTCACTTGCAACTTGCCTCATCTGCAAACAGACTTAAGTATTTAGGACAAAGTCATGTTCTTTCCTGTTATCTTCTGTCAAGTTGCTTTCAAGAAAGTTTTAACTTACCTCTATGGTAATAAGGATGACAATCATCCATTCCAGGCGGAGTGCCCTCTTCTCCGTCAGGTGATTCCGCATCAGATCTGTTAGCTCCATGCAGTGCTGAAGCTTTTCATTCATGACCTGCAACAGTAAAAATCTCAGAAAGTACCCTGTGTATTTAAACGAACTCACTGAAGATAACAGTTGCCTGCTTCAAATTTCCGAGTTTCAAATAGGTATGCGGTGAGAAATCATCCCTTCAATTCTGGCTCCTCAGCTCTCTCCAAAGGCAACCTGCCAGTGCTACCTGTCTCCTTTCTGTGAATCCACCGGGACGTTTTGTAATGCACAGATGTGACTGCAAAAAATAGTTGGCATACCAAAGCTCCTCTTATATTTGGAAGATTTTTGATGGAAGATCTAAAAGTTTTTGAGTCCTAGTTTTTCATCACTGCCCTTGGTAAATTTTAAGCAGTTAATAAAAGAAAACTTGAAATAGGATTCTTTTAGTATGGCCTGAAGATGGCAAAAACAATGATTACCATCTACAATATGAAAACTAAGTCCCACTGTCAAAAATTCCCGAACGCAAAACTTGACCTGCTACACATCACCGCTAGATGGCACCGCTAGACGCTCTAGGTTCTGCCTTCTGATATCCTACAGGCTGGTTGAGGGTCATAGAAAACAGACTCTTGGATTAAAGCCTTCAATGTGACCGCTGACAAGGTATACTTCCTTAATCTATCTCACTTTCCTTTGGAAATTACAGAGCCTGGAAGACAAATTTTAAAAAATAGTTTTTGGATTCCACTTGATAATTTCTGAGGTACGTATGCCGAGAGTGCAGGTATGGTCGGTGGAAATTCGAGACAAATCACAGATCCATGTCTGGGTTGACTGAAATGTGCTAGTGCACCATATTTACCACGATTTTGCACAGAACATTAAACCGTGAGAGCAAACCCCAGAGTAGGAAATGGCAACCCACTCCAGTATTCTTGCCTGCAAAATTCCATGGAAAGAAGCCTGGTGAGCTACAGTCCATGGGGTCACAAAGAAGAGGACGCGACAGCACTGACAGGGAACACCTGGAGCCACACTGGTAACACGCTTGCCCACTCCTCCAGACTCCCTGGGCACCCCGCAGTTGCCACTTTGTATAAATGTTTAGAACGGTGCCGCCTCCTTCCTCTTCCTATTGTTACTGGCGGCCTGATCTTGGTCTATAAATATGCTCAGCCTTAAGCTTGCTTCTCTTTTCAAAATGCTGACCCAACCCTCTTCTATTTTCCTTCAACTCTGACTAAAGACATTTTCTTCCTCCACTTCCTCAGCACCCAATTTAGCCCTTAGAAGTTGTAGATATTACCTCAACTCCCCTGAAACTTTCACATGTCTCATGAGTAACTTTAACACCCTTTCTTGGTTAGATTACAAGACGTCAATTAACTCAAGTGTTTGACAACACCTGGAAACATGCTTCCTTTTGGCTTTTCTCCTCTAGGGACCAAATTCTGCCTCCGACATCCTTCTTTTCTGAGACTTCTCGGACCTCCCCTTGAATGTGGATGACAGTTCCCAGAGTCCTGATCTTGTCCCTCCTGCCTTCCAGCTCTGCACTCTGCATGATCGTGCCCAGATGTCTCCTGGACTTGGGTCGTTTCCATCCCATCATCACTGCTTCTGTGATACACATTAGCCAACTGCATTCAAGTCAAAGACTTAGAAATTCTGTTTATTTCAGAAGGAAACTATCATTGCCAAAAAAACGGAAAATCTGCATGATGTGAAATGGTGTTGGCTGCACAAAGTTGGGCCTGATGCTTGGGAAGTGTGAGCTTACACATCAGAGGGCCAGTCAAGAGCCATGAAAGCCAAACTAGAGTGTTTCTCTTCAACATGGGACACAAGTGTTACTTGCTTCCATGCTTACATGTTATTTCAGGGTCCATATGTTACCTAAGTTCATCTCTTATACAAGTGTATGTATCCCACATTTTAAGAAAGACTGATTTAAGAAAAACTTTTTTGATAAGTCTCAAATATAAATGGTTAATCCCAATTTCTCCTCTGCCCGAATTTCTTCCTTTACTGTTATTTATTTCTTTGGATGTTAGAGACAAACATCTTTATTAAAGATATCACCAAAATTTTGGCAAACATTTCAAAACCTATTTGTAAACACAATGCTTCCCTTTTAAACTGCACTGCCCGAATTTCTGTCTATAAAACACCATCTTACTGGTTTCCTTCTTGGGTCTTAAATTCAGCATTTCTCAAACTACAGTTTTTTTGAAAGTAGCATTAACTGTTTTCATTTTGACCACACTAGGTCTTTGTGGCAGCGCTCAGACTTGCTTCAGTTTCAGCGTGCACATAGCCTTCTCTTGTTGCCAGAACACAGGCTCAGTTGCTGTACTGTGTGGGCTTACCTGCCCTGCAACATGTAGGATCTTAGCTCCCCGACCAGGAATCAAACCTGTGCCCCCTGCAGAGGAAGCTCAGTCTTAACCACTGGACCTCTAGGCAAGTCCTTTAGCTTCTAAAGAAAAATTAAAGTGGACTTCCGGGGACCACTGGTAATATGGGTAGAATGGTTTGTGCCCTCAAATTCGTGCTGAAGCCCTAACCTCCAATGTGACGGTATCCAGAGATGAGGTCTTTGGGGGTGGTGATTAAGTTTCAGTTCAGTTCAGTCGCTCAGTCGTGTCCGACTTTCAGCGACCCCATGAATTGCAGTACGCCAGGCCTCCCTGTCCATCACCAACTCCTGGAGTTCACTCAAACTCACGTCCATTGAGTCGGTGATGCCATCCAGCCATCTCATCCTCTGTTGTCCCCTTCTCCTCTTGCCCCCAATCCCTCCCAGCATCAGAATCTTTTCCAATGAGTCAACTCTTCGCATGAGATGGCCAAAGTACTTCAGTTTCAGCTTTAGCATCATTCCTTCCAAAGAACACCCAGGACTGATCTCCTTTAGAATGGACTGGTTGGATCTCCTTGCAGTCCAAGGGACGTGATTAAGTTTAGATGGAGTTTAAATTAACATCCTTGTAAGAAGAGGCAGACACACTAGGATGTGCTCTCTCCTTGCCTCGAGAAACTACACTGGGAAGGTGGGAAGGGGGTTCTTACCAGGAACCAAACCTATATGACCTGGTGTGTGAACTGCTGCCCCCAAGAAAGTGTGTTAGTCGTTCAGTCATGTCCAACTCTGCAACCCCAATGACTGTAGCCCTCCAGGCTCTTCTGTCCACGGGATTCTCCAGGCAAGAACACTGGAGTGGGTTGCTATTCCCTTCTCCAGGGGATCTTCCCGACCCAGGGATCGAACCTGGGTCTCCCTCATTGCAGGCAGATTATTTACTGTCTGAGCCACCAGGGAAGCCCCCAAGGAATGCGAACAAAGTACTGCAGAAGCAGAGAGGCAGGTGGTGCCAAATTTAAACATATTTTTATTTTTATTCTTCAGGACACTACCCGAATTATTTTCCACTTGTTTATAGCACTGATTAAGTGCAATGCATACATTCTCCTGGGTACTTGGTTAAGGATTCAGAAATCAGCATTATAGCTGCATAGAGCTCACATAAATTTTTTTTTCTTAAAAATACCACAGAATGGACATGTTCCAGGACTCTTCCAGTAGTGGGACTGAGGGGACCCTGCCCACCTGCTCCTGGACTGCAGAGCTGGCTTCCCTACAGTGGGCATGGAGGAAGCCTAGCCACTCAGAGGAGCACCGTCCCTGGTGAGCCCTGGTGCCCTCTTAGGATATCCACTCCGGCTGCTTGGTGAAGACGCAGAGGCACTTTCCCCAGGGTTCCCCTTCCTACTTGGCTCTGTGATCTTCTTCCAGCTAGCTGATTCATCACTTCACATCTACATTCATGATTGATTGATCCTGTGTTGACATTTCTCATCTTCAGCTGTGACTTTCATGTTGAATGTAGTGTTCATCCCAAGTTCCTAAAAGACATTCCTGTCTTTCTGCTTCCCCTCCTCTGAGCCACACACGCAGGATGCTTCCTGCTCAAACCACCTTCATTGTTAGTGACTGTGATCCTAGGCTCTTTTCCTGTACTCCTGCCCACGAGGGACATGCGAAGGACACTGCAGGCATCAATATCAAAGGATGCCAAGATTTGAGAAAGGAAACAGAATGAAGGGCTGGGAGTAGGATGTCTGAGTTCACACTAGCCACGCAGCTGGTTTATCTTCGTTATTGCTCAGCAACTGTTACTGACCCAACTCAGCACTACAGGCTGCTTATCAGAAAAGGTCTACATTTGCTTGGTGGCAATAATCTGTACACTTCATCCCAACAGTCAGGGTTCCACCAAACATCTTCATTCCAAGAGGACAAGGGGAGACATCTAAGAGCTGTAACTCTTGAGCACTTTCAAATTCGTCCCCAGTAAGTACCACTGCTCAGCAAAGTTGATGCTTTTGTCATTAAAGAATTCTCAAAAGAGGCTTTATTTCCAAATTTTCCTTGAGGCATAATTTACATACAATAAAGTGCCCTTGTCTCCATTCTAAGCAGATACAGTTTGAAGACTTCTGACAGATATATAACCACGGAAGTACTGAAGTGACATTCCCATCACCCCAAACCCCTGTGCCCCTTTGAAATCTACGGCTCCAGGGAACCACTAATCTATTTTCTGTAACTACAGGTTGGTCCTTCTAGAATTTCCTATAAATATAGTAGCATGTATTCTGTTGTGTCTAGATTTTTCTCACTCAGCGTAATGATCCTGATATTCATCCATGCTGTTGCATGGATCGGTAATTGCTTTTTACTGCTGAGTGGTATTCCACTGCATGGCTATCCCGCAGTTTCTTTATCCATTCACCTATTAGTGGCCATTTCATTGTTTTCAGTTTTTGGCTATTATGACTAAAGCTGCTATGAAGATGCAGGTACAAATCAATGTGAGCATATATGTTTTCATTTCTCGTGAATAAATACTCAGGATCGAATCACTGGATCATACAGTTAACACAGTTAAATTTCTGAGGAAATGCCAGGCTGTTCTGGAGAGCAGTTGTACCAATGTACATTGTCACAAGTCATGTATGAAACTTCCATTTGCTCCACATCCCTCCTGACGTGGGGTTGGCAGTCCTTTTAATTTTAGTCACTCTACCGCATGTGTGGTGACAGCGCACTGTACGTTTCATCTGCACTTCCCTGATGGACAACAACATTGAGCATCTTCTCACGTTCATTTGAACACTCACATATTTTGTGAGATGTCAGTTCAAATCTTTTTGCCCATTTAAAAACCCGAGTTGTCTTTTCAAGCGAAAAGAATTCTGGACAAGTCTTTTGTCAGGTTATATATGGAGAATATTTCCTTCCAACCTGTGGGAGGAAATATTCTCAATATATTTGTGATCTGCCTTTTCATATTATTTTACTTTTTAATTAAAAAAATGTTTATTTATATGGCTGCACCCGGACTTAGCTGGGGCATGCTGGATTATCAGTCTTCACTGAGGCAAGAGGGATTTTCAGCTGCAGCATGCAGACTCTAGTTGTAGCATGTGGAATCGAGTTCCTTGACCAGGGATCCAACCCAGACCCCCTGCATGGGCAGCATGGAGTCTTAGCCACTGGACCACCAGGGAAGTCCCTGCCCTTTCATATTCTAAAGAGTGTCTTTCAAAGACCAGTAGTTTTAGTTTTGATGAAGTTCAACTTATCAAATTCTTTCTGTAAGGTTCATGATTTTTTTTTTTTTTTGGTCCTAACAGATCTTTGCCTTCCCCAAGGTCATGAGGCCTTTTCCCCTATATTTTCTTTCTGAGCTTTTATAATTTTACCTTTTATATTTAAAGGACTCTAATTCATTTAGAAATGGTGTAAAGACAAGACTAGGGCTCATTTTTTTTTTTTAACATACGGCTATCCCATTGTTCTAGCACCATTTGTTGAAAAGATTAGAAAAAAAGAGAAGAGAGCCTCAAAGACTCACTGGAGTATAACTAAAAATCTGAGATTATCAGAGATACAGCAGATTTCTCAAACCATGAAGGCCAGAAGAAAGTGGGACAGTAATTTTTAGGTGTTAAAAGAATTGTCACTTGGAATCCTTCAACCAGGGAAAAAAAGGTCCTTCAGGAATGAAGGGGAAGTCTAGATATTTGCAGACTTACCCTGCAAGAATGGCTAAAGAATGTTCTTGGAATAGAAAGCAAACAACAGAAAAAGAAATCTTAGAACATCATTGAAGAAAAAAAAAGAACAAAGGAAAGAATCAAATATGGGTAAATATGAGAGAATTTCCTTCTCCTCTTGAGTCTTCTGAATTATGCTGATGGTCGAAGCAAAAACTAAAACATTGATGAAGTTCTCAGAGTGGAGAGTAGAGGGATATACATGTACAGTTTCCTTACAGGATTTAATCTGGCAAAATGTCGAAAAGAGTGGCTTGTGATAAAGGTATGCATAATGGATTACCTAGAGCAACCACCAAATACCTATGCAGAGAGACATACTAAGAAATGATACAGATGAATCAAAATGGAACCCCCTCCAAATGTCTAGGTAGCTCACAGGAAGGCAGGGGTTGATACAGACAATGACTTGGAGGGATCTCAAGGGTGTTATACTCATTGAAAAACGCCCATTTTAAAAGACACACGGTACAGTTCTATTTATATAACAATCCCAAAATGACAAAATTACAGAGCTGGGGAATAGATTAGTCACTGCCCAGGGTTAGGGACGGTGGGGGAGAGATGGTGGTGTTACTATAAGGAGGCAAGGCAGATCTCTGTGGTCACAGGACAGACCTGTACCCAGACCTTGTGGTCACCTGGATCTACACGTGATCAAATGTCGCAGGACCATGCACGCACACGATACCAACATCCGGTGTGTTTTCTACCCTCTCCCGCCGTGGGGCTCACCTCCGTCATGACCACCTCCACCCACGTCCATCATTCCATCAGCTGCCTCTCTCCTCAACTTTGCTCCCATGCTTCTAAACGCTCTTGTGACAGGTCTAACTGGCTGTTCTCTTGCTACTGTGCTCTCCACATATCTCAAACGTGGCTCCTCCTCCTCCCCCCAACCTTTCTATGTCTGCCATCTTTCTACCTGTTGCCCACAGCAAACACCAGTCATCCTTACTCTTCTCTCTCCCTGGCCTCCCCATACCGACCACTTCATCTGTCTTAAAGGATTCTTTTAAAAGTTTCATTCTTATTCTCACTGTTGCCAGTGAAGTTCTGGACCTTACGAACTCTTGCTTGAAACTTGATGAGAAATCTACTGGACTACTAGGCCTCCAGACTCTCACCAATCTTACTGAGCCTCTGGAGTAAAATTCAGAATATCCTTTGACGTGAAAGCTGAAAACTGTACACAGAACGAGAGCGGGAAATCTAGAGATCTGTCCAGAAGTCAAGAGACATTTCTCCAAAAGCAGTTTACTTAATTAAAAAATTCTCTTCACACTGTCATACAACTTAGAGGTGACGTCGTGTCTTCCTCTCTCAGGAGAAGTGTAAAATACATACCTTAACTCTACGAGTAATGCTGAGGAACCGACAAGTTTTATCATAAAGTTCTTCCAGATTTTCTCTGTCCCAGTAGAAATCAGGAGTGATCAAGAAGTCTGAACTCAAGTTTATACGGTGTCTTAAAAAAAGGAAAATCATAACTTTTAATTTGTATCTTGAATTAAAAAATCATGGTCTCTATTTTCTTTCTTTTTTGGAGATATTTATTCATTGATTGTAGTTAATTTACAATGTTGTTAGTTTCAAGGGTACAGCAAAGTGATTCAATTATACATACACAGATACATATATCTGTCTCTCTCTCTATATATATATTCTCTTTCAGTTCTTTTCCATTATAGGTTATTACAAGATATTGAGTACAGTTCCTATGCTACACAGTAGGAGCTTGTTGTTTACCTATTTTATATACAGCAGTGTGCATATGTTAATCCCAAACTCCTAATTTATCTCCCCCATCCCCACTGGTAACCACAAGTTTGTTTTCTATGTCTGTGAATTTATTTCTGTTTTGTAAATATGTTTAATTTATTTGTATGGTGTTTTATAAAAACAGTTTTGAATGCTGATTCTTTTAATACTTCTGAGAAACATGTAAACAAAAAAATTTCAAAATCTACACCCAAATTAATTCAATATTTACACTGACAGTTATGAAGCAGATAAAAGAAAACCCAATGTAAAAAAATCTGAAGCTTCTTTTCTCATTCAAGTTTGTTACACATGCACGCATGGGTGTGTGTGGATAGGTATTCACATGACTACTGGTTTCCTCAGTATCCTTCCAGTGTTTGATCAAACACTGGATAAGCAAATTCTCTATTTCTACCCTTTTACAAATGAAGCCTGAGCTTGTTTTTAAAAGAAAATTTACATTGTAGAAGTAACACATAAATAGTTTTTCACTATAAAAAAGAAAAACCCTGGAGAAGAACTCAGAAAACACTGTTAGGCCCTTTACCCTAATACCACAACTCAACTCCTTTAGGCCCTGCCAACAGTCTGCTGTTGTCCTTCAGGATCTGCTTCTTTGCACACACATGTGCACACACACCTACATGTCTGGTAGTATGTATACACATCAAGATGCATATGAATATTTATGCTGTTTGTCTACAAGTGGGATCGTACCACATCTGTAATTTATGACTTAATTTCTCACCCGATATAACCTGCCACATTTCTACTATATCTTTTCATAGACTCACCATATTCCTTTGAATAACACATAAGCACTCTTACTGTAAAAAGAAGAAAACTTAGGATAAGAACAGTAAGGCCCTATAGAAACTATTCACGAACCTAAACATATTTAGTCCTAATTTCTGAGTTTTGATATAGTAACTCACTATATGGAATTCTGCTCGCATCATTAAGAGCAGAGGAGAGAGAAGTCTCTGTATCCCACTTCTTAGCGAGCTCGAGGCTTTAGATGGGCTGCAGGATGCTCCTGACATAGGGGTTTTTATTTTTGTTGGTGTCCTGAGTTAGGGTCCCTGAGCTGTGAGGAAGGCATGGGTGATGGAACGCTGGCCCCCTTCTCCTCACCAGGCCAAGTTTTAATATCTAAGGAAAACGTGGAACAGCAACCCGTAGGGACACTACTGACAAACCCCAGTCACTCATCCCACACACGGAACAGCTGAAGCACCGAGAATGCTGCCTGGTGAGAAAAACACCAAAATTCAGGATGTTTCACTCCATAAATCCTAGGGAAACTACAAGAATAAACTGAAGGCTTTTTAATTTAACTTAATTTTAAATGATGCACTATTGTATTTCATCAGTTTTAAGACACTGTTCTTCCCATTTTTAACATCTCTGAAAACGGAGGCATCTTTAAAAGTGATGATGTCTTACAGGTGGCAGTTGGGACTCAGCTGTCATTGCTTTAGACAACTTACTTCCCTCATGTTTTCCTTTTTATGTATGCCTGGGAATACATAAAATGTGATAAATCTACATCTAAATAAGTCTAAAAGAGCTAGTTCAGGAAGTGCAAAATTAAAATTGTGATTAAAAAAGCATTGTCTCATATGCTAGCTGGTAGCATTTTCACTTTCCTATGGCATCTTATGGTGTCTCAGAGTCAGCGAAAGATGATACATCACTTTTCTGTAGCAATTAGGTCTATTCAGAGTTATGATGCACTGACAGACTTGTACTGAGAATTCCCATTGTTCAAATTCTAGAATGTGTCTTTCCACCTCCAGAGAACACCTACCGTGCTCTCCGATGGGGGTTTATTATAGATTAATTGTGGTTTCTCTTGCACAGGCAGAATTTCTTCCAGTAAAGTCCTAACACAGCCCAGCCGCTTCTAATGGGTCAGAGTTGTTCATGCTTATAACGAATGAAATAAAAACAGCTGCAATTCCCATTAAGGTACAAATGCTTGCTCTTTACTGTACAGGGATATTTTCTGCTGATTGTTAAATATATGAATATATGAAGTATATCACTTACAGAGAAAATTTTACCTTAGGGCAAAGAGTTCACCCATTTTCTGCATAACTTCTTCATGAGATAGTTTCACTTTCTTCCCAGCTTTTAAAGCCTATTTGGGAGGGGGAGAAATACATACATACATACACACGTGTCCCTTCTCACTAGCATGTTCTGTGATGTACATTCCTAATCTCTTACTGAAAAACCAGGGGCTCTTTTCCCAAGTATGACTATTCCTCCATGTAAAAACAAAGTTAATTACAGCAGGCATGATTTTTAACATATGTAATTTGAAATTCTGGTATAACTATAAACGCATTTTTCATGCTGCTACTTTTCTCATAACTTGTCAAAACATTTGTTTCTTTAATCGAGAAAAGTGGTCACAATTTCCTTGACAGGAAACATTTCATTTCAATTCAGTTACATTAAAAGTATACCATAAATGAAAGCTATTTTGAATTTTGGCTTCCCAGATGGCTCAGTGATGAATCTGCCTGCTAATGCAGGAGACACAGGTTCGATTCCTGGGTTGGTTCCTGCCGGAAAAAATCCTCAGATAGAGGAGCCTGGTGGGCAACAAGTCCATGGAGTCACAAAGAGTGGGACATGACTGAGCAACTAATAAACACACAAAATTTGAATTTTAAGTTTTAAAAGGTTTCTTTATAATTTTATATGTAACTGGATTTTTTTTTTTCCTGCTTAAATTCAGTGTAGCTTTCTTACCATTCATTACTAGTCTGTTGTACTTCTAAATTCATCATTATAGTGTGAAATTTGTATTTTTCCCCAATAGAACTCAATCCTTGAAAACAAGCATAAAATTGGTATAATTACCTCTGGAATCGACTGAATAGATTCAACAAATTTATCCAGTGATGCTTCCCAGATAGCAAGTTTCACTAGAGAAAAAAGATTAACAATTGAACATTTATCATCACATTTCTACAAAATGCAAAACTGCATAGTACCTTCACTGCCATTTAACAATAGTTTAAGAAGCAGATGGCCAAAAATATGAAACTGACATTTTAGAACACTTACGTATTATATTACAAAAGAGGGCACTACGTAGAAAGAGCTAGAAGAAAGTGAGTCAGTTTCCAAGCTCTGATGGCAGATCAAAGCTACACTGGGTAAAATCTCTGATTTTCTCATACTGCATCTCAGAAGCCCAGAGGATGAGCTACGCCCTGGAATGAAGGGTGGCTCTTTAGCTGGGGCAGGAACCAGACTCTCCTGGCCTTCCCTTCCGCTCCTCCGGGCAGCGGGTATAGCTCAGAAGTCCCAAAGCCTCCTGGCTGGTATGCACGAGCAGCCTGGTATAGACTGGTGGCAGGAACCTTTCTTGGAGAACCTCTGCAGTTTCATACAGGTGTATGGATCTTTACAGAAAAACTGAGAGCCACTGTGACCCTCTGTCCCATTATTGTGAAAAACCAGGGTGTACTTTTCTACAAAGAGGCCTGTGCCCAGTCACACAAGACTGAGCTTTCTTTGCCTGGATTAGAGACAGCCTAAGACCAGCAATCTCAGACAGAAGTGGAGAGAACAAAGGGAGTGATGATAACAACAGCAACAACAATAATATAAAAGTATTTTTGGACAGGTAAGCTTTATCAATACAACTAATAAGGAACGTATAACTGTAGCATGGATACTGTATTTTATACTCTCTCTCTCTATATATATTCTTTTGGAATAAAAAAAGAAATAGGAATTATAAGGTCTTGCTGAAGTACTCTGTGAAAACATGACAAAGTCTACTAAATCTTTTAACTTCCTGGATGAAATGAACACTATGGACACCTTCTCTGATAAGTAGCAGTAACTTACCTGAGAGGCAAAGGGCATTCGAGAAAGCAAATTTCTCTAGAATGGCATCATCTAAATCCAGCTCTGAATTTAACCGGATTTCCCCTCTGTGAAGTTTTGACTGCCCCCTAAGGAAAAAAGAAAAAGCCTTTTCTAAATCTTGAAAAGTACTTTCTCTCTTCTAAAAAAGTCACCTTATAATCTTTCTAGAGGTCATTTTGGCAACTTGTATCAAGAGTCTCACAAATGTTCTCATACCCTATGATCCAAGTAATTCCACTTCTAGAAATTTATCCTAAGGAAATAGTGAAAGATGCAAAGAAAGATCTGTGTACAGAAAACTTTTTATGGTCAAATGTTTAATAGTAAGAAATCAGGAAAGAAACTAAGTGTGCAAGAACAGTTCATCTACAGGAATTCGGCACAAAAGTAAACATGCATGTTTTGAAAGGATATTTAGTAGAAAAGGGAAAATGGTTACAATAAGTTGCTAAGTGAATAAATGCTGAATGTCTAACTATACACAGTATAATCTAAAATGATGCTAATGCGGTAGGGATGTGGAGGGAAACCGGGCAGTTATGAAAAATTAAGATGCATATGTAGACAATTCTGGAATGACTGGGGAAGTAGGGAAGGAAGGGAATTTGGGGATATAAGCATCATAAGCAAAGAGGAAAAGGACAGGCTAAACCTTCGCGAGAGATGAGCGACCAGAAAGACAAAGAGAGCTGGATGAAGAGGGAGAGAGGAGGCAGAATCCACTCCAAAAGCCTAAGGTGGGGGAAAAACAGAAGACATGAGACAGAGGGCAGAGCTGATGAGATGCTTTATGAAGGAGCTCGGCCCACACAGAGTGAGACAGTAGGCAGTTGGGTCACAGAAAGGACTCACACACCCACCGCACTGGTGGAGGCAAGGATGGTCTCTTGATGAAACCAAATCTGACTCCAGGATCCAGAGCCAAGCACTTGAATCTCTAGAGACTGTGAGATGGGTGTGCGTGTGCACACCTACAGGTGGCGGGGGGACAATGCCTAGTAAGTCACAGTGCAGTCTGGAGGCAGACTATGGGAGGGGAACTGATGGGAAACGTGACCACAAGGCCATGGGCTTAATAATGAATAAAATGAACAACAATTCTACTGGCTCCTCAGCTGTCATGTCCCCGGCTCACACCATCGCTGTCTTCTGCACCCACTGTGGGCCTGGGTCCTCACTCATGAGTCAGGTGCCCAGCGTCTCTGAATCTCACCTGAAAGCTGGTTTGCCACAATCCCGGCGACTATGTCAGATAAAATGATACAGGAAAGCTCATCGCTGGCAATTAGCACTTGCTCTTAGCCCATCTACTCTTTCTATAGCTGGTGTCTCTTCCAAATTTCCCTAAAGCTCTGATTGCGTTGCTTCCTTGCTCAGCACCAAGACTTTTCCCCCAACTCTCACATTCCACTAGGTAGGGACCTCCTTGAGAATAAAGACCTTTTAATCCTGTTCCCACTGCCTGCTCTCTCCACCCTAACATCTCTCCTCATTTTTGTACCCTTGCTGGGACAGGAAAATCAGCCAGGATGCTGTCTCCCCATACCTTTGACCTGAGCAGGTACAGCAGGCCCCCACTTCTTACAGGCACCTCCATTCCTGTGAGTGGTTCCCTTAGAGCATCCCCTCATTATACTAAATACTTTTTATACTCAAAATCAATAGGAAAAAAGCAAAAAGAATTTACATAAGAAAAAAAAGCTACTAGAATAATTTGACAGGTTCATTCTGACAAAGGCACACTACTTTTTACTGATTTTGGCTATTTAGGAAACATTATTTTGGGGTTATACTATCTACTTGTTTTAGTTTATGGGTAGCCTGAGAAGTTAAAAAATTGTCTGTCCACTAATATTAATTGCTTTGGCTTTCTGTTTGTATTAATAGCTTTTTTCCTCAAAATTTGTCTCCAAATTCATAAAGACTTGACCTTCTCTACTGCTTTCCCTAGTTATTTCAAGTGCCTGTTTCATAAATTTGATAAAAAGGTGCTTACTCTGTTTTTGTGTAGTTAAGCTCTTCATTTTCCCAGTGAACCAACGCAATTTCATAGGGCTGAATTTCATGTTTTTCTAGAACTTGCATCACATGCTTCATCTAGAAGAAAAGGAAGATTAACCTCAAATTATCTTGACCCCCTCAGTGATGGTTGTAACATTTTAAAAATTACATTTAATGATGTTTGTTTTGTTCTTCAGGTTTTAAAGAAAAAGCAAACTCATGGTGAGGCTAAACTAACTGGAAGGATACATCCATTTGTTGTTACATTTGGAAAACACAGGGGCCCTTAAAGAGGAAAACAGAAACAACCCATCTCCCACAGCCCAGAGGAAACACGGCAACACTACGGCTTGTTTTCTTTAAACTGTCACACACACAAAATGTTTAAGTAAAACACCTGTAAAAATCTAAACAACACAGTAATAGAAAGTGATAATCTCTCTATTCTCCTGCATTCCTAATCCCTGAAGGTAATCATGATTAAACTCGGTGCATATCCTTCCAGACGTCCCCCTACATGTAAATATATGTATGTTTAGTTTGCTTTTTATATAAATGGGATGGTACTGTACATACAAACATTTTCAATGCTGTTCTCCTTAACGGAGGAACCACAACTGATTTAACCATTCTAAATGTCCATTCATGGGGGACTTTTTTCTCCTCTCCACTAACACAATGTCACAGGCACCAGCCTGATGCAAGTATCTTCAGGGCCTGTGGAAATACTTCTTCAGGATTTGTTAGATCAAAAGACACACACGCTTGTAACGGTGACACGCAGGATGTTCACTCTTCACTGTGGCATGCAAGATCGATAGTTGCAGCATGTGGAATCTGTCTCTTTTTACTCGTGGCAGGCGGGATTTCCAATTTTAGAATCCAAAGATTTATGAAAGCATTCTTAAAAAATTACTGAGTATTGTCAGCCTTTTACATCTTTGCAACTTCAAATAGCCAATTTGGGTTACATTTTTCTTACATCTATTGCTGGCCTATATTTCTTTCTCCAGGAAACCACTCCTCAGTCTCTCTCTTCCCACCCTCTACGTGTGTGGGTACCTCCTTTTAGTAAAGCTGGGATTTTACGAAGCACACTTTTAGTACAGCTCTGGTATTATATCAGTTATAGTCTGTAACCTGCTCTTTTAATTTAACTGTATCATGTGCTGTGCTGTGCTTAGTTGCTCAGTCTTGTCCAGCTCTTTGAGATCCCACAGACTGTAGCCTGCCAGGCTCCTCTGTCCATGGGGATTCCTCAGGCAAGAATACAGGAATGGGTTACCATGCCCTCCTCCAGGGGATCTTCCCAACCCAGGGATCGAACTCAGGTCTCCCACATTGCAGGTGGATTCTTTACCATCTGAGCCACCAGGAAAGCCTACCAGGCAATCCCCAGGAACAGGCTTTTTTCCCCACATGACTTTTAAGCACTAGATTCTACCTGATAGACAGTAGATTTTATTCTACAGATCTACTTAACAAGCTTTCTCTTATTATGTGTTTTGGTTATTTCTCATTTTTGCTATTGTAAATAATGTGTTGAACATTTCTGTATATCATTCATCACCTATAATGTGATTATTTTCTTTGGGTAACTTTCTAGATGTAAAATTGCTGAGTTAAACATAAAGTTTTGATGTGTATTACCAAACTGCCCCTGAAAAGGCTGTATTAAACAAATCCTGATTGGGATATTAAAGAAATGAATTCCAGTGAGTGAAAATGTTCTAGAAAACTTGGTCTTGATCTAAAATAAAACTCAAGGCAGCCAGCTTCCAGTTAACTGTGTGAACACTACTCATTTGTAGGCTATCATGTGAGAAGTACACTTCTTCTATCTGCAGTATAGCAGGGATTCTTCTGATTCTCCACAAATCAGTGTGTGCCCAGAGAACGGAAAATGTAGGTAACCTGTAGTCAAAATGACAATTTTGGAAGATGACAGTGTTAGGATCAACATCATGTAATGCTGAGCAAAGAAACTGAAGATTATCTGTCATTTTATCATCCAATGGCTCAGGTTATTGAGGGCTACTTAACAATTTATTCTCAGAAAACTAAGTTTTAATGCTTTCACACTGTATTTATACTTACAGTTTGGTCTTTCACATTCCAGAACACAGCAGCTCCTTCCCTGATTTAAAAGAATAAACTTGGTTAAAGGTGGAATACATTCTTCAGGGCCACACACAGAGCCATGCTTTAGGTAGCTTCTAGAATGTATCTAGAATGCCAATTAAAAAAATATGATTTATTATGGATTTGACATGATGGCCCCTGGATGGATATGATAAACAAAAGCTATTTTTTGAACTTTTGATTAAAAAACTTGGGCCCTCAAAAATTCATGGATTTCTCAAGTGGTTTGCAGAATAACAATTGTTGTAATACTACATAATTTCACGTATCTAGGTTGTTTCATAACCTGATTCAATTTTTTAAAAAAATTCTAAATTCTTTATTTTGTATTGAGGTATAGCCGATTAACAAACAATGCTGGGATAGTTTCAGGTGGACAGCAAAGGGACTCAGCCAGACATATACATCAGTAACATCTTATGGAAAAACCCCAAAGAACTTCTTGGCCAACTTCTTGGCAATCTGAATTCTAAGAGTTGCAGGATCTACGTGGGGGCACACTGGAGGGACACTGTTCGTACAAGACTACCAAGCCGAACGAGAAAATGAGAGGAGGAGATACAGCAGAGGAAACACCCCAGCTCCGGGAGAAGGTGTGAGGCAGGCATGCGATGTCGCAGAAAAAAGAGCTAGTGGTGTGAGTGGCTGTGGATGAGGGCGGGTAGAGACAAAGGTGGTAAGAGACAACCCCGGAAGGAACTTCCTGCTGTGATCAGGAGTTTGGTCAAATCCTGTGGAATTTTAAGCAGGGTAGTGTAGTGGTCAGAATTACCTACTGTCAAATTATCCTGCCTACAGAGATGCAGACAGACAGACTGGTGGTGGGGTAAGAAGACAGGCAGTGAGACCAGGCAGTGAGTGAGCTGTGGCAAAAGGCCAGGGTAGGGTCTCAGGACGCTGACTGGAAAAGGTACTGAAGCAGCCAGAGCACTAGCTCAGAGAAGCGCCTCCAGGCAGACGAGAGGTCGCAGGAACTGCAGGGTATGGGGCTCAAGCCCTGTGTGACCACGTGTAACTAACAGGTACCTCAAACAGACCTGCTCCAAACTGAGAGCTGCGGTAAGTGGAAAACATGTGCCAGGTTTCACAGACTTAGGAAGAAAAGGAGGATCTAAATCTCATCAATTGTGGACTGGTTACATGTAGAAATGATAATAGTTTCAATATGCTGGATTATATAAAATGCACCAGTAAAATTAATTTTAGGTAATATATGATGCTCTTATTAGTGCTATTCAAAATTAAACTCATGTTATTTTTTTAAATTAAAGATGTGGCTATTAAACAATGTATCATTATGTACGTGGCTTGCACTTGTGGCCTGCATTGTATTTCTACTGGATGGCATTGATCTAGGGGACCTCAGAAATCCAAATTCCTCACTCGAGTCAAAAGGGATGTGATTCTACTCAGACTAAATGCTGAACCCAATTATGAATCACCCATAGACACAAAGACAGGGCTGCCAGTTATCAGCAATTATAAGAACTAAGACCAGAGAAACTTCACTGAAGTCTGTATTTTTATGGATGTTCCATGTATTTCTGTCCTGCCACTTATCAGTCCCTTAACTGTGGGTAATTCACTTCAATCCCTCTGACCCTTGG
>NW_011494720.1:1312277-1312679 GCF_000754665.1 Bison bison bison
GGGGGGGAGGCGCGGTGGGGGGAAGACTCTCTTCAAGTGTTGTGAGGATAACATGAGATGATTTTAAATGGTTTCTACTATCATCACCATGCCTACTCAGCTGCTCCAGAGTATTTGGTGTTAAAACAACCTTTAGAGAAAAGGAATGAATGTATGTGAGGCAGGGTCCCAGGCTGAAGTCTCTGGAGACGTAAGGTGGTCTAAAACTTTAGCTGAAGAGTTTCAGAGGGAGAAGAAAGAAAAGGAAGAAAATGGCAAGGAAGAAAAGACAGCAGGGCAGGTAGCATGTATACGTGAGAAGGAGCCCTGAAGCTGAATGGGAAACACCATGCTTACATGTTCTCAGTAAATGAAAACCCAGATTTATATATAAAGATAAGCACACTCCAAGTTACCCGAGTG